>NC_069658.1:22068611-22382916 GCF_027244095.1 Hemicordylus capensis | reverse complement strand
ACAGGTCTCACCAGAGGAGCCAGACAAAGAGTGCCTCTCCCATCAACAATATGGTGAGACGTAACTTTAATAAATCTATACCATATCGGTCATCGCCCGGGTCAACAAGGACCGCGCCAGATACTATAGTCCCTGGACATCTGGTGGCAAGTGGGCAACAGGACTCAGGATCTTCAGTTGAGCAACCAGGGCTGGAGACAGCAAAGTTACTGGAAGAAACATCGCTAAACCGAAAAAAAAAACAACGAAAAATGCCAAGAAGGAAATAATGATCGGCTATTACAAGTCTAGTCCAACTAAAAGAGGTTATTTAAAAAGAATGTACCAAATTTGGAAAGAGAAGCATCCAGATACAGAAATAACAGAACAAAGGCTAGCAGACCAGAGAAGATTCATAATAAGAAATAAAGTATTCACAGGAGTTGAGCCGGAAGAACTGCAAAGAGCAACACAGGCTCAAAATATGGAAGAAGAATTACCACCAACTGAAGAAGTTGCTCAGGCGCAGGTGGAGGAGGTGTTGGAAATCGAGGATGCCACTGTTGCTGAACGGTTTCAAAATCAAAACCAGGCAATCTCCCCTTTGCCTTCACCTCAAAAACCCGAATGCCGTTTAACAGAAAAGCAACAAGAATTAAAGCAAAAAATAACTGAGCACATGAACCAAACAACCACCAGGGTTCGACTTCCAGCTCTAAAAACAGTTGCCAAAAAACAACTTGCTCAGGCATTAAAAGATGTCAATGCTGCACTTGCAGAAATAACAACCAATAATCTGCAAGAAACAAACCAACTAATGTACAGTGCAGCAACAATAACAACACAAGAGATCGGATATAAGATCAGTGGACCTGTCAAAAAAGAAAGCAGTGCACCACCTAAATGGAAGATTAGATTAGAAAATAAAATCTCCAGGCTTAGATCAGATGCTAGTAAACTGAAAGATATGAAAGACAAGAAGCTGAAGAATGAAAACACCAAACAGTATCTGATCCAAAAATACCACCTAGATTCAAGGAAAATTAGAGAAGTCCTGGAAATAATAAAGCAGCAAATAACAGCAGTGTCAAAGAAGATTAGCAGATATGAAGCCAGAATTACACAACACAGGCAGAATCTCCAATTCCAGTCGAATCAGTGACGTTTCTACCAAAGCATAGAAGGAGAAACTGCAAGAAACCTAGAAACACCAAATAAAGAAGAAACAGTGCAATTCTGGGGGAAAATTATGGGACAATCCAATAGATTATAATAAAAAAGCAGGCTGGATGAAAGAGGTCAAAAAATGTAACCAACAAATGCAAGATCTAATAATAACACCAGAATTAATAAGTGAAAGAGCAAAGAAAATTAAAAATTGGACTGAGCCAGGCGACGATGAACTGCATGGCTTTTGGCTTAAACACCTAACAAGCCTTCATAAACAACTATCAAAACAGTTCAATCACATTTGGCAAGGAGGTGATATTGAACAATGGCTAACAACTGGGAAAACTCATCTCATCATGAAAGACCCAGCAAAAGATGCAGTTCCAAGTAATTATAGACCGATCACCTGCCTGCCAACCATGTTCAAATTATTAACTGGAATAATAGCAGATGAAGTGATGCAACACTGATTAACTAACAAACAGCTTCCAGTTGAACAGAAAGGAAATTGCCCGAACACCAGAGGCACAAAAGACCAGCTGCTGATTGACAAAATGATTTTAGAAAACTGCAAGAGAAGAAAAACAAATCTAAGTGTTGCATGGATTGACTACAAGAAAGCCTTCGATTCATTGCCTCACACATGGATACTAAAATGTTTAGAAACAACTGGTGTCAGCAAAAACATTCAGATATTAATTTAAAAAGCAATGAGCAGGTGGAGTACACAGTTAACAATCAATGGTGAGACACTTGGACAGGTTAGCATTATAAGAGGCATTTTCCAAGGGGACTCACTATCCCCTCTATTGTTTGTAATTGCCATGACCCCACTTTCACAAATACTAAACAAAACAGGCCTCGGATACCAAACATCTAAAACATCAAGTCAAATCAACCATCTGCTGTACATGGACGATCTGAAGTTGTATAGAAAGTCCCAGTCAGAAATCGAATCACTGCTAAACACTGTCCGTATATTCAGTAGCAATATAGCAATGGAGTTTGGACTAGACAAGTGTGCTGCATTAATAATGAACAGAGGGAAAATAAGAAAAACAGAAGGAATAGACTGCCCAATGGAAGCAAGATCAAGAACCTGGAAGAGAAAGAACCTTACAAATACTTGGGCATTCTCCAGGCTGATAACATCGCACACACTGAAGTTAAAAGAAAAATAGGAAGTGAATACATCAGGAGAGTTAGAAAAATCCTCAAGTCCAAACTCAATGGCGGGAACACCATACAAGCCATCAACACCTGGGCTATACCTGTTATCAGATACACTGCAGGAATAATAGACTGGCCCCAGGCAGAGCTAGAGACGCTAGATCGTAAGACCAGGAAAATAAATGACCATCATTCATGCTCTGCACCCCCGCAGTGATGTCGCTAGGCTCTATCTCCCTCGCAGCTCAGGTGGAAGAGGAATGCTGCAAGTCCATCAAACAGTAGAGGAGGAGAAAAGAGGCCTTGAAGAATATATCAAGGACAGTGAAGAAGATGCACTTAAAATGGTCAATAACGCGAAACTATTCAACACCAATGAAACAAAGCAGACCTACAATAAAGAACAAGTCAAGAACCGAGCAGAAAAATGGAAAAAGAAGCCCCTGCATGGTCAATATTTGCACAATATAAGTGGAAAATCAGACATCACCAAGACCTGGCAATGGCTTAAGAATGGCAACTTGAAGAAAGAAACAGAGGGTTTAATACTGGCTGCACAAGAACAGGCACTAAGAACAAATGCAATAAGAGCAAAAGTTGAAAAATCAACCACAAACAGCAAGTGCCGCCTTTGTAAAGAAGCAGATGAAACCATGGATCACCTAATCAGCTGTTGTAAAAAGATCACACAGACTGACTACAAACAAAGGCATGACAAAGTAGCAGGAATGATACACTGGAACATCTGCAAAAAATACAAGCTACCTGTAGCCAAACATTGGTGGGACCAGAAAATTGAAAAAGTTGAAGAAAATGAAGATGTAAAAATATTATGGGACTTCCGACTACTAACAAACAAACATCTGCCACACAATACACCAGATATAACTGTAGTCGAGAAGAAAGAAAAACCAGTGAAAATAATCGACATAGCAATACCAGGGGATAGCAGAATAGAAGAAAAAGAAATAGAAAAAATCACCAAATACAAAGATCTACAAATTGAAATTGAAAGGCTGTGGCAGAAAAAGACCCAAATAATCCCAGTGGTCATTGGCGCCCTGGGTGCAGTCCCAAAAGACCTTGAAGAGCACCTCAACACCATAGGGGCCACAGAAATCACCATCAGCCAATTACAAAAAGCAGCTTTACTGGGAACGGCCTATATTTTGTGACGATATCTATAATAACCAACAGTATTGATGATAAAATTCTGGCATCCCAGGTCCTTGGGAAGGACTCGATGTCTGGATAAAACAAACCAGTCAATAACACCTGTCTGACTGTGTAAACAACAAATAATAAAATACTGAGCCCTCATTGTTGACATATGGAGCAGAGCCCCCTCTGATGACCTTGCCATGTGGGCAGAAACCCTTGGGAGCAGGTGGTCCCTCAGGTATCCAAGGGCCAAATGCAGGGGCGTAGCTAGGGGAGAGGGAGCCCATGTTCGCCCCTCTCCGTGGCAGCCCCTTGGAGGGCAGAATAAAATGAATAAAATATGGAGGGGTGGACCTGTGGGGCCCAGCAGGGGCGTAGCTAGGGGAGAGGGGGCCTGTGTTCATCTCTATCTCAGGCGGCCCCCCAGAGTGAGGGAGACAATGAAGAAAATAGGGAGGGATGGAGCTGGAGGGCCCTCAGGAGCTGGAGGCCTGTGTTCTTTGAACCATTTTGTTCAATTATAGCTATGCCCATGGGGCCCAGGTTCTTTGCACCCATCTGCTCAATTATAGCTACACCCCTGCCCCAATGGATACCTTTCTCAAAGTGATTTACATAGAAAAATAAATAAGTAATAAATATGATGGTTCCCTGTCCCAAAAGGTCTCATAATCTAAAAGAAACACAAGGTAGAAACAAGCAACAGCCACTGCCAATTGCTCTCCTCCTGAAAAGAAAAAGAAAAAAATCACCATTTCAAAAAGATGCCTCTTTGCTCAGTTAGCAGCTCAAACCTATTTTGTGACCATTAAAAACATTTTTGGCCCAAGATGGTATGTTTTTCCCCCCAAAGGAAAGTTCATGTCTGCTGATTAACAAGTGATAATCTTGGATTACTGAACATCCTGTACTATTTTTTAAGGAGCAGGGTGTGCTTTAATTAGAAAGGTACTAAGGTGGATTAAGAGATTAGCCAAGAATGACTCCTCCCATATGTCCAATGAAATGGTGGCTATGCTGGGAAGTCCATTCACATGGAAATAATGTCATTGGTTACTAGAACTGTACCAAATGTGAGTGGTACTAACCTTCTGGTACCTGAAAAGGGCATGTGTTAACACCACGTACATGCCCCAAGGGGGTTTCAAGTGATTGGAATGGGTTTTATTTGAGCAATTATTGTAATGTCATTAACTACTTAATTTTATTATTAACTACTTAATTTTTGAGTCAGTTATTTTTGTTAAGATATTCACATTGATTGATTGGTTGATTGATCATTTACTATATGGCTAAGAACAATGGCTGACATGATGAGAAAAGCAGTCCCATTGAAATTAAAAGGACCGATTTGAGTAATTTTCCTCCTCGTGTCAACCAATACTCATATTTACCTGAACAGAAAATTACTCTGAATTTAAGACGGCCCCCTTAAAAAGTAGAAGTTAAATACAAGTTATACCTCCAGTAAAAGGAGCAGGACCCTGAATTTAAGATGACCTGATTTTTAAGCTCAAAAAACTTGGAAAAAACATAGTTTTGGCTTCAGGTAAATACAATAGTTTTTGCCCAGCCACTCAACCTGAACAGCATTGGGGCTGCCTTACACAACTGCAGCAACCCTAACTCAATTTGCAGAGTCACTGAGACACTGCATCATGACAGACAATCTTGTTATTATTAACATACTGGCTTATACACAGTGCAATGAGCTGTGCATCCAAGTGGGACGTGGACTCACTCACTGTATGGGACTTACCACTCTGTGGGTCCTTCAAGCAAAGGTGGAAGAGGCTCTGTGTGAATGATGCTGTACATCATTGCTGCTGCTGCACCTGCCTCCCATTGGGGATGCTGGGAGCTGGACAGATCTGTGATGATATGCATCTTCATTTGTACAGAGCCTCTTCCACCTTCACCATGGAGTGATGATTCCCATGTAGCAAGAAAGCCTGCATCCGACTTGGGTGCATGGCTCGTTGCGCTGTATGTAAGCCTCTGCTTTTCAACGAGAACAAGTGTATGCAGCAAAAGGTATAAGAGATAGAAATTGATCGCACTGTAGCCCCATAGATCCATGGAGTGTGACAATGGTGAATTGTGTGATACTTTCTGCTAGGGATGCACACAAAACACGATTCGGATGCCGAATCACAGCACATCCCTTTAACAGAGAGGGATTGCACATCCCCTTTAACATGGAGAAGAGTAGGTCCATACCTGCTCCTCTACTGCTCGCCCGTAACTTCCTTAATCGCGTCCCGCCCCCAGCTATCATTGTGCACCAGCAGCATTCTGGTACACAATGATAACTGGGGAGCGGCACCATGATTGAAAAAGTGGCAGCAAGCTGCCACTGCATGGTGCTGGCAATCACATGGACTTGGTGGTGGAGGAGCAGATATGCTCTCCACTGTGTTAAAGGGGATGTGTAATTCCTATGTGTTAAAGGGATGTGCTGTGATTCAGCCTCTGAATCACGTTTTGTACACATCCCTACTTTCTGCCTCATGTGTGACTGGGCATTGTTTGTATGTGGATCTGTTCTGGAAGAAGGCATGTTTGAATGCTCTCCCACATTAACAAAAATCTCCCTGACCATAGCAAACAGCCTTGCACTGAAAAGAACAATGAGCACTCGTGCACACTCTCTCCCAGTTGTGCATGTGCAGAAGACACCTTGAATCTGGCTCCCATCCAGGAAAGCTAGGCCACCTGGGTTGTGATAGCTGGCTTCAAATCCCTCAGCGTATTCTTAAAAGGTGCTCTTGATGGCTGCCGCTGCTTCTCTTCATCATCATGCTCTTTATGGAGCAGATGCAAGTGTGCACAGAGTGATATTATTATTGCTATTATCTGTAGTAGTAAATAATTAGTAGTATAAGAGGGATGCAAATCCCTTGGCTTTCTACACGGAAATATTAATGTGTTGTGCCTGCAATTCCAACCGTTTATTGCCACTTTTCTTGTCTTAGGAACACAGGAAGCTGCCTTACACCAACTCACCCCATCGTTCCCTATTATCATTATTATTATTATTATTATTATTATTATTATTATTACTACTACTAATGTACAGTGCAGCAACAATAACAACACAAGAGCTTGGATATAAGATCAGTGGACCTGTCAAAAAAGAAAGCAGTACATCACCTAAATGGAAGATTAGATTAGAAAATAAAATCTCCAGGCTTAGCTCAGATGCTAGTAAATTGAAAGATATGAAAGACAAGAAGCTGAAGAATGAAAACACCAAACAGTATCTGATCCAAAAATACCACCTAGATTCAAGGAAAATTAGAGAAGTCCTGGAAATAATAAAGCAGCAAATAACAGCAGTGTCAAAGAAGATTAACAGATATGAAGCCAGAATTACACAACACAGGCAGAATCTCCAATTCCAGTCGAATCAGAGGTGTTTCTACCAAAGCATAGGAGAAACTGCAAGAAACGCAGAAACACCAAATAAAGAAGAAACAGTGCAATTCTGGGGGAAATTATGGGACAATCCAATAGATTATAATAAAAAAGCAGGCTGGATGAAAGAGGTCAAAAAATGTAACCAACAAATGCAAGATCTAATAATAACACCAGAATTAATAAGTGAAAGAGCAAAGAAAATTAAAAATTGGACTGCTCCAGGCGACGATGAACTGTATGGCTTTTGGCTTAAACACCTAACAAGCCTTCATAAACAACTATCAAAACAGTTCAATCACATTTGGCAAGGAGGTGATATTGAACAATGGCTAACAACTGGGAAAACTCATCTCATCATGAAAGACCCAGCAAGAGGTGCAGTTCCAAGTAATTACAGACTGATAACCTGCCTTCCAACCATGTTCAAATTATTAACTGGAATAATAGCAGATAAAGTGATGTAACACTTATTAACTAACAAACAGCTTCCAGTTGAACAGAAAGGAAATTGCCCGAACACCAGAGGCACAAAAGACCAGCTGCTGATTGACAAAATGATTTTAGAAAACTGCAAGAGAAGAAAAACAAATCTAAGTGTTGCATGGATTGACTACAAGAAAGCCTTCGATTCATTGCCTCACACATGGATACTAAAATGTTTAGAAACAACTGGTGTCAGCAAAAACATTCAGATATTTATTTAAAAAAAGCAATGAGCATGTGGAGTACACAGTTAACAATCAATGGTGAGACACTTGGACAGGTTAGCACTAGAAGAGGCATTTTCCAAGGGGACTCACTATCCCCTCTATTGTTTGTAATCGCCATGACCCCACCTTCACAAATACTAAACAAAACAGGCCTCGGATACCAAACATCTAAAACATCAAGTCAAATCAACCATCTGCTGTACATGGACGATCTGAAGTTGTATGGAAAGTCCCAGTCAGAAATCGAATCACTGCTAAACACTGTCCGTATATTCAGTAGCAATATAGCAATGGAGTTTGGACTAGACAAGTGTGCTGCATTAATAATGAACAGAGGGAAAATAAGAAAAACAGAAGGAATAGAACTGCCCAATGGAAGCAAGATCAAGAACCTGGAAGAGAAAGAACCTTACAAATACTTGGGCATTCTCCAGGCTGATAACATCGCACACACTGAAGTTAAAAGAAAAATTTGAAGTGAATACATCAGGAGAGTTAGAAAAATCCTCAAGTCCAAACTCAATGGCGGGAACACCATACAAGCCATCAACACCTGGGCTATACCTGTTATCAGATACACTGCAGGAATAATAGACTGGACCCAGGCAGAGCTAGAGACGCTGGATCGTAAGACCAGGAAAATCATGACCATCAATCATGCTCTGCACCCCTGCAGTGATGTCGATTGGCTATACCTCCCTCACAGCTCAGGTGGAAGAGGAATGCTGCAAGTCCATCAAACAGTAGAGGAGGAGAAAAGAGGCCTTGAAGAATATATCAAGGACAGTGAAGAAGATGCACTTCAAATGGTCAAGAACGAGAAACTATTCAACACCAGTGAAACAAAGCAGGCCTACAAGAAAGAACAAGTCAAGAACCGAGCAGAAAAATGGAGAAATAAGCCCCTGCATGGTCAATATTTGCACAATATAAGTGGAAAATCAGACATCACCAAGACCTGGCAATGGCTTAAGAATGGCAACTTGAAGAAAGAAACAGAGGGTTTAATACTGGCTGCACAAGAACAGGAACTAAGAACAAATGCAATAAGAGCAAAAGTTGAAAAATCCACCACAAACAGCAAGTGCCGCCTTTGTAAAGAAGCAGATGAAACCGTGGACCACCTAATCAGCTGTTGTAAAAAGATCACACAGACTGACTACAGACAAAGGCATGAGAAGGTAGCAGGGATGATACACTGGAACATCTGCAAAAAATACAAGCTACCTGTAGCCAAACATTGGTGGGACCATAAAATTGAAAAAGTTGAAGAAAATGAAGATGTAAAAATATAATGGGACTTCCGACTACTAACAGACAAACATCTGCCACACAATACACCAGATATCACTGTAGTCAAGAAGAAAGAAAAACCAGTGAAAATAATCGACATAGCAATACCAGGGGATAGCAGAATAGAAGAAAAAGAAATAGAAAAAATCACCAAATACAAAGATCTACAAATTGAAATTGAAAGGCTGTGGCAGAAAAAGACCCAAATAATCCCAGTGGTCATTGGCGCCCTGGGTGCAGTTCCAAAAGACCTTGAAGAGCACCTCAACACCATAGGGGCCACAGAAATCACCATCAGCCAATTACAAAAAGCAGCTTTACTGGGAGCGGCCTATATTCTGTGACGATATCTATAACCATTGACAATAAAATCCTGGCATCCCAGGTCCTTGGGAAGGACTCGATGTCTGGATAAAAAAAAACCAGTCAATAACACCTGTCTGACTGTGTAAACAAGAAATAATAATAATAATTCAATTTCTATACCGCCCTTCCAAAAATGGCTCAGGGTGGTTTACACAGAGAAATAACAAACAAATAAGATGTTAATGGCTAATGGCCATTCAGAAACGCCATGCATCTCTGTGGCCATTTGGAAAGAACATTTCAGTTGACACATTTCCTGTCATTCATTCTAGTGCGTTCCATAGTCTATATGATCCTTGATTCAGGTGCGGAGCCTGACTGCCAGTGGCCTGTGTGCAGCCACGGCGGCGGCCCTGCTGACCCCACCCCCCTCCTCTGACGTCAGACAAGGGGGCTAGCCACGCTCCCATGTCTGAGATCAGATGCACGGGTGTGGTCTGGATCCCAAACAGAGACTTAAGGCTTCATTCGGGAGTTGGAGTTCAACTCCCGAAGGGGCTGTGTGGCCTCCACTTGGAAACTAAACCAGCAACCCTGCATCTGATGTCAGATGTGTGTGTGGGGGAGGGGAGGTGTTGGGGCCGCAAGGCATGGCCCCTGATTGGGCACAGCCCGGGTTCTTTGAACCCGTTGGCCCAATGGTGGCTCCGCCCCTGCCTTGATTTCTTGTAACAACCCACACCACCACCATTATTGTATCGATCTAAGTGGCGTGTGTGGCCATTAGGATGGCCATGACTGTCAAGGCTGGATGTGGCTATAGGGGCTGTCATGGAGAGCGCCTGCACTTCTGAATTTGTGACTACATGTTGAGGGTTGTAATTTTTACCCCCAGATTAATTAGCAGAGTACTAAAGAAGCTGCCCACTCCACTTTCAGAGTAGAATGCAGAGTTTAGTTGTTGCAGCTATTTAGAGAAGACAAATTGAGATCTTTCTAGAAATAAATACTAAGTATTTACAGTATTGGTGAAGGACACTTTGGATAGGAAAGACCTATTCCTAATCTATAGAACTACATAATGAAAAGGTAGGAATTTATTTATTTATTTATTTATTTCAATCTGCTCTCTAAGAGGAAAGGAAGGGATTCTGATCCTCAGCCGAAAATATCTGAAGAGTCACAGGAACGTAGGAAGCATAGGAAACTGCCATATACTGAGTCAGACCATTGGTCTATCTAGCTCAGTATTGTCTTCACAGACTAGCAGTGGTTTCTCAAGGTTGCAGGCAGGCATCTCTCTCACCCCTATTTTGGAGAAGCCAAGGAGGGAACTTGAAACCTTCTGCTCGTCCCAAAGCAGCTTCATCCATCTTACAGTGTTCACACTTCTAGTCTCCCATTCAAATGCAACCAGGGCAGACCCTGCTTAGCTAAGGGGACAAGTCATGCTTGCTACCACAAGACCAGCTCTCCTCTCTGTCAGATCAGGGGTCATAGAGTAGAGACAGGTAGAATAGTTAGGGAGACCCTTACTCACTATCTCTACTCCCAATGCCCCTGATGGTCATTAGGATAGTTGGTGCAAAAGGTTGATGCACTGGAACTCCATCTCCAACACTATGTAACTAGACTGTCCTCACACTCCTACATGGCTACTCCCTTTCGGAATACTGGAAGTAGCGTGTGAGGAAGCACTCTTTGCAGCCATGGAGCCTCCCTGCCTTTGCTAGCCACGACGGCAGAGTTTAAGGTGCTACAGAAATGGCGGATACACCTGTTGCCTATAGAGGCGGCTCCAGCGTGAGCCACTGGAAGTGAAAGCCTAGCCACCCAGTTGGAAGAGGTGGAGGACAGATTCTGCCATTCATTTTTCCGTATGGTGACAAATAGCAACCATTCCTTTACACAGGAAAAATTAAGTGCGAGAGCTAATCTTACTTCCTGCCCCTTATGATAAGCCATTACTGTATTTACCCGGATAGAAGACAACTCTGAATTTAAGATGGCCCTATTAAAAAATACAGGGTAAATAACAGTTATACTGGCATTTGCCTGAAAGAAAGAGAATTTAAGGTGATCCCCCTCCCCAATTTCTAACACCAAAGAACTTGGAAAAAACCTAGGCTTGGATTCAGGTAAATACATTATTAAGCCTGTACTTCTTCTGCATCGTCCCACCCCTTCATTTGCATAGGTCTATATTGATTTCATTTCTTGGTCACACTTGAGTGTGAGGGACTGTTGGAAATTTCTAAAAAAGATTAATAATAGAAATTAGTACCTTATTTCAATATGAATTTGGCTTAATATTCCAATAGCCAGTTGCAAACCATTAAGGAGTCTGACAGAGAAGACTAAGTTGAAATCTAGTGCGCAATGGGATAAAACAATATTAATGGATAAAAGGATTGATTCTCATCTAATGAAGAATTCTATTCCTCCCTCCAGCACCACCACAAATCTCTTTGGTCTATGTCCATCCAGCATAATTTGCTGACCAGTTCCACGTTGCTCATGTAATCAACCAAATCCTACCATTTAAATTCAAGCAATGTGATCTACTGACTAGAGGCACCTTGCTGCCTGAGGATCTCCAAGTGATGGAACTCTTAACATTGTCTCATTGTCTATTGTGATTTTTTTAAAACCAAAAAAAGGCAATTGGCTTAAGGTATTAATATAAAAAGTAGGTAGCTGCATCTAATGATTTTTTCTCTGAGTAATCTGAACCATCTGCCTCTAGATACTAAGGAGTTCACTGCCTTAATCCAGATTATGGCTGGCAAACTGTTTTTGGCATACAGTTTTCACTAGCACTGTGTCCTTCAAGATCTGTCTGGGCTATAGATATTCCATTTGCTGATTTGTTTATTCTTTTATTTCAGGATTTTGTTCTGTTCTTGGTTTGGTTGTTTTTTCAAGTTCTGGGAGTATTTTTTGGAAGAAGAAAATGGCTTTCCTAATGAAAAGTATGTTGAGCAACCAGGTGAAAAATTTGGGACTTGGCGGCGGGGGTGAAGAAACGAAGGACGAAGCTGCCCCCACTGACCCGGCCGCGGCAGCAGGAATGACCCGCGAGGAATATGAGGAATATCAAAAGCAGGTGATAGAGGAGAAGTGAGTACATCTTCCCATATTATCAGGATGTAACTAAGTCACAATGTGTCCGTTCACAAGCAATATACATGGCTGCAATTTATATGCTATTTTCAAGAAGCTCCAATGGTGTGTGTGTTGTTGTTGTTTTTAATGGCAGCACCACTTCCAGAATCAATGACTTGAACATGGCACCATTTGTATTTCTTCCCACCAAATTCCCAAAGAAAGAGAAATGCCTGGGACATCCCAGATTTCTTCTCCAAAATCTCTACAAATAGATTAATTTTTGATATTTCACATTATCCCTATCTGTTCAAATGTAGTTTGACCTGTTGACACATAGTTTTATTTTTTCTTTACTTGCATTAATTGGGTAGGTTTCTGTTACTTTTATTTCCGTAAACTAGGTGAACGATATACAGCTGGATTTATTCTTAAATAAATAAATAAATAAATACAAATGAGTTAATGGTCAATGATGTGTGAGGCTTTCTCTGAAAACACAATACAGTGTGCTTAAAATGATCACTTTTTGCTCTCATGGTCCATTACAATTATACACAAATGAGAAGTGCATTCTGCCTGGAATTCATTCTCTTTTTCTAAACGAGACTCAACGGATTTTTTAAAATGATAATTATGAGCATTTTATTTGCCTTAATTTTTTCCCTATCCTTCAGAACTATTATCATAAAGCTGGGTATTCCTAAAAGGTTTCTTTTTCTTTAAAAAGTGTGTGTGTGTGTGTGTGTGTGTGTGTGTGTTAATTGTGGAATATTTGTCCTGATTGCATCAGTAATCTACCTGTAAGATACATAGCAATTTAAAAGGTTTCCATCATATAAGCTTCAAAGCAGGTCACCATTTCAGCAACAAAAACAATTGAATTTCAAATCTCCAGTGCATCATTTCACTAATGATCAATTACATAATGGTGATCTAAATCCCATGTCTAAGATGATTATGGGTGAAAGGTTAATGACCTATGGAATTTAAGATGGACCAGGGCTATATTTAGAAGTAGCCATTTGTGTGACGTGGCCTTCGCAATATATGGAATGTTAAATACAACTTTTTTGTATCATACGCTGATTAGACTTTTAATCAAAGCATTATGCTTCTGCGGGGAGGACCTCAAAACAGCCTTTAAAACTCGAAATGAAAAAAAATCTTGCATTTGATGAGACCTTTCAAAAACATGCAGGTTGAATGCTAAATTGTGGTAGAAAACAATTAGTGTGCTAGGCTAGAATTAAATTTTGTACACAGGACAATACGTAGAAAGGGATGAAGCAGCAATTATGTAAATGAGTGATTTAGTCATCAAGGGAGCTTGATCACAGATGCAATTCTCCCCCCACCCGCCCACCACCATAAACTCTCTTGTTTAAAGCTGAACAGACAAAGGTTCACAGAGGTTAAATGACTTGGCTAAGGTCACACAGTGAATCAGTGGCTCAGATTGGATTAAACCCCCTTGTGACCCACCTATTTTCCTCTTGTTTTTGTGTTTTCATGTACTTACTGCACTGTCAATGTTCAGAGCTCAGGAACCCTGTCAAACTGTCAATTACAGAGATGTGCAAAGGATAAAGGAGAGGGAAAGCCCTCATATAATACGTAAACAAATTACTTGGTCACATTGAATGATATACTGCAGAACGTTCCATCTGCCTTTTAATGGAACAGATGCACAGTTGCTCAAGAGCACTCTTGCACAAAACTCAAGAACTGATAAATGCAGTTGCACAATGGACGGCCATTGGAAATAATGTCCATCCATCATGCAACTGCATTTGTGCAATCCTTGCATTTTGCAGAAGAGCACTCTGCACAACCAAGTGCCTGTTCCGTTAAAAGGCAGGTGGAACATAGCTCAGTATGTAGGCCAGAATCGTCCAATTATATGGTTGACCAGTGTAAAAACTTGAACTGAACTTCACAACCATGGGTAATTCTTTCTTGCTGCCTCATTTCTTAGGGTTGCCAACATTCCATAAGGGACACGTGGTAGGGTATATGCGGCAGCCTGAGTGGTGTATCAGTTTTTACCACTTTCAACTCAAACTATATCTTACAACTTAGATTGCTTCTCGTCTGCTTATTGACATTAGCATGGTTAGCCAAACTGGGTGTGATGTAATTTTGTTTTCTGGAAAGAGAAGTGTTGTGTTAGCCAGTAAAGAGGTTTCACACATGAACACTTTCTGGAAGCCATCCCTTGCATGATTTTCCTGATCCCGATACCTGCAGAATAGTAAGTCAGCCAGTCATTGATGGCTGATTAATCATCATTTTCATTAATGTCCCCAATACGGGACTGTTGGCAACCCTAAGCCTGCAGGCCACCAGAACCACAGAGTACTCTGGGGAGAGAGAAGGGTAAGGAGTTGGAGCTCATGATCATAATGTATATTTTGCTGTTTAGTGAAAACAACCGTTTTGATCTGAGCCATAGGTTCTTCCTGTTGGCTGAAAATAAGGGACAAATTGCATCCCAAAAGGGACAGACAATCTGGGGCTGAAATAAGGGACGTCCCTGCTATTAAGGAACTGTGGGTAACCCTATTTCCATTCCAACAATGAAGTATCAAGCTCCCTGAAAATAATTTTGGGACTTGAAAAAGAACATCAGCCTTGGACTCTCAACCACCCCAAATTCTTCTTCCCCACTATGAACAGACAAAAATACCCTTATTAGCTTTGATCAGAACCAGGGAGCACCCTATTCATCAGGTCTTGCTCATGCTACCGCCGCCACCACCATATAGCAGCCATAATAGGTAGGGTTGCCACCTCAGTATCATGAAAAACAGTAGCCTAGCTTCCTCTTAGGTCTTTAATCGTATTATTGGTCTACAGGATTCTGGATGAGAAAGGCCTTTCGTCTGACCCAGCAGGGTCATGCTTATGTTCACTCTAAGTGTCCAGTGACAGAATATTTTAACCCACTTCCCCACTGTGGAGGAGATCTGGTCTTGTGGTAGCAAGCATGAATTGCCCCCTTTGCTAAGCAGGGTCCACCTTGGTTTGCCTTTGGATGGGTGACTACATGTGAGTGCTGTGAAGTGTTGAACATCTGCTTTACAGGCAGAAAGCCCCAGGTTCACTCCCTGACAGCATCTCCCGGAAGGGCTGAGTACCAGTTGCAGAGGAGTAACAGCAGGAGAGAGGACATGCCCTGAACTCCTGCCTGTGGGCTTCTCAGAGGCATCTGGTGGGCCACTGTGTGAAACAGGATGCTGGACTAGATGGGCCTCCTTGGGCCTGATCCAGCAGGGCTGTTCTTATGTTCTTAGGACTGGGAGAGGCTCCTGCCTAAAACCTTGGGGAGCTGCTGCCAGTCAGTGTAGATGACACAGAGCTAGATGGACTAATGGTCTGACTCAGTATATGGCAGCTTCCTATGTTGACTCTCCACTACAGAACACCTAGCTCCATTTTTGAATCAAAAGTTTGCAATGTTCACGAGACTTGTCAGGGGAAGTGGTTCACATACCATGCGGCTTTCCATGTGTAAATCCTGCTGTCAGTGTTGCAGGTTCTACTCCCATTTAAAGTTGTGCAAACAGAGTTGCACAACCATGATGGCCACTGAAATAAATTATGGGTGCCGTGCTGTGCAACTTCAAGTCAGAGGGGAACAGCCCCATCCTGCAACACTGTTGGTGATGTTTACAGAGAGGCAGCAACACGGGCAGTCAGTGCTCCCATTGCCTGCATTTCATGGTGCTACATGTAAGCTCCTGTCTTTTCTGGGCTGCAGCTAAGGTCACCAGCATGTGGCACAAAGGGAGCCCTCCTGTTGAGCCTAGCTGTGTCTCTTATGACTTCATCACTCTGATGGGGAAAATCCTTCCTTGCTTAACTTCAGAACTTATGAAAAGCTCTGGGGTGTCAGCAGAGGCGTAACTAGGGAAAACGGCGCCCGGGGCAAGCACTGAAATGGCGCCCCCCCACCGCCCCCCCCAACATACTACATTATACTTAGGTTTTTCCTCACAAGCGCCCGCCGCCGCTGCCAAGCCAGGCCACTGACTGGCCGCCAGGCGCCAGCAAAGCAATGCGGGGGGGCGCAGGCGGCGCGGAAGGGACCGCTCATGGGGAAGGGGGCACCGACGCGCTCCCTTGACTGCTGCAGCACTGCTGCACTGAGCAGGAAACATTTGTATTAACAAATTTTAAAAAAAAATTAAAAAAAATTTGGTCATGACGGCGCCCCCCATGTGACCAGAAAAGATGGCGCCCGGGGCACGTGCCCCCCCTGCCCCCCCTATAGTTACGCCTCTGGGTGTCAGATCAAACTTTCATCTCAGCCCATCAGTGGCAAGCCAAATAATACAGAGCACACCAACAGCTCATTTTAATAGGTATTGTGTCTCTGGAGGTTCCACTGAGATATCATCATAGTTAATATAACCTGTTTGTTTGTTATTTAAAATATTTATACCCTGCCCCTCCAGTACACTACTGCTTGGGTCAGCTCACAACATCAACAAAGCACATACAATGTAAAAATAAAATATTAATAAAGGTAAACAAGTTAAAAGACCAGACTAAAAACATTTTAAATTACACATTTTAAAAGTTATTAATAGAAAGTTAAAAACTGAGAACTAAAAAGAAACCCCTACCAGATATAGCTCAGTTCTCAAAATCCAGGCACTTCAAAAGGTGTTACAGGAAAGACTACTTTGGAACACAAGGAGAAACGTGTGTCTTCTGTCAACAGATAGAAGATCTGTTGACAGATCTTCTGTCAATTGAATAGAAGGGGCTGGTGTTGGCAGCTCTGTGTGCATTCTCAAACTGTGAGAAGGGCAGGCACGAGACAATTTTAGGGGGGGCTTTGAATGCTGGCATCCTGGGAGTGATCCTTTGTAGTAAAAAGACAAGCAGTAGCTGGGAAGGGACCATTTCCTCCACTGCCTTATACTGAGTCAGACCACTGATCCATCTAGCTCTGTATTGTCTACACAGACTGGCAGTGGCTTCTCCAAGGCAGGAGTCTCTTGCAACCCTATCTTGGTGATTCCAGAGAGACAGCTTGAAACCTTCTGCATGCAAGCATACAGATCCTCTTCCCAGAGGAACCTCTTACAGGGCTCACACATGGACCTCTTCCAATAACTCAACTATTTACTACTAACAATTCACTGGAAAAGCCCAGTGCATAAAAAACTTAGATTGGTGTGAAGGACTGAAGCACAGTATACTGTATCTGCAGACTGTCTTTCATTTCTAGTCCATCTGGGCCTAAGGATATTCAAGCCTCTGTGGAGATCATACAGGCCAAACCACTCACACAGGCTTCTGCTGAAAAACTGAAACCAGTTCTCTCACATGGACTTCTCACCCTTCAGCCTTCTGAGAATGGCTCTTAAAGAGACAGAATACAACAGGCAACTAACACCACAGGGAGAAATAGCCCAGCTCTGGTTCTAGCCCAGCTGTGCTAGTTTTGTATTCTTTGGGAGTCCGCACTCCCCCAGGAGCATTCAGAAATGTGATCCTTCCCTGGATTTTCACTGGCATAGACCAGTCTTGTCTTCAACCACTCACCTGGTCACCACTGATGACCTGAAAATGTTATTGGGGCAAGTGGCATTGGCAGAGAGCAAAGGCTTCAGTAGCACTGGGTGGACTGATAACATTCTTAGAGGAAGTGACTCTCTGCCACACTGTAGTTCATTTCTTGGCACATTCTTTAAAAAAATAGAAATTGTGACTGGCAGCTGCCAAGAAAGCAGATTCCCAGATTCCCAGATTCCCCCCCCCCCCCCGCAAAAAAAATTCCCACCATCTCCAGAAGCAATGGCCTTTGCCCGGCTAGCATCCTGCCTCATTCAGTGGGCCACCAGGAGGTTTCTCACACATGGCTTTATGCCTCGGAGTATCTGAAGAGCGAATCTGCTTCGCAGCAGATTTGCAAGATGTTTACTTTGGAGGATTAGTTTGACAGTTCACATAGCTGTCGGCTCTGCCACGCATCTACCTGGTCCAGGTTTTCCCTCCAACACAGAGGAAGAGGCAAGAGAAAAATAGTTTGACAGCTAAGAGCACAAGAACGAGTTGCCAAACAGCTGGATCAAACAGCAGGATGCTTAACCTTGCCTTTGTGAGTGACTGCCTTCATCACATAATGTTTACCCCTACACACACACACACACACACACACACACACACACACACACACAAATACACACCTAATGGAATCAGCCTAGACAACAAAGGGCTCAAGTTACATCCATTCTGCCTATGTATTACATAGCAAGACACACATTTTGCAGTCTGTGCTTGTGTTTAACTCAGGAATTTCTCCCTCCTGCTCCCCCAGCAATTTCTCCCTCCACCTCCTAATGGCGCAGAGGGAAATGCTTGACTAATAAGCAGAAGGCTGCCAGTTTGAATCCGCACTGGTACTATATCGGGCAGCCGCAATATAGGAAGATGCTGAAAGGCATCATCTCATATTGCACAGGAGGAGGCAATGGTAAACCCCTCCTGCATTCTACCAAAAGAAAACCACAGGGCTCTGTAGGCACCAGGAGTCGAAATCGATGATGGCACACTTTACTTTACCTCCCTCAATGGAGTATCACCAATCTACAACACACACACACACACACACAAACACCCGCAGCGCTTACAATTGCAAGTCACTGAGAGCAGACCATACCCAAAACAGCTGTCAAACTCCCCTTCATTGAGTTTTGTAAAAACCCCAATTTACTGGCGTGACCACCCCAAACATAACAGAGAAAACTGCAGGGTTTTCACAAGCCTCAGGTTATTTTTCAAACGCCTCTAAAACTAGAAGATTTTTTTAAACCGGACATACTTCAAGCTAAGCCAGAATTCGCAGCCTCCATTTGGGGAAAATCAAAGTCCTGTCTGTCCTGGTCCCTGATAGCCCACAGGGAGATTGGGTTAAATCCAGCGAATATGTGGACTGGCACACTCCATTCAGGAGTGGATTCGCAATAAAAGCCCTGTGTGAAAAGCTTCCAGGTACAACTGGGAAGCACACAAGTGGGGGAAAGAGGGAAACCACCCCCAACTTTGGTGCTCCCTAGCACCTGGTGTTCAGGAGCATGCCACCTTTGATCCTGATGGAAGTACAGGAGAACCCCGTTATTCACTAACTGAGCAAAGAGACACCTTTTAAATTATTTATTATTTATTATTTATTTTTACATTTTATATCCTGCTCTTCCTCCAAGGAGCCCAGAGCGGTGTATTACATACTTGAGTACAAGTATGGGAAGAGAGCTGGTCTTGTGGTAGTAAGCAAGACTTGTCCCTTTAAGCTAAGCAGGATCCATCCTGGTTGCATATGAAAGGGAGACTAGAAGTGTGAGCTCTGTAAGATATCCCCCTTAGGGGATGGAGCTGCTCTTGGAAGAGCATCTAGGCTCCAAGTTCCTTCCCTGGCAGCATCTCCAAGATAAGGCTGAGAGAGATTCCTTCCTGCAACCTTGGAGAAGCCGCTGCCAGTCTGTGTAGACAATACTGAGCGAGATGGACCTATAGTCTGACTCAGTATATGGCAGCTTCCTATGTTCCTATGAGTTTATCCTCACAACAACCCTGTGAAGTAAGTTAGGCTGTGAGAGCGAAGTGACTGGCCCAGAGTCACCCAGCTAGTATCATGACTGAATGTGGCTCCGCCACGCTCAACCGCCACTTTTCTGTACCTTTAGCCGCCATGGGTGCGCCCGGGGGTGGGAGGGGGTGAGGCAAGCAGGCCTCTCCTTTCCATGGTGGTGGGCGAAGTGGCCCCTGGTCCTGCCCGTCTGGCCCAGTGGCCCTTGAAAACTGTGAGGTGCAGCTGTGCCGTTTGAATAGATCGTTGCAAGCTGCTCGGCTCACCCCACCCCCTGGCCACGCACATGGCGGCTATAGGTACAGAAATGTGGCGTTTCGGCAGTGTGGTATGGCGGCAGGAGGCCCCCCCGGTCATTTGGAGGCCCCCTGGACCTTGGAGGCCACAGCTCCGGGGTAGGAGTGCCTCTGCCTATACATGCAAAATGCAGAGGGGAGGAGCATCTCCCCATATGTGCAATGGGTTCTTACCAGGCAACTATGGCCAATTGTAGCGCTGCTTTGGCATATGCCAATGACCTGGTGCTATTACCCCTGGGCGCCCAGGCAGAAGTCCAGGGCCTCCACACCCCCTGGGGGCCTTCAAATCCTCTTTAGTGTGTCCCGGGTGGTGTGTGGTTGCCGCACTGTGCCAGGCAGTCAAGCGTGACTGTGACCTGCGCCGGGTGGCTGAGCGTGACCTCTGCTTTAGAGACAGAAGGGGTGGGAGGTGGGAAAAGAAATATGTGGGGTTGGGGATATGTTACATTGCTTGTTGAAATGCTTCTGCTAAGGCATATTTGCACAAATATACCTGTTATATATTCATACATTCTTGAGAATGCAGTTGCTATTTGTGCCCTCAGGAACCCACATGTTAAAAATACTGCACGTGTCAGTGTGTGTGTGTAGGGGGAGGATGCTTAACTTGCAGCAGGGGGGTAGGGGCCTTCAAAGGCCTTTAGGTCCAGGCTCCAAAATTACCTAGGTGCACCTCTGGACCTGTTTCAACACATTTAGAGGTGTAGGTCTCTCTTTGACTCTGTCCATGTGGCCAAACACGACTCTCTCAATGTCTGAATTGACACTAAACGTATGTCATCCTAGGAACATAGGAAGCTGCCATATACTAAGTCAGACCATTGGTCTGTCTAGCTCAGTGTTGTCTTCACAAACTGGCAGCGGCTTCTCCAAGGTTTGTGTGTGGAAGACGTTTGGAGGGGGAAATGTCCAAGTATGAGATTACCCAACAATCCACTTTTGCTTTCAGGATGGAAAGAGATGCAGCCTTCGCCCAAAAGAAAGCAGGCAGGGCCGTCCTGAGAGTTCACTTGAGAGAGAAATACAGGCTTCCAAAGGTAAGTCCTGAGTTTTAGAAAATATACATGATATCTGCAGCAGTTGTGCTATTCATTCTCTCCCCACCCCCGTACTAACTCAAGGACCAGGGCAGGTAAAGAAATGTTCTATACGAATGTGACCGATATTTATATACTGCTTTTCAACAAAATCTACACCTCTTGCTGGGATTGCAGCCAAAGTACAATGAAAGAAGAGAAGAAACCATGCAAAGACAAAGTTTAGGAATATTGGCTCTCATACTGCATAATGCAACATGGGTGGTTGGAACAGGAACATCCTGAGGGTCTTCCTGAAAACAAATAGAGGAGGAGATGCTCTTATTTCAGCAGGGAGCATATTCCAAAGCCCTGGGGCAGCCACAGAGATAGCCAGGTCCTGAGTTGCCACCAGATGGGCTGGTGGCAACCATGTTAGAGGTTGTTGATTTTTACCCACAATAGGTAAAACAGCAGAGCACTAAGGAATGAGCACACACTCCAGTTACAGAGTAGGTAGCAGAGGGTGGTTTGGATATTGCAGCTATTTAGAGAAAACACGTGGAGATCCTTGTATGACTAAACACTAAATATTTATTGGTTAAATACACTTAGATAGGAAAGACCCATATCTAATCTAAAGGACTACATAACAGATAGGTAAGGAGAGAGAGAGAGATGTTTCCATCTGCTCTCTAGGAGGAAAGGAAGGATTGTGACTCAGCACAGGAAGTGCTGCAGAGTCAGTTCAGGGGTCATAGAGTAGGGACAGATAGGGAGACCCTGACTCACTGTCTCTACTCCCAGTGCCCCTAGTGGTCATTACGACAGCTGGTGCAAAAGGTCGATGCACTGGAAGTTCATCTCCCACAAACCATAACCGGACCTCTCCAGAAGACCGTAAAAGGCAGCAGGGTTCATGACAAAGGCGGCACTCTCTTTAATAGGCTGGACCCAAGCCGTTAAGGGCTTTATAGGTAATAACCAGCATTTTGTATTTCACTCGGAAACATATCGGCAGCCAGTGCAGTTCTTTTAAAAACAGGTGTCATATGGTCTATGCAGTGTTACACTTATGTTGTATAGTGTCAGAAGTGCAAGCGCAACAGCCCAGGACAAGCCATTTTTTCCACCCTTCCTCCCCAGCTCCCTGAGCTCCCTCAAAGTTTCTCCATGCATGCAGCTGGATAGGAGGAGGTTGCTAAGCAACCCCAACCTCCCTGGACCGCTCTGAGCAGGAGCTGATAAATCCGTTTGCCACTGGCAACCATCTCTGCTATGGATACCTACCAGCATTAAAATCCCCCTGCAGGTTGCAGAACATTCAGACTGGGAAGAAGTTTTTACTGTACCAGGTAGGAAGGGTGAGGACTTGCTGTCCCTTCCCCTTGTGGCCTCCCCTCTCGGGAATGGAGCCAATCTCTCATAGTGGAGAAGTACAAGCCGTGAGAGGCTCATGCCATTTCTGTCCTTCTCACAAGCTCCATGCCAAGTGCTCGAAAAGGGCCTCCCCAAAGCTCTCTGCACATGCAAGGGGGTCTGCATGCAGGGGGAGAGTGGTTGGTGGTGGCCACAAACCATCACTGACCAAGTCACGTCTAACCCAGATAACATCTGTGGGCTCCTCCTTACAAGGGAAACACAGGGTTTGGGAGACAGTGTTGGACTTCTGAAATGTAGTTCCACTTTAAACACTGCAGTGGGGAAGCAACCTGCCTAGAAAACAGGAGGCTGTTGCTTCAAATCTCTGCAGGTGTGTTTTCCAGAATATGGGGAACTCCTTTACCAGGCAGCAGCGATATAGGAAGGTGCTGAAAGGGATCATCTCATACTGCATGGGAGATGGCATTGGTAAACCACTCCTGATTCTACCAAGAAAACCACATGGTTCTGTGGTCGCCAGGAGTCGACACTGACATGACGGCACAATCTTTCCTCTTTCTTCCCCCTTTTATGGTCCAGCCAAAGCTAAGCACTTTCTCGGCTCAATCCTATGGATGTTTACCTATTATATTGTTGAAGTCATTGCTATGATTTATTGTATTTGTGAATAAAACATATACTTATTGGCTGACATCCAGACTAACATTGTGATGGAGCAACAAGCCAAGATGTGCATACACCAGAAGGAGGAGAGCTGGTCTTGCGGTAGCAAGTATGAATTGTCCCCTTTGCTTAGCAGGGTCCACCCTAGCTTGCATTTGAATGGGTGACTACATAATGAGCGCTGTAAAATATTCCCTTTGTGGATAGGACCATAGCTCAATGGAAGAGCACCTGCGGCCTCAAGTTCCCTCCCTGGCATCTCCAAGATAGGGCAGAGAGAGCCTCCTGCTTGCTACCTTGGAGAAGCCACTGCCAGTCTGTGTAGACAATATTAAGCTAGATGGACCTATGGTCTGACTCAATAGAAGGCAGATTCCTATGTTCCAGAAGGTTGCACAGCTGCTGAGATGCTTGGAGTTGTGCAGTCTCTCACACAATTCCCTTGCTGCAATTCCAGAAGTGCTGCACTTGTGCAACATGGGCAGTGGAACAGGAGCACTAGTCTGGAGGACTAGTGCTGAACTTGCATATTGAGAGAAGTTGCACATGCTCCAGGAGGTCATGTAACCACTGGCAGAAGACCTTCTCCAGGACATATACAAGGCTTTTGTTGTGCAATGCTTTGTGCCACTTGTCAACATCTTCCACTAGCACAAAGACTGCCCTGCAATAGACATTCCTTTCTTTGAGCAATGTCATTGTGCAAAGTCCTAGAACTCAAGCTCCTGACTTTGTGGAACTAGCTAGTGCAACGTTCTTGCACTAGCACACGTGATGTTTAATCTGGATGTCAGCCATTATGTGTTTGACCTGTTAGCTGCCTTGTGAGGATAGTGTCTTGAAAGGCAGAACCAAAAAATGCACAGTATATAAGTCTTCTTCTTATCCATTCAGTTGTGTCCGACTCTCAGTCACTTTATGGATCAATGCACTCCATGCCATCCTATCTGGTACATAAGTGCTCAGAAGTAAATCCCCCTCGATCTGATGGGACGTGCTCCCCATGTATTTTGTATCAAGATCATCACAGTCTCAGTCCCCTTAATTTTAATGGGAGACCTTGAAGCATGTGCTTAACTCTCTCCTATGAAAATCAACAGAAGGGTTTAAACCAGACTTGATTGTGCCCACTGTTAGATGAGCACACCCAAAATGGGTTAGGCATGAAAGTCTTGTGAAGATTTAACACCTGTGGAAACGCCAACCCCGAAGCTACCTTGAAGCCTGATGCCTTTTCAAAAGAAATTCAAAGCTTAAGCTTTGTATAGGTTTGAAGCATTTTATACTGCCAAGCCAGGACATTGCGTGACAGGAGTCTGCAGCGGAATGGCATGATGGAGTTAAAGCTTGTTTATTAGGTTTTAACAGCTGGACTTAGATTCTAAGTATAGAGGGAGAGGCAGTGTGATTTCCTCTCTTTATTTTGCACTCGACAGTATCAAAGCAGTGAGCAAACTGCTATCTCAATCACAAGCTCCTGTTCACAGGGAAAAATGTTTATTGGCTGATTCGTATTCTGTAGCACTACATCCAAAAGAGGAAGGTCTGGGCCATACAGATTGTAATGAATTTGGGGTTATGATTTTGAATACTAGCTGGCTGACTCTTTTCTTATATAGCTCACTGGCTGGCTGATATTGCAGCAGCAATATCAGGGATTGGACAGGGGTAGCCAATCTGAGGCTTGGACTACAGTTCCCATCACCCACAGCTGCAATAAATGGGAGAGTCATCAAATGGGGGAAGCCATCAGAGTCTTGTACAATGATACACTCACCCTCTTGCACTCACCCTCACCTGATGGGAGGACTTGATGGGAAAGTGCAAAGTGATTCATGTTGGGGGCAATTACTTATATAGCAGGAGTTATTTCAGGAGTTAACTCACTCTCATTACAGCAGAAGTTAACAGGGTTTCGGGGGCAACAGCTTGTAGGCATGGAGATTTGTGTAAGGTTAAACTAACAGTGGCGTAACTAGGGAAAACGGCGCCCGGGGCAAGCACTGAAATTGCGCCCCCCCCCCCAGCATACATACATCTGACTGACACACACGTTTCAGAAAATTTTATTTTAAAAATCTTAAAAATCACAAAAATCACCAAACATTTCAAAATGCGATAAATAACCAAAAATGCGACAAATAACCAAAAATGCGACAAATAACCAAAAATGCGACAAATATCCAAAAAAAATCCAAAAATCCAACAAATATCCAAGTCAGCAGAGTTGCTGTTGTTTTTTGAGAGAAAATAGTATTTATTTTTTGTATTTCAATTTATTTATTTTTACAGTTTATATCCCGCTCTCCCTCCAAGTAGCCCAGTGTGGTGCACTACATACTTACGTCTTTCCTCACAACAACCCTGTGAATTAGGCCTGTGTCCCAAACATCAGAATTTATTTATTATTGATTTGGTGTCCTGTGTCTCCCCCCTCCCTGCTGTGCAGACCAAAAAAGCAGAAAGACTGCTATGCAGCACATATTGATACTGATCCCATAAGTACATATGGTTTAATTAGCTGGGGCTCAGAAATTGAACTCATTTATGAGCTTTCCAAGTCAGTTCAGTGAATTTAATATTGCCAATCCCTCCTCAATGACCAAAAAAGCAGAAAGACTGCTATGCAGCACATATTGTTGCTGCTACAAGAACATAAGAACAGCCCTGCTGCAACTGGGATCTAGGGGCATCTAGCCTCTGAGGCTGGAGGTGGCCCACAGCCACCAGACTAGTAGCCATTGATAGACCTGCTCTCCATGAATTTGCCAGTCCTCAGGTGTTATTGGACTTCAACTCCCATAATCCCCAACCAAAGGCCACTGAGGCTGGGGATTATGGGAGTTGAAGTCCAATAACACCTGAGGACCCAAGTTGGAGAATCACTGGTTTAGACAGTCTGAATATAAACACATTAATATAAATGCTTCTGAACTGAACAGCAGCATGACAAGGTGGAAAAGTTTCAAAATGGTGGTATGGCTTAAGTCCCTAAAACAACCTGTAATATACTGATGTTTGTAGGAAGAAAAGTCAACTCCTCTAAGTGTTTAATACCAATAAATATAACAACATTTCTTTATTCTTATTCCTTTTCCAAATAGACAGCACAGTAGCTAAGCAAGCAATCATTTCCCTTCAAATTTACAAATGTAAATCAAACTGCAGAATATAGAATATACATACCTTAGCGGAGCAGGCTAAGCATAATACCATTATTATCTGAGAGTGCTTCTGGGTGGAAAACGTTGCTAAACTGCTCCCAGTGCCCTTGTACTTTAACTTTTCACACAGTGCAGAACAGCATGGCTGTTCTTTTATTAATACAGCAGGAGGACAGTGGCCATGCTCACTGTTGCAGAAAAATTCAAACACTGTTAATTTACAATGTTTTGTTTCTTACTGTTTCTTACTGTCAGAGTAAGAAACAGAACATTCATTTGTGGCTTAGTTGGGCAAGAGGAACAGGTCCTATTTTTCTGTTGATAAGCCTGATTCTCTGTACCTGCACTCAGGCAAAGGAGGATGACCTAGAAATTATACCCAATGACATCACAATTCTTAGGGTGAGTTACAACATAGTGAGAATGTTTTAGAGGGCTACTCCTATCTATATGTCTGTATACTACAATCACTGCATTTAAAAATACATAATCTCTAAAGTTACTTCAACAGAAAAAGAAAATCACCTAATACACATTACTCTATCAACCATAAACTAGTAAACCTTGTTTAACCACGAGACACTACCATCACAAACAATTCTGACAGCAATTAAAAGCATCATTATTACTATCCATGAATCTGCATCTATCTAGTAATCCATCACAGTTACTCTCCCCCTGCTAAATAAAGAGAATCACCATGGTAAAAGGTGCCTCTTTGCCCAGTTAGCAGGGGATAACAGCAAATAACTGCACACATTATCATCAATGTATTATTGACTCAGTGTATATTATATTATTAGCTAAATTTAAAAGAGGCAGACCGAATAAAAGGCAAGTATATGGCAACATCTTCCTTCAATCATATATAAAACTGTTGCAAAATATATTATTTTGCACCCAGCAAGAATGCAAGGTTCTGAGTGTATAATGCGGAATAGTTGTGGTTCTGCATGCCAATTCATTATGACCTTTTAATCTTTTACAGTCATAATAATAATTCTAAGGTTAATAAATTAATCTTTTAAGAAGCAGGTTGTAGTTTTTGTTTGCCCTATAGATTCAACAGCTGACTTCCTCCAGTTTCATGTCATACCCAGTCTTGAGTTTTGATTTCTTCCCATGGGCAGTTCATCAATTTAAACTGAAAATACTTGTTCCCATAGTGATACCCCACTGCATTTTTCTAAAATAATAAATAATCTCCTCATGTTTCATATTTCTTTCTAATATGCATAATTTAGTTTGATCCTTGTGTACTACAAGAAACTCATTAAGCAAATATATCTGTGCATACAAAACATTTTTGCCTTAAAAATCAGAGACACAGAAAATCACAAAAATCACTAGCCAGGCACAGACCTCCAGTCAAGGAAAAATCTGCTGGTGAGAAGGGGACGAAAGACTTCCTCCAAAAGAGGAGTAACTTTTGCTCCTGATGTAGATTCGCTCGCTGATGGGACGTTGTTCAGCCCCCCTCATCTGCTGCATCAAGAACATCTGCAGCCTTCAGGACATGGGACATGGGGGAGGAGGGAGGCTACGGGGCAAATCAGAGTATGACTGTGGAACTGCGCCTCACTGGAAGAGCTCCTCCCTACCCGCTACCCCGGCGCTGGCGAAGCTGAACTCGAGTTGATCCCGCTTTCCCTTCCAGTGGCAGCAAGAAAACAACGCTTTGACAAAATCGAGAAGGAAACCTGCTTCTACCCTCACCCTCGGCACAATCCCCTCACCCTCGGCACAATTCCCTCACCCTCGGCTTTCTCAGTCCCTCCCGGACTCCCGCTGCTGTTAAAACAAAGGTGCGGTCCACTTTGAAGGACCCCACACCCGACACACAGCACAAGGAAGCCACTGAGGAAGGCACGCTGTGCTGGGGGACCTTCGACGCCGGCGCCCACTCTCTGCTTTGAGAGAGCTCAGAGCATTGTTGAGCAAAATCAGCAGAATAATAAGAAAGATCATCATCATCACACACACACCGTTGTCTGTAACGACGCTGGCTTGATTGCATTGCTTGTGAGGTGATGATTGAAGGCAAGGCAGGCAGGCCGTCGAATCCTCTTCCACCTCCACTCCTGTGCTGCTGCTGCTGCTTGCTGCTGCTGCACAAAGCGCTGCGGTCTCCTGCCTCGTGGTCGCTGCGTGAGGCCAGACACACATGCGTGACTGGTGGGGGGGGGCGCCACAGGGCGGGGACGCCACGTCAGCGGACTGAGGATGATTAATGATGACGGTCCCAGTCCCACCCACGACACCGATTCGCCAAAGCGGCAGCAAGCAGGCAGGTACTCAAGTCACTGCACTTTAGGCGCCCGTGCCGCGGCGGCGCCAAGACTGAGCAATGGGGGGCGCTGGACCCGGGGAGGGGGAGGGGGAGGGGGACTGCCCAATGCGTCCCACTGCCTGCTGTGCAAAAAAAAAAAAAATTCAAAGAAAAAAAATTTTTTTAAGGAAAGACAGGGGCTCTTTTTGGCGCCCCCCACGTGATCAAGCAGAGTGGCACCGGGGGCACGTGCCCCCCCTGCCCCTCTATAGATACGCCCATGTAAACTAATCTATTTTATTCAGAAATACATGATGATAGGAAAGACCTAAACCTAACTGCTGGCTACATGGTGGTCAGAGAGAGAGCTAGAAGCATTCTGGAAAGAAGAAGAATGAGAAGCAAGTCACTCCCAGGAAATTCCTGAATATACTCTATCAATAGAGGGGTCATAGACGCAGAGATAATCAGGAAAGACACCCTAACTGACTATAGGAACATAGGAAAGCTGCCATATACTGAGTCGGACCATAGCTTCATCTAGCTTAATATTGTCTACACAGACTGGCAGCGGCTTCTCCAAGGTTGCAGGCAGGAATCTCTCTCAGCCTTATCTTGGAGATGCTGGCAGGGAGGGAACTTGGGAACTTCTGCTTGCAAGCTCTTC
The DNA here is from genome assembly GCF_027244095.1 of Hemicordylus capensis. Taxonomy (NCBI): domain Eukaryota; kingdom Metazoa; phylum Chordata; class Lepidosauria; order Squamata; family Cordylidae; genus Hemicordylus; species Hemicordylus capensis. Next base: position 22,353,538 of record NC_069658.1, on the reverse strand, counting down.
CCAGAACTTCTGCTTGCAAGCTCTCCATCCCCTAAGGAGAATATCTTACAGTGCTCACACTTGTAGTCTCCCAGTCACATGAAACCAGCCCAGACCCTGCTTAGCAAAGGGGACAATTCATGCTTGCTACCACAAGAGCCACCTAATGTCACAGTGGGAAAAGACTCGACTAGCAAGCCAGAGGTTGTCTGTTCGAATCCCCACTGGTATGTTTCCCAGACTATGGGAAACATGTATATCGGGCAGCAGAGATACAGGAAGATGCTGAAAGGCATCATCTCATACTGCATGGGAGGAGACAATGGTAAACCCCTCCTGTATTCTACCAAAGACAACCACATGGCTCTGTGATTGCCAGGAGTTGACACCAATTCTACGACACACTTTACCTTTACCACAAGACCAGCTCTCCACTATATCCACTATCTCTACTCTCAATGCCTCTGGTGGTCATTAGGGTTATTGGTGCAAAATGTTGATGCCATCTGGAAGGACTCGATGGGAAAGTGATTCATTCCCCTCCTCCCCATTCCATTGGTTGCTGCTTGTAGGGGTGCCCTGCTATTTCAACTCCATCTAATGTTCAGTTGTACACCTGTAAATAAACCAAGCAAGTATAGACCCACGTTGCACTATAGCCCTAGTGTGCATGTGTTACCCGAACCTGTGACTGAGCAGGGTGTTTTAGACACCTTTCCCCCTTAGAAGAAGAATGGGTTGTGATGGTCTTGAAGGAGTATTCTTCAAACTGAGAAATTTCTTACTCTTTTTGTTCAATCCCTTCTTCCCCACTCCTTGCCACTGAGCTCCATTAGTTCTGACCACCTGGTTGGCTGTTAACTACCCTCTGAGCCTGTGAACATTCCGCTCCACTGAGTCACATTGGGGCAGTTGGGGGGGGGGGGCGGTTGGCCTCTTTAGGTTTTTTCCTTCAGATTTTGTGCAACTGACATATTTGCTGGTTACCCTAAGTCCATTAGAACCTTCCTCTTCCAGGCATCCGTAAGGAATATAACATTTCTAGCTCTTTCAGAATTAGATATAAAATACGATAAGATATTATGCTAAGGTACAATAAGCTCCCTTCTCCAAAGGGTCAGAATCCAGTGAGCACTGCACACCTGGAACTTCTCACTGCTCAGGGAAGTGAGGAATGTGTGTAACCATAATGTTGTCAGCTGGCTCTCTGATTGCTGTGAATGGGCTCATCCCTGTGCCTTAAAAGAGGGTGGAATCTGTGGTGGGGTGGAATCTGTGATCATCTCACCCCACTTGGCAGCTCAAACAGCATTTTTGAGGGAGGGAGGGAGGGAGGGAGGGAGGTGAGTTAGCTGAAGGTGACGTACTTTTGAGTGCAGGGTGTTCCCTATGGCAATCTAACATGGAGAGCTGATCTTGTGGTAGTGAACATGAATTCTCCCTTTTGCTAAGCAGGATCTGCCTTGGTTTACATTTGGATGGGTGACTACATGTGAGCGCTGTCTGCTATAAGACATTCCCCTTAAGGGATGGGGCCATAGCTCAGTGATGGAGCATCTGCTTGTGTGCAGAAGGTCCGAGCTTCACTCCCTGGCATCTCTAGGTAGGGCTGGGAGAAACTCCTGCCTGAAACCTTGGAGAGCTGCTGCCAGTCAGTGTAGACAATACTGAGCTAGATGGACCAAAGGTCTGACTCCATATAAGGCAGTTTCCTATGTTCCTGTCTGCTACCGTGCAGGATGCCACTTTGTTTTCACCTATGCACTACATTCTCCAGTGCCCTCTCCTCCAAAGGAAACTAACCCTGCAGTGTTGCCCCTGCAGCTTCTCTCTGCTTGAGGAAATAGAGGATACACCACATTACCCTCTTTTTCATTTGGAATTATAACCCACTCAATCCGGTTACGGATGCCACCAGCTCGTTTGGTGGCGATCTAGGACCAGGCTTTCTCTGTGGCTTCTCCAGGGCTTTGGAATATGCTCCCAACTGAAATAAGAAAAAAAACTGGGGGAACACGGGCAATGGATGCAAAAACAATATCACAAAACCCATGAACAAAGACAAAGGCAATGAATACAGAGGCACACCGCAGGTTGAAGCCAAATTACACATATGATAACAAATTCCCACAGGCACCCATATTATAACAGCAAATGAATACAGTGATAAGGGCTAAAACAAGCCCCACACGATAAAAGATGATGACAGTCACTGGAATGCTGGTCGTTGATAATGAAGTAAGTGGTGCTGCTGTGCCGGAACTCAATCCTCAAAAATGCGAAGTGCTGCACTCTGCACAAAAACCTTGACCTGAGAGGCTAGGCACAGAAATCTTGAGAGTAGAAATGGGAATCTTTCTTGACAGACTTCCTAGATTTTGGTCTGTTTCACAAGTGTCTTCATCAGAAGTATAACAGACTGTTATACTTATGGGTGCCTGTGGGAATTTGTTATTATATGTGTAATTTGACTTCAACCTGCGGTGTGCCTCTGTATTCATTGCCTTTGTCTTTGTTCATGGGTTTTGTGGTATTGTTTTTGCACCCTACTGAAATAAGAGCATCTTCTCCTCTGTTTGTTTTCAGGAAGAACCTCAAGACTCTCCTGTTTTCACAGGCTTAAAAATTAGAATTAATTTTTAATCATTTTAAAAACTTATTTTAATAACTATCTTCTTCTGTTGGTTTTTATTGCCATGCATTTTAATCTGTGACTTTTAAATCTTTTAAATTTTGTACATTGCCTAGAGATGTACATATCAGGCAGTATAGAAATATGATTGATAAACAGATAAACAGATAAATAAAATTAAATCTTGAAGGCACCTGTTTGGCCATTGTGGGAAGCAGGATGCTAGACTAGGTAGATGTTTAGTTCTGATCCAGCAGGGCAATGCACATATGTTCTTATGCTTAGTCCTTGCAGAAGGAAACACCATTTCCTTATCTCATTCATCACTGGATTTGCCACCTTTTTTTACAAAGGGCTCCTGTGCCCTTTGTGCCAGCAGCATGATACTTCATGACTTGTCAAACTACCAGGATGGTGGGAAGAAGAAGGAGGTGTGGGATATGAAGGGATCTGGATCCTTCGTTGGGATCCCCAGGCTATGAAACAGCTCACCTCACCTCACAAGGTCAAATTGGTTCCTTCTAGTGGCATGTAGGCATTTAGTTAAGACCTTTTCATTTTGCTTTGCATTGGTTGGTCTCTTTCTCCCTTGTCCCTCTGGAATTCTACAATTTTTGGCTATCAGGACCTATTGTTATATTAATTTACTGCATGTTTTTTTTTAAATTGGTGGTTGTGTTTTAATTGATGCTCAGTAAACCCTCTGGGGGCCAACAGGCTGACATGCATATTTTAATAAATAAACAGGTGAAGGATAGGAAGCAGATGCTGGTTCAGAGGACAAAGTTATAACCACAGAGCTCAAGGGCTAGAGTGTTATTTCTAGCGCGCCTCAAGCTGTCCTTTGTTCTTGCCAGTCATAAGAATATAAGAACATAAGAACAGCCCTGCTGGATCAGGCCCAAGGTCCATCTAGTCCAACATCCTGTTTCGCACAGTGGTCCACCAGATGCCACCGGAAGCCACAGACAGGAGTTGAGGGCGTGCCCTCTCTCCTGCCATTACTCCCCTGCATCTGGTACTCAGAGGCACCCTGCCCTTGAGGCTGGAGGTGGCCCACAGCCTTCTGACTAGTAGCCATTGATAGACCTCTCCTCCATGAAGTCATCCAAACCCCTCTTAAAGCCATCCAGGTTGTTGGCTGTCACCACATCCTGTGGCAGAGAGTTCCACAAGTGGATCACACGTTGTGTGAAAAAGTACTTCCATTTGTTGGTCCTAGACCTCATGGCAATCAATTTCATGGAGCGACCCCTGGTTCTAGTGTTGTGTGAGAGGGAAAAGAATCTCTCTCTCTCCACTTTCTCCACACCATGCATGACCTTATGGACCTCTATCATGTCTCCCCGCAGTCGTCTTTTTTCTAAACTAAAAAGCCCCAGCAGTCTGGGCTTCTCTTAATTGCATATTATCTACACTACACATTTGAACAGGATTAACAGTAATTTGATTAACAGGAAACATTGCAAATGAAGTTGAGTGAGGGGAGAGATGGACTCTCTAAGACAATTCTAAGCACCCGCAGAAGGGGAGCTTCACAGGTTTGGATGGGGAAGTGGCAAGAGCAGAAAGAGTGAAAAAACCCCTTCCCCTTATGCCCTGGTTCTGACTGGAGTCACCCCTTGTGGAGTTACTTTTGGCAACAAAAAAATGGCACTTCCGTTTGGAAACATGCCTATATCATGGCATTCACTAACCCTCCCTTACTAACTGGGCAAAGAGGCACCTTTCAAAGTGGGTGATTTTCTTCTTCAGCAGCGAGAGAGCAACTGACCCTACTGAACAGCATCCACCCTCAGTGTTGCTGTTGGTATCCTCTAGGTTTTGTCTCTCGTTTTAGATTTTGAGCCCTTTGGGGACAGGAGACCTCCTCCTCCTCCTCCTCTCCTCCTCTTCCTCCTCCTCCTCCTCTCCTCCTCCTCCTCTCCTCCTCCATGTAAACAGCTTTGAGAACTTTTTTCATTTAAAAGCAGAATAACCACCACCACCTTCCTGAGGTTGACTAGCAAAAGGGACACAATTTTTTCCTTTGGCAAAGGCCTGAGTTTACATAATATCAGCAGGCATTTTCTAGGTCTTTTGAAACTGCTTGGCTAATCTGATGACAGGTTAACACAACATGAATTCAACTCCATGCAAGAGCCAACATCCACTGGAAATTCCTCCTGGCCAAGTCCCCCATTGAAATGAACCACTTCATGTCAAAAATGTTTATATAAGAGAACTTCATAACGCATCATTCCCAAAGTTCAGCTGATGAGTTGTCCCAAACAAGCAGATTCTGTTTGGGACAACTCACAAAGACAATAATTTTTTTATTTAATAAAATTAATAAAATCCAGTTAAAAATGAGACCCAAATAAAAAACTTACTAGAAATAGACAAAGAACAAAAACTAAAATGCCTCTCTAAAAAGATGGCTCTGTAAGTGTGTGTGTGTGTGTGTGTGTGTTTTAAAATAAACCCTGAGGGAGGGGCATGGCAAAGCTCATCCAGGAGGGCATTCCAAGGCCAAGCAGCCAGAACCAAAGAGGTACAAAGCAGAAGCTCTACCACTGAGCCATGCATGGCCCCATCAGACCCTACTTGTGACCTGGTTGGCAGGGACCAGAGACAGGACCTCCTTGGTTGTATGCACAAGATCCAAGTTTCAGTCCCAGCATCTATAGGTAGGGCTGGGAAAGACTCCTGCCTGAAACCTTGGAGAAGCCTCTGCCAGTCAGTGTAGAATCAATACTGAGCTCGATGAGCCAATGACTTGATTCATTTTAAAGCAGCTTCCTATATCCTTATGAGATGTCGAATGGAGGTCCCGGCAGTTCATTATAGGCAGATGCAAAGGATACCTGGGCCTCAAGCTCACTTGAAATCTAGCCTGGCAGCAAACTGGTAACCGGTGAAGCTGCCACAGGATGGGTGCAATATTTATGAAGCGACTGGCACCCATGAGTATTTTTGTGGCTTATAGATTTAATATACTTAAAAGTCTATGGGATGCATTTTAAAGGAGTGCTTTAGCATAAGATTGTAGCAGCCAGTTATTGTACTATGGCTGCTTCAAACTCCTCCCTCCGGCACACTCCCACTCCTCCTCCTCCTCCTCCTCCTCCTCTTTTTCCTCCTCTTTTGCTTCTTGACCAATTGGAGAGATGGAGTGGCATGTCAACAGCATGCTCTCAGTTTTGTAAGGAGGGCTGGGGCGTGGGCAGCTGAAGTGGCTCCCCAGATGTCAGAGACTCAGGCATCTGCACTGGGGAAGCAGCAATTCTGGATGCTCTCCCCTCCTCCAAGAAGCCCACTGTGCCAGCCAAAAATATGTCAGTGAGGGTTGCATAGTCCTCTGGGACATCTTTTCAGGTGACACAAGAGGGCTTCTTGGGGATCAAAATCATAAAAAATTGATGCTTTCCCGCTGCACTTGTGCACTTAGTTGGGAAGTTCTGTTAGGCTGCTCTCTTGTGGCCCTGGTCCATCCATGCTCTGTTTGTCAGCCAAAATACCAGTTGCATGTTATAATGCTATCCATCTCAGAATGTCCTCACTGAAACAATCAAGGGCCCAAGCTTTTATAATAAGGTATCGGCATAAGAGCACATTAGCATTTAACTATTGACATTTTTCCTGAATAGTTCCCCACCACCACCCCTTTTTTAATTGAACTGGGTATATATCCAAAATTATCATTGCATTAAAAACTCGGAAGTTTCCCCACAACCTTATATTTTCTCTATAAATTAAGCTGTAGTAATGAAATTAACAATCCACGGGGAGTTCAACACATTCAGAAATGTCTGCAGGTGACCAATTATTAAATCCCCAGGGTACTTCATTCATAATTGCGTAGGGTTACAATCACTGAGGCTACAGAACAGCAGGGAAAAAAGAGTTAACCTTAGGTCCATGGGCAAGCACCTTATTAAGGTTCAACTTTAAGAAAAGTTAAGAAAAATCCTCCCAGGAGCTGTCAGGTCTTGTCATGTTCACTTTGCCAAAGCTCAGGCTTGGGAACAGTTTTTCTCAGGGTGCAGGAAGCGGGTGAAGCTTTTGGCATGATCTTTCTATTCCCAGTCATGTACTATAGATTCAAATGAGTTGTGGACAGGGTGGATAACAGACATAATCTCTGCTACTTTCAAAATCAGTTGTACTGCATTATCTGAAAGTTTCTTTTAGCCTGGGGTCCTCAAAACTGCGTCTCCAGATATGGGACTACAGCTCCCATCTGACTTCGGCCATTGTGCCTGGGATGATGGGAGTTGTAGTCCAACAACATCTGGAGAATCAACCTTGAGAATCGGACCCCCATTTTTACCCAATGTGGGCATTTTTACCCAGTGTGGACCCAGAGGCATGAGTTTTGGGGGGTATAAAAATATGTTAAATAAATAAAATAATAAACAAACAAATAAATAAATGCTGGGTGAGAATAGAGCAAAAGGTTTCAAATAATGTGGTATTTCCTTTGTTTCCATACCCTCCAACTTTCACACATAAAAACAGGATACACTTGTAACAAACAATTCTCCGACTAAGGATAATTGCCAATCAGGGCATAGCCACCGTTGTGCGAATGGGATCAAAGAACCCGGGCCGCCAATGGTAGGGGCTGCTGAAGCCCCCGGGGGGCATGGCTTGGGCTCCAGAAGAGCCCCAAATGAACCCACGCCCACGCCCGGGCTCCTGGGAGACCCGAGCGAGCGTTTGCCCATCCTTTTCAGGCAGCATTTTCTGCCTGAAAGCATCTATTCCCTTGAAAGCACTGATTCTCCCCTGAGAGGGGGAGAGAGGGAGAATAGATGCTTTCAGGCAGCAAGCGCTGCCTGAAATGACAGGGAAGGGCTCACTCGAGCTCTTTGGAGCTCAAGGCCAGAGAGGGAGAGAAAGGGGAATAGATAGGAGCTGCCATATACTGAGTCAGACCATCAGTCCATCTTGCTCAGTATTGTCTACACAGACTGGCAGTGGCTTCTCCAAGGTTGCAGGCAGGAATCTCTCTCAGCCCTATCTTGGAGATGCTGCCAGGGAAGGAACTTGGAGCCTAGATGCTCTTCCCAGAGCGGCTCCATCCCCTAAGGGGAATATCTTGCAGTGCTCACACTTCTAGTCTCCCTTTCATATGCAACCAGGGTGGATCCTGCTTAGCTTAAGGGGACAAGTCATGCTTGCTACCACAAGACCAGCTCTCAGATGCTGGTCCAGATGCTTGCTCAGATGCTGGTCCAAACACTGCCTGAAAAGGATGGTCAAGTGCTCACTCCTGGACAGGGAGGGGATTTCTCTCAGGGCATGCCCCATGCATATGATGTCATGCGCACGGGACGTCATCGGGGGGGCCGCCGGGCAGCGATGGACCCAGGCTGCTGCTCGGCTGGCTCCACGCCTGTTGCCAATGCTCAACCCTCCCTCCTCCCTCCTCCTCCTCCTCCTCCTCCAAGTATTTATATACTGCTTTTCAACAAAAGTTGCCAAAGTGGTTTAGATAGAAAAATATTAATGAATAAAGATGCTTCCCTGTCCCCAGAGGGCTCACAATCTAAAAGGAAGCATAAGGTCAGAGGCGTAACTATAGGGGGGGCAGGGGGGGCACGTGCCCCGGGCGCCATCTTTTCTGGTCATGTGGGGGGCGCCGCCATGACCAAAAAAAAATTAATTTTTTTTAAAAAAAATTGTTTTTGTTAATACAAATGTTTCCTGCTCAGTGCAGCAGCGCTGCAGCAGTCAACGGAGCGCGTCAGCGCCCCCTCCCCCACGAGCGGTCCCTTCCGCGCTGCCCGCGCCCCCCATTGCTTTGCTGGCGCCTGGCGGCCAGTCAGTGGCCTGGCTTGGCGGCGGCGGCAGGCACTTGTGAGGAAAAACCTAAGTATAATGTAGTATGTGGGGGGGGGGGGGCGCCATTTCAGTGCTTGCCCCGGGTGCCGTTTTCCCTAGTTACGCCTCTGCATAAGGTAGACACCAGCAAGAGCCACTGGAGGGATGCTGTGCTGGGGTTGGATAGGGACAATTGTATACTTGGCCAACATGAATGGGGAAAAGGGGACCTGTTGGTCAGGTATGCAATTGCTCTTCATTAGAAAATATAATATAAGAAAACAAAAGGTGCCTCTATTACATACTACTGGATTACCACTATATGTTGTGCATAGTGCCTGAGTGTGTGTTTGTGCCTCTGTTATAAACTGCTGGATTCCACCCATTATATGCTGCACCCTAGTGTGTGCTTGCTTTACATATTTCTATACCATCTAATATCTGCATATCCAGGAAGTTTTTCACACGGTGCTTTGAAAGCCCTTTAAATTGCATCTCCTCTGGAATGGAGGGTGTGTGTTCACATATTGGCCAGATTTACCCCAAAGTCTCTGTGAGTCATCAGGGAGCAGCTCACACACAATTCGGGTTTTCCACTGTGCGTTAGAACGTAGCCCGATTTATATCTGGGGTTAAAAAAAAAATCCAGTTTTCATTGGGTTTTTTGGGACAACTTTGAGTTTGCAGTAAAGCCTCCCAGTAAACCTGTGGTAAGGCCTGCTGTGTGTAAAAGTCCCAGGTGATTTACCTAAAATTATCTGTTGTGCATCCATTGACATTCACTAGAAGAGATGCATCCACCCTCACCCCCACTTAGAGAATGGATAGAGACTCCAGGGAGGGGACTGGAATTACTTTAAGTGGCGGAGCGGGGAAATGCTTGACTAACAAGCAGAAGGTTGCCAGTTTGAATCCCCGCTGGTACTATATCGGGCAGCAGCAATGTAGGAAGATGCTGAAAGGCATCATCTCATACGGCGCGGGAGGAGGCATTGGTAAGCCCCTCCTGTATTCTACCAAAGAAAACCACAGGGCTCTGTGGGCGCCAGGAGTCGAAATCGACTTGACAGCACACTTTACCTTTAAAGAACTACAACCCTAGCAACTCACACAAAAACACTGGGCAAGGCAGCACCCCAGGAGGCAGAAATAGTGGCAGTGATTTGCCAGGGACAGACTCCAGAAAATAGGGTGACGACTGGCAGTGTTAAATAGGGACAGTGGGAGCCTATGCTATCTGCTTGTCCCCACGCTGTCTGGAGGAGTCAGACTTCTCCAAACCCATTTCATAAGACAGAATTGCAGTGCTGCTACTCACATACTTCGGTGGCAGCACTGGACCATACAGAACGTGCTAATCCAAAATAGTACATTTTGCTGTTCGTTTGTTTCAAGGCTGCCTAAAATTAATCTGTCTGCAATGGCCAGCATTCAGCATTCAGATTAATGCTGCACTTTAATGCAGATTAATGCACAAACCTGTTGCACTAGAGCAGGGGTGGGGAACCTTGGCACTCCAGCTGTTGTTGAACTACAACTCCCATCATCCCCAGACACAATTATTGTGGCTGGGGATGATGGGAGTTGTAGTTCAACAACAGCTGGAGTGCCAAGGTTCCCCACCCCTGCACTAGAGCAAGGGTGTTGCACTAACGAGATATACTAAAAGGCTGTGCACATGAGCAGCCCTATCCAGGATAGGGAAGCCCTGTGTAGCATGGGCAGCACTGGAATCGATCCCAGCACTAGGGTTGTACATTTTGTATTTTTTCTGTTTCAATTTGTACCAAATCCGAATCAACCCTATTTTGTATTTTGTCCGAAATTAAGCCTTCCAAATCACTCCAGTTTTGTTTTTTGTCTGAATTAATCCAAATCCGAATCTGAATTAATTCAAATTAAAAATGGGTCACATGGTCAAAAGAGTGGGTGGGGATTATAGTGCCCAATAATTGGAAGCTACCACAAAAATTTCAAAGGAATTGGGCAAACTGCTGATTTTGGGTGAATTTTTGAAGTTTGCGCTCAGATTTTCCCCATAGGGTATGATGAAGGTTTCAGGAAAAGTATAGCTTCATGCAGGGGGAGGGGTGGCCCAGAGTGGAGTGTGATTGGTGGTAGTGCCCAGTTGGTACAAGGAAGCTACCACAATTTCTTAAGAGGAATTTGGCAAAGGGCTGATTTTTAAAGAATTAATGAAGTTAAGCATCTTTCAGATTTTCCTTGTAGGGTATAATGGAGATTCCTGCAGTCCCATAACTCCACTTGAGGGGCACTGGGGTGGCCCAGAGCAAGTGGCGGTGTAGTGCACATAGGGAGCCAACCACCCACATGGGTTGCCAACCCATGAAGTACAGGGTTTTGTTGTCCTAGAGGTGTTCTGAGAGTAGATTCTCTAGTAGCATATGAGAGTGGATTCATGGTTTTTCATTCAAAATCTCATTTGCTACCAGGCCCTTTTACAGGTCTCTGAACAGGTTCGAACACCAGGAAGTTCAAAGTGTTCGGCTGGGGGCGGGGAATAACTTTAAGGGCAGGGGTGGGTGCACTTACCCTCCCTGCCACATTCCTGCCGCTGGTGCTCACTGAAAAACCGGTCCGGCAGGGAGGCAGCCTACCTCCCTGCCGCCCCATCCACTCCTTGGACCAGAAGTGACAGGAAGTAGCGTGTGCACACGTCAGACGTGCACACATCAGGTGTGCATGCACATGCACACTACTTCCTGGCAGGGAGGTACGCTGCCATGCTGCCAGACTGGTTTTTTCCAAGAGCACCGACGGGGGAGACGCGGCAGAGGGGGTAAGTGCCAGACCAGCTTTTCAGCAAGCACTGGTGGGGGAAACGTGGCATGGGGGGGGGGGTAAGTGCACCCTCTCCTGCCCTTAAAGTTATCCTCCCCACCATCAAACCGCCTCCCCCCCCGCCAGTTCTGTGCACATCCCTAATGTCCAGTTGACTTGTATTTGCTCTAGTTATCTACCAACAATAGCTGAAGATGATCTCTTTACCTGATCATTTAACTGAGAATTAAACAGACTTCCTGAATTAAACACCCAGAAGTGCAGTTTTAAACCTTGTCTTTACCGAGCTGTGTGCAGTGATGTCATGGATTCCTCGCCAACTGTAGACTACCACCCTACTTTATTTTCCAATACCTGAATATGCTATTTAGTGGTGAATAAATCTGCTATTTTTGGTGAAGGTGAAGGTGAAGATATCAGGTAAGATTGGTAAAGATACCAAATCAAAGCTCATGCTGAGGAGCAGTGCTGAGTGCATTTTCATCACCACTAAATTATTCAGTTGACCCTACAAAACTGGCGCCAGGGATTAAGGCGTTCATGCTTGAGCCTTGTCATGGCCGCCATTTACATCCTGAGACCAGTACATAAAATGTAACACCAAAATGATTCCTTTTGATGTATAGGCTGGAAAAGGGCAGGGGGCCAGGAGAATTCATGGTGGCTTAAAGCAAAATAAAAGCACACATGCACACACACAAACTCGGTAGAAAATAAATTGAGACTATGCTATGTCTGAGATATCAACAGCAGCAATAGAACAGAAAATACACTGAGCTTTTCAGTTAGGGCTGCAATCGTATACATACTTGCTTGGGAGAAATTCTGGTTGAAACCAATGGCATTTACTTCTAAGTAAGTATGCACAGAATGGATAGCACTATAAAGCCAAAAAACTTAAATATTACAATACACAGGTGGGCAGTGATATACTTCAAAATCAAGCTATCCTCTCAGCTGCCCTATTAAGATCCCCTGTTGACAAAAACAAAAAACAAAAAACCCAAAGTCAACATTCCTCAGCGGGGATTGCGTATTGTGTGAACCTCTCCTGAGCAGCCTCCTGTGCTTCACCTGCCTTTCTCGAAGTCCACCAGTTGAACAAAATAGTGACCGCAGGTTTCGCTCCTTTATTCTGCTTATACAAGAGCTTGTAAAATGAAAGCTGGGAATCCAGACAAGCTAATAGGTTAACCAGGCACCAGAGAACATGCTTAAAATCTGGTAAATAACCAGAATTCCAAGGAAGATGGCAACCTTACATATGAGTGTACAGTGTACACAGGTACAGATCTGTACACAGGTACGGTCATTCACATGTTATATTGAATAGACGTACAGAAGTACACCTCCTATGTGTACCATGCACTTGAAGAGCCTGTATCCAGGTTCACTTTTAAAAGGAACACAGGTACAGTCATTCACACAAACACGAGTGTACAGACATCTGTACACTCGTACAGCATAATGTCTGAACCGGTCTCATGCTGTTGCTCATTTTAGAAAAATGTAGACCAGTAAGAGAAGAATGCAGGGCCTAAAAAAACACATGACCATGGCTGATCTGTCACTTCAACTTTTAACAGTAATAAAGAAGCATGTTAAAGATGCTTCCAGGGATGATGCTGGTGATGATCACCACCCAGGACCAAATACATGTCTGTTGAATCCAGCTCCTGAACTGTCAAGGGCAGAGGGAGGCGAAGCCAGGGGAGGAGGGAGGCTGGAAGATAAATCTGCAGCTTAACAGGAGCAAGACACCTGGTTGTACAGATCAGTGAATAAGACTGACCCAGAAGCTTTTGTAAGAGTCATAAACCATCGGGGGGGGGGCATATCACACTTGGAGCGGGCCCTGGGACAAGGAGTGAAGACTTTCTCCTTGGGGGAGGCAGCAGGGGGAGAGTGAAGAGCAAGCTTTTGCCCAGCAGGCAGGTCCCCTCTCCCTCAGGCGCCAGGGATATTTCCTGCCCCCACCTGTTCAAATGTAGCTTCACTCCAAAAGTATCACATGGACCAGGAGCAAGCAACCTTTGTTTTCCAGCTGTTGTTGAACTACTACAGCTTCCATCATCCCCCAGCCACAATAAATTGTGGCTGGGGATGATGGGAGCTGTAGTTCAATACAGTGGAAGAGCCAAGGTTGCCTACCCCTGACATGGACACACTCTGGCTCATTGGAGCAAGAATGCCCCCTTGGCTGGTGTGCTTCGTCTCCCTGCACTCTTGGCTTGAACCAGGTGACGGCATGCAGGCTGAATCCTGCCAGACACTGGTTAGGTTAGGGTCAGCGTCAAAGGTCAACATCGTTGGCCAACTACCAAGGGCTCAGGGCCCTTCAGAAGGGCCCACAGCTGATTCTTTGTCAGGAACGGAGCCATGGGCAGCAGTGATAGGAGGCACAGGTCTGTGGCCAAGACTGGGAGACTCAGAGAGACATCAGGCAATCCACTGAACAGTCAGCCCAGAGCCAAGAACACACTGGAGGTCAACTAGGTCAAAGAAATTCAGAAGCAAGAGTGTCCTGACAGAAGCCAGGAACATGCCAAAGGGTCAAGCTAAGTAGCAGTCAAGAGGGTCAGAACAAAATCGAACACATCTGACCTTAAGAAGTACCTCGGGAGCCAATGGAATCTCACTTCCTACTACTCCAGAGCAAATCTAATCAACCTGGACTCCAAAATCTGAAATTCTGTTAGCTTTAGAAACCATCAGTGTCCCTGGGAGAGAGAATGCTGAAATCAGGTGGAAGTATTGACCTGAAAGGAAGATATATGGCCAGGCTTGGTTCATATGTAACACGGAACCACGGGTTCAATGGTTCCATGCCCCCCTCCCTCCCACAGTTCCGTGGCCCTACCCGCTGCTCTCCCGTCTGTGTTCGGACATTGAGGATAGCATCTCTCTACAGTCAGCGAGAAGGCGGGGAACTGGCTGTGCGCGCTTCCTTCTTCACACAAGGAGATCCCACACAGCCAATTGAATGAGAGTGAGGGAGGAGCTTCCTCCCTCAACTCTGACTCCATGGGGCAGAAACTGTGGTGGCAGCATTCTTACATAATGCTGGCACTGCAGAAATTGAGTTTGTGGTGGCAAAACTCCATTTGCCAAACCTTTGGTCAGCATGGAGTCTGGTGAAGGGAAATGCAGTTTTTTTTTCCTTGCAAACTCCATTTCTTCGGGTTCAGATGTTCATGTTTGGAAACTGGAAGTGAAGGGACCTCCGGTTTCCTAGTACAAACCGGGCCATAAAGTCTGATTTGGTGAGCAAATCTCTGGTGTAGTGGATAGCATATTGTCCTTGGAGTAGGGAGATCTGGGTTCAAATCTCTGCTTTGCCATGGTGCTCACTGGATAATCCTAGGTCAGTCACCTGCTCTCAGCCTCCCACCTCTCAGGTTGTCATGTGGATAAAATACAGTAACTCAGTTACACGGCCTTGAGTCTCTTGGAGGAAGGTTGTGTACAAATGAAAAATATATATTTGGATCAGATATTTGCATCAGTTTACAGCGCACCTGGCTAAAGCGAAGCCTGTTAAAAATGTGGGCAGCTATCAGGTGTGTTTAAGATCGTAGCATTAAAGAGGCCCCAGGTTTTGGTGCAAGACTTAAAGCTCCAGGGTATTTGGGGCAGACTTATATGACAAAACACATCCTTAATGAGCCTTAATCCTATTAATGGGATTGTCAGGGTAAATTTGTCATTGAAAAGATGTTTTCATCCATGAGTCCTATAGCTTGTCCATAAGTGGAACTGATTCATGGGAACTGAAATGTGTGTCCATGGCCACTGAATGTGGCCGATTGTATGAGATTTGATACACACACACTGGCAATCTCTGCCACATTTTTTTCACATGCCCACATGACTGTTTTGTAGGAAGACACATGTACATTAAAGGTGCATTTTCCACCTCTGTAATCCACAGAAACATGTGATTTCTTCCCTTTCCAGGTTCCAACTAGTACTCACCTGTCCATGCTTTACTGACATTTGTGCTTTGACCCCAAAAATGATAGTCCCCCCCCCCCACCTGCATGGTAAATGTTAAGAGGTACCTTTAAAAGTGATGATGCCCTCATATTTAACCAGGAGAAAGCAATTGCACAGCATCCCTCCAGTGGTTGTTGTCCACCTTACATTTCGTTTTAGATTGTGAGGCCCCCAGAAGCACCCTTTATCTTGCAATCTTCCAATAACGAATCTCCCACAATTTCCTGTTAAGTTCTACCATTGCCTGATCAAAAGCACTCTTTGTTATAAGGTGTGTTTTAAAATACGATTTATATTTCCAACATTAGTGAATTAATGTGATGCATGGAGTGTGCAAACTCTTAATGGGATTATAAAAGCTAAAGCTATGTTGGATACTTAGCAAGTTGGGCAGGAATCCCTTCCTCCCCGCCATGACCGGGGAACAAGTCTGCAGGATTGTTGTGGGATATAGTTCAAGGGTCTCAGGCCTTCTCACAACCTATTTTTTCTCTTCATTGAAAAAGTGCCTAACACGGCATAGGTGCATCATACAAGGGAAATAAAGGACAGTTGTGGCAGCAACACCCAATGGTTGCTGCTGCCTCAGAGGATAGAATGAGATCGACTACATGGATTAATTTCTAAAAAGAAAGATGCCGGATGACATGTCCTAGCTCTGAGTAGCAACTCAGGCACTGACTAGATGTAGACAGCCATGGGGAGGAGGGAAATGACAGCTTTAGAGGGAACACTCCTGATAGGAAAAGGGTACAGGGGACAGGGTTAACTCTCCTCCTTGGTGCCTAGAGGGCTGGGGCCATAGTTAGGAACATAAGAAGCTGCCATATACTGAGTCAGAGCATAGGGCCATCTAGCTCAGTCTTGTCTTCACAGACTGGCAGCGGCTTCTCCAAGGTTGCAGGCAGGAATCTCTCTCAGCCCTATCTTGGAGAAGCCAGGGAGGGAACTTGGAGCCTAGATGCTCTTCCCAGAGCGGCTCCATCCCCTGAGGGGAATATCTGCCAGTGCTCACACTTCTAGTCTCCCTTTCATATGCAACCAGGGCAGACCCTGCTTAGCTAAGGGGACTAGTCATGCTTGAGGCCACAAGACCAGCTCTCCTCAGTGGTAGGTCATCCACTTTGCATGCAGAAGGTCCCATGTTCAATCCCTGGCAGCATCCCAAGGTAGGGCTAGGAGACACTCCTGCCTGAAAACTTTTAGAGCTGCTGCCAGTCAGTGTAGACAATACTGAGCTAAATGGACCAAGGGTCTGACTCGGTATAAGGCAGCTTCCTATTCACTGTGGCCCAAGGCCCAACCAGGGAGAGGAGTGGGCATGGCAGGTTTTGTTTTGTTTTTTTAAAGAAAGATGTTGCCAGGCTTAAGCAAGTCTTTGGATGCTGTCTGTGTAATATGTAGTTCAGCCCTAACTCGCCCACCCACCCACTCACCTATGTAGGTACACATTCTCTGCCTTCCCACTTACACACAGATACCCCACACAGGAGGGAGGATGCTGATTGGGAGAGAATGAACTTCGTTATTGGCCCCACCCATGAACCGTATTCAGACATAGAGCTTGTTCACATCATCACATGGGTGTGTGTGGAGGGTTGTGGGTATAAACAGCTCCCACTGTTGTCTCCATAGCTGAACAGAACCTCCGTTTGGGTCTGCAAGCCCAGCACTCAGATCAGCATGGCGGCTGTGGTCTCCATTTTTGAAATCGGGAGCTGGGTCCTCTGCAGACTGAAAGAATTATCCCAACATGCCGTGCACTACCAGGAGACCGGGGACCATCATTACATCATTAGCTGCCCCTTGAAGGGGCATGAGGCAGAACCAGCCCTACTGAAGACATTGCTAATAAAGGATCATAGAGTGTGCTTTGCAGAGTGGAAAATTCACAGATGCCAGCCCCCTGCAGCCACAGTGCTCTATTGCAAACATGGCTGCTACTTCCTGAGATCTACTACCAAAGGCAAACACACCCAGGCGACTAAAACATGGTTGCAGGAGCACTCACGTTTTGTCCTACCTGGGTTAAGAGCAGGGTAAAGGATCTAGGTTGCCCAGATTTGAGCGGGCTGTGTAAGAGGGATTCTTGTGGGTTCACATGAACATAAATCCCTAGCTATACTGCCTCCTACCCTCTTTTTCCTGGTCATGAGAATGGGCTCATTTATGTTGCACATGAATGCAGGTGTCTCTACACATCTGTGTGTTTTTGTCTGAATGACTGTGCCTGCATTCATTTTTAAAATGGACCTGGGTACAGGTCCTCAGATGGATGATGGTACAGATAGGAATTGTACTACCTCACTATCATCCAATTGGTATGTACTACCATACATGCATCCCACCGAAGGTGTGAATGACTGTACATGTATATAGGTCTGTTCATTGTGTACACTGTAGAAAGTTTGTACATGTGTTCAACATAACACGTGAACAGGGCAATGTAGTTGCTTGAGTCACATACACACCTTGCTGCTGCTGCTGCTGTGTGTGTGTGTATGTGTGTGTGTGAAGGCAGGGGTGCAGATAGTGGGGAAGTTTGAGAAGCAACTGCTCAAACTTTTTTTTTGGGGGGGGGGAGAGGAAAGACACTTCTGGGGGAAAGAAAAACCGGTTTGGGGAATTGGAGATATGGGTTATTAAGTTTGGTGGGAGGGAATTCAGTAAAATGAGAGAGGAACTCCTCAAACATTTTTTTTTTGGGGGGGGGGGTGTCTGTACCTGTGTGAAGGAAGCTGTTATCTCTCCTCTCCAGCCATCTGCTACCTGGAGCTTTCAGTTCCTACCCCTTGCTGCTTCCTTTTATCCACCTGCTTGCATCCAGTCAAGTCTGTGGGGGCTTTGCCCAGCACCTGAGGCCATTCTGCCTGACCATAACAGGTCACAGAGCTCAAGACTGCTGTATGCCAGGCTCTTGAAGTCTATCCTGCTGGAGACTCTTCTTGGTCCCATGTGGGTTGGTGCTTACTTATCATGTGGTGAGGAAAGCTCATTCCACACTCTTTAATCATTCATATATATATATATATATATATATATATATATATATATATATAATTACAGAGTGTGGACTATATATATATATATATATATATATATATATATATATATATATATATATATATATATATTGCTTATTCCAGATGTTCACATTCACATATTCATATTCTGAATATTTCACATTCACATTCTGATTTATTTTAGTGCTTTGCAAGTATTTGGGGGAGTATTATATCCACACATGAAAAAATGTGTGTTCAGGGTTGCCGTGAGATCATATTTCAAACATTCATCAGATAACTTGGCACCAGAATGTGTGATTTGGCTTGCCTGCCAAAATACCGTGTCCCCCTTGTTCACTTTGTGCAAAACTGCTAACACCTATCAGCACTGGAGGATATGAGACAGGGGAGCTGGACCACAGCATGAAGGCTCTGGAGCATTTGTTTGCTCCTTTGCAGTCAGGTGACAAGAGAATCTGAGATACACTCACAGCTCTCTGATTTGTCTCTTGCTGAGGGACAGAAAAAAACCTGCATCTGGACCTGGTTTGGGCTGTCCGTCTTGAAAAAAGAGTATCCCTCATGGATCCAATAGGATTTCATTCTTTGTTGAATCTACAGAACAGGTCGATCGATCAATGCCTGTTGCAGCAGCATGAAGACTGGGACATAAGGAGCTACAGATCAGTACCCACAGTGCCACCTAGTGGTGGAGGATAGTTTCCCCCTATAATAACCAAGCAAATCTGTTGCTGAAAGTTGAAGTTTGAAAAATAGCCTCTTAGGGCTGGCTCCAGGTTTCAGGGGGCCCTTAGCAAACTGCCCTCCGGGGCTGCCTCCTGCCTAAGTGGCCCCTCTCGGGTTCATAGTGGGGCTCAGGGGCGTTCTTTCCATGAGGCAAGGTGAGGTGACTGCTTAAGACAGCATAGTATTGGGCAACAGCAAGGCAGCAAGATGTTTTCCCACCCTGCCTCTCTACCTCAGCCATTTCTTTGCTCTTTGCTGCCACCGGCGCCTCCTCCTCCTCTTCCTCCTTGCTGCCACCGCCTCCTCCCTTGTTTACCACTAGCCTGATGAGAAGTGGCAGAAGAAGAAAAGGATATCAGAGTGCTGGATATGTGCCATAGAGGAGTGCATCTTTGGAGAGGAGAGCTGGTCTTGGAATTAGCTGGCATGAGTTGTCCTGTTTGCTAAGCAGGGTCCATCTTAATTTGCATTTGGATGGGTGACTACATGTGAGTGCTATAAGATATTCCCCTTAGGGGAAGGGGCTCTCGACCTTGGGTCCCCAGATGCTGGTGGACTTCAACTCCCATAATGGCCTTTGGCCATTGTGGCTGGGGATTATGAGAGTTGAAGTCCACCAACATCTGGGGACCCACTGCTCAGTGGAAGAGCATCTGCATGCTTGCGTGCAGAAGGTCCCAGGCTCCCTCTGTGGAATCTCCAGGTAGGTCTATATGAGACTTCTCTCTGAAACCATAGAGAGCCACTGCCAGTCAGTGTAGACAATATGGAGCTAGATGTAGCAATGGTCTGATTTGGTATAAGGCAGCTTCCCGTGTCCCTATATAAATGAATAATCATGCTGAGATGGAGGAGGCCATAGCTCAGTGGCATTGATTAGAAATCCTTTGGGGGGTTTTTAAATCTTAAATGAGACCTGAACAAACAAATGGTTTGATTCATTGAGTAAAATCACTGCAAAATTGTTATGTGCAAGGCTCCGACAGCAGGCAATGGTTTACAGGGGTTCTGGGTTGCCAGATGTGGCTGGACTACAGCTTCTATCATCCCCTGCTACAATGGCCAAAGACGTGGGATGATGGGAGTTATACTCCAAGAACACCAAAGGACACAAATGTGAGAACCCCTGACTTACAGGAATCATTATCATCTTCATACTTGGGATTCTCCTGGGAGCCAGTCCTCAAACAAGAGTTCAAGAACACCCACAAACGGTGGAAGATATTTCATGAAAAAGAGTGGTACTGACTTGCATGCGTTGGATGGCCTCCCAAACAGGATGCCACGCAGCCCAGTCCTTTGCATGGTTTCTCAGAAGTAAGTCCCACCATGTTCAATGAGGCTTACTTGGAAGTCAGTATGGGTGGGACTTGCTCAATTCCAGAGATGTCTCCTGCATATCTGCTGTAAACCTTGCTGATGGAACCACCCATTTTGGGGACTATGGTAATGTTCAGATTTTGGCTGTGATTTGTGATGGACCCAACCTTCATATGTACAGAATCCCACCCTCCTTACACAATTCACACATCAAAGAGAAGCATTAATGCTTCATTACATCTCCAAAACAAGACTGAGAGCAGCTGAAGGCCAACAGGAATAAGCATCAACTAGCTGGGCCCGGTGCAGAGCATCTACACCTCTAGCCACTTGCCCTGCCGCCACTGCCTCCACCACCACCACCACCCACCCACCACCCGCCCACTGCTGTTTCCCCCATTGCTGTTGTTTTCTCTCCCATCTCCACCCCCACCCACCCAGTTTCTCCCTTCCCCTGCCTGCCGACCGGCCAGCCAACCAGCCGCCATTGCCACCTTCTTCTCCGACTGCCATCACAGCTATTTTCCCCACCCGTCCTCCCTCGCATCCCCTGCCATTTTGCCTGCCCGCGCGATGCATGGCCTGCCACAATTTTGTCCTCCCGCTCATCCTTCTGCCAGCAGGCTGCCTGCTGCAGTTTTCTTTGATGGCCACTGCCACCACCATTTCCCCCCCTCCCACCCATCCTGTGGCTAGCCTATCTGGCAGCTCTCCAAACTCTCGCAAGAGCTGCCACGCATGGGATTAGCCACGTGTATGCCTTAGAGAATTAAATATATAGAAGATGATGTCAATAGCAGGAGTTTAGATTGGAAACACAGATCTGAATAAAAGGAGGAATGAATGAATGAATGAGTATTGTGTGCCTTCAGTGCATAATTAGGCACAGTTATCCTTCATACACAGAACGGCTTGGTCATCTACTTAACTAGTCATTTGCTAATATGTTTATTCCTGGCAGTTAAAATGCCTGGAGCAGGATCCAGACTAGTGTTGCGCTGGTGTTATGCTCTTGCACTACTGGAAGGATGGATGAATCATAAAGATGTTGCACAAAGAAGGAAGCCTCTGTTCCAGATCAGTTCTTGCAGTAGCAGAAGATGTTGCAAAATACAATGGGTATAGGAAAGAATCACCCCCTTTGATAGACCTTAAATTCTGGTTCCCTTACATCCTGAAATGAAAACACAAAGAAAATTCCCTTCACCAGCTGTACTTATCCAATGCAACCTATAACATCCAACTGAAAAACATCACAATTACAGTCCAGAAAAAGTGTCAGAAATAAAAAACAAGAATTACTGAGATTGAAAAAGGATCACACACACCCCCCAATGTCAATATTTTGTTGAACCACCTTTTGCTTTAATAACAGCCTTGAGTCTGTTGGGATACTTCTCTATCAACCTTGCACATCTAGACGGAGCAATATTTGCCCACTCCTCCATACAGAATTGTTCAAGTTCGGTCACATTGGATGGTAGGTGTTGGTGGACTGCTATCCTCCCTGGATCCGGTCGGCCCTCCAAACTGGATGGAAGAGCAAGGAGGAAACTGGTAAGAGAGGTTACCAAGAGGCCAATGGCCACTCTGAAGGAGTTAAAGGATTTCATGGCAAAGAGTGGTTGTTCTGTGCATGTGACAACAATTTCACGAGTGCTCCACAGATGTGGCTTGTTCGGGAGGGTCGCAAGGAGAAAGCCACTTCTCAAGAAAGGCCACATTAAAGCTCATTTGAGCTTTGCCAGAAGGCACCTTGAAGATTCTGATGCCAAATGGAAAAAGGTCTTATGGTCAGATGAGACCAAGATTGAACTATTTGGCCTCAACACCAAACAGTACACCTGGCGTAAATCCAACGCAGCTCACCATCCACAACACACCATACCTACAGTGAAGCATGGAGGTGGCAGCATCCTGTTGTGGGGGGTGTTTC
The DNA here is from genome assembly GCF_027244095.1 of Hemicordylus capensis. Taxonomy (NCBI): domain Eukaryota; kingdom Metazoa; phylum Chordata; class Lepidosauria; order Squamata; family Cordylidae; genus Hemicordylus; species Hemicordylus capensis. Next base: position 22,331,313 of record NC_069658.1, on the reverse strand, counting down.
TCTGCCTCAGGGACTGGGGCTCTCGTTAGGGTAGAAGGAAAAATGGATGGGGCAAAATACCGTCAGATTCTGGAAGAAAACCTGCTACCCTCTGCCAGACAGTTGAGGATGGGCAGAAGATTTACCTTTCAACATGACAACGATCCGAAGCACACAGCAAAATTGACCACACAGTGGCTGAAGGAGAAAAAAGTGGACGTCCTCATGTGGTCCAGTCAGAGCCCAGACCTAAATCCCATAGGAAATCTGTGGAGAGATTTGAAGATAGCAGTCCACCAACACCTACCATCCAATGTGACCAAACTTGAACAGTTCTGTATGGAGGAGTGGGCAAATATTGCTCCGTCTAGATGTGCAAGGTTGATAGAGAAGTATCCCAACAGACTCAAGGCTGTTATTAAAGCAAAAGGTGGTTCAACAAAATATTGATATTGGGGGGGTGATCCTTTTTCAATCTCAGTAATTCTTGTTTTTTATTTCTGACACTTTTTCTGGACTGTAATTGTGATGTTTTTCAGTTGGATGTTATAGGTTGTATTGGATAAGTACAGCTGGTGAAGGGAATTTTCTTTGTGTTTTCATTTCAGGATGTATGGGAACCGGAATTTAAGGTCTATCAAAGGGGATGATTCTTTCCTATACCCACTGTAGACTGGTAAAGGAATATTCTCTGATACATTTAATGGAATGGGTAGAATAATTCTCTGAAATATTCTCTCCTATGCTAAATAATGCAGGAGAATATTCTTTTACAAGTCTGTTGCAAAACCTCCAGCAAGACAGGGCATGCTTGGCAGCTGTGGAACAAAAAGCTAATTAGAATTAATTTTAATAATTTTAAAACTTGTCTTAATATTTATTTTACTCTATGGTTTTTATGTATTTTAATTTGTAACTTTCAAATATTTTAAATTTTGTACACTGCCTAGAGATGTACATATCAGTCAGTATAGAACTATGTTAGATAGATAGATAGAAAGATAGAAAGATAGAAAGATAGATAGATAATCAATTGCTGTAATTGTGTTCTAGCCTTAGTTTGGAAGGGCTTGGCTTTGCACCCAGCAGAGATGTTGAGTGTGCAGCAGCCATTAGACTTGTAGTTGCTATAGGGCAGGGGGTCCCATGGGTGTCAGTAGGGGGTGCTGCATAGGCAAGCCCCCCTCCGAATTGCTCAGAGCCCCAAATCTTATCAGCCACCTCCCTCCTCCTTGACCTCTTCCAGAAAGGAGGTTCGGCTGTGGAGGCACCTGCCCAGAGCATGGGAGAGAGTTTCTAGCCTCACTTAGCTCTCTGCTGCTTCCGCCACTGCCTTCTAGATGCTGTATTCTATTATTAGAGACTTTTTTTTAAAAAAAAGAAATTATTATGAATACGATGAATATTTATATACTGCTTTTCAACAAAAGTCCCCAAAGCAGTTTACATAATTAATAAATAAAACGGCTCCCAATCTCCCATTGGGCTCACAACCTAAAAAAGAAACATAAGATAGATATCAGCAACAGTCACTGGAGGGATGTTGTGCTGGGGATGGATAGGGCCAGTTGCTCGCCTCCTGCCCAAGAAAGAGAATCACCACTTTTAAAAGGTACCTCTTTGCTCGTTCAGCAGTGCCTCTTGTGCAGGGTGGGAGTATAACTGAGTTTAATTATCAAAAGAGGTATGTGGACCTGGGACCTTGATCTTTTAAGTACCTAGCATCACCCCTGGTTGGTCCCCCAATTTTATCATCCTTCAGCCATTGGTGGGATGATGGGGAACCTTCCATCATCCTTCAGCCGAGGTTGGGAACCTCTGCTAATAGAACACTGTTTGTACTCTTCTTTCACTAGCAGAAATCCTCTTCTTCCATGAGCAGTTGTGCAGCATTGTGAAGCAGTGTAAATCATGAAGAGGCATCCATTCTCTTCGCTTATGCTTGCACAATGCTACCCTGGGTCCTGCTCCTGGAATGTTAGTCGGTATTTACAGAGCATAATCCACATGCATGAGGGTGTCACCTGCCTTCAGAAGAAACTCACAGCTGCAAAAAAAGGACCCTCCAGTGGCTGTTGCTGGTGTCTGTCTTATTTTTCTTTTTTAGATTGTGATCCCTTTGGGGACATGGAGCCATTTTTATTTATGTATTTATATCTATGTAAACCACTTTGGAAACCTTTTGTTGAAAAGCGTTATATAAATATTCTTTGTATTCGTATTCATAATTCTTGTGTGTAGCTTAACAGCATTCTTGCACAATTACACAAATGTTACATCCATACATTGCAAGGTGCAGCTAATATTGTGCAGCATATCAGCCAAAGAGGAGAGCTGGTCTTTTGGTAGCAAGCATGACTTGTCCCCTTAGCTAAGCAGGGTCTGCCCTGGTTGCTTATGAATGGGAGATTAGAAGTGTGAGCACTGCAAGATATTCCCCTTAGGGGATTGAGCTGCAATGCTCTGGGAAGAGTAGAAGGTTTCAAGTTCCCTCTCTGGCTTCTCCATGATAGAGCTGAGAGAGATTGCTGCCTGCAATCTTGGAGAAGCCGCTGCCAGTCTGTGAAGACAATACTGAGCTAGATAGACCAATGGTCTGACTCAGTATATGGCAGCTTCTTATGTTCCTATATTCCGATGGATAAATTCTCATGCTCAACATCTGACCAACTGCCAAATTTGGATTAGAGAAGAGGGATCCCTATCTCCACCATGCCCTGTCTGTGACCTTCTTGGGATATTTTAACTGACCACTGCTAGTCCAGAAGGACGATTGTCCAACCCAACAAGTCAGTTCTTACATTCTTGTACCCTGACACAATTCCCATGATTAATTGTGTCTTATGACAACATAACCACATTTATATAGTGTGAAAACGCGTTCCTATTGAGCAGGTGGCAAAACAATGAGTGTGTCCAATAAAACGGAAGGTTGCCCTGGCCTGCTGGTCTTAAGAGAACAGTTTCACTCTAGGCACAATAAATGCAATTGAGGAGGCCAGATTTACATTCCGCCATGATTTTATTGTTCATTATTTTACCTCTCCAACTGTAACAAAAAATATGCAGTCTGGCAAATATGATGTAGTGGAAAAATGAATGGGCAATAAATGGGGTCAGAAAAAGTGACTCATGGAGATGCTAATTTAGGACTGGGGAGTTTGGCAACTTGGTAGGTGTTAAGAGTAGCTGAATTCTGAAACAACAGAGAGCCTTGTGGTGCCTTAAAAGCTAACAAAAGTGTATCTGTTTAATGAATGTGCACATCTTAAAGATGCCACAAGACTCACTATAACTTTTGCTACAACAGATGGACACTGCTACCCCTCTGAATTCTAGAAGAGCGACTGTTACGTAAGGATCCATCTTTGGATCTGAAGCCTTCCCATATGCCAAAAGCAATGGTTTTTCAGGGATAATTATGTTATGTGTCTCCCCCGCCCGACCCCGCTCCAGGTTTTCGCTTGGGTTATGCAGATGGACAGAGCAACTCCATGAAATTCTTTAATGTCCTAATAGTTAATTAGTATTCCTGTAACAGTGGGGATCTAAGTATGGCTCTAGGCAGTGATGCCAGGTGACTTTGATAGAGTTAATGGAGGGAGTTAACGGAGGGAGCCATTCATGATGGATTACCTTCTACCCATTTCTGAAGATGGACAACTAATTTATTATAATGGTGTTGCTCAGACAGCAAGTGTGGTGTAGTGCAGGGTTTCTTAACCCAGCTGTTGTTGGACTACAATTCCCATAGCCCCCCAGCAAAAGCCATTGCAGCTGAGGATTCTGGGAGTTGTAGTCCAACAACATCTGGGGGCCCAAGGTTAAGAAATGCTGGTGTAGTGATTAGAGTGTTGGATTAGAAGTGGGAGACCCGGGTTCAAATCCCAACTCAGCCAGAAGGCTTTCTGCACGATTTGGAGCCAATAATCTCCTCTCTCAGCCTAGCCTACCTAACAGGATTGTCGTGAGGATAACAAAGGTAGGGGAGAACCATGTATATTGCCCTATGTTCCCTGGCAGAAAGGGCAGGCATGCATGCAAGGAGGCACATATGGACAATCTGTATAAATGCACAGCTTTGCTTATGGTAGAACATCGTCTTTGTATGAAGGAACCCTCAAGCTCAATCCCTGGAACCTCCAGCTGGAAAAGACCCTTGTCCAAAACCTTGGAGAGTTGCTGCCAGTCAGTGTAGACAATACCAAGCTATGTGGATTAAGGGTCTAACTCAGAAAGAGGTAGCTTCCTATGTTTATTGTGGTGTAGTGGTTAGAGTGCTGGACTAGGACGAGGAGAACCGAGTTCAAATCCCCATTCAGTCATGATACTTGTTGGGTGACTCTGGGCCAGTCACTTCTCTCCCTTAGCCTAACCTACTTAACAGGGTTGTTGTGAGGAGAAACTTAAGTGTATAGTACACTGCTCTGGGCTCCTTGGAGGAAAAGCGGGATATAAATGTAATAAATAAATAAATTGTTCTATCTATTTTTCCCCTCAGAGTGAACTGGACGAGAATCAGATCCAGATGGCTGGAGACGATGTAGATTTGCCAGAAGACCTGCAGAAAATGGTGGCAGAAGATCAAGATGAAGAAGAAGACAAGGATTCTATTCTTGGACAGCTGCAGAACATCCCGAACATGGATATGGACGCTATCAAAGAAAAGGCCCAGGCTACTTTCACTGACATCAAGCAGGCAGCTGAACAAAAGTGTTCTGTCATGTAAGAGTAATGGTGACGAGAGCTGTGTACAAATGCCCCATAGAAGTGAATGAGTGTGGCCGCTGCTCACTCTCCCCCTCTACGGAATGGGGTATTTTCTCTCTCCAAATGCTGTAAGAAATGTATCTATTGACAAATGATGGTGGAGGAAGTGGGATTTCAACATGGCAGGCAATGAGTCAAGGTAACTGCATGAACTGGTCCTCACCAAAGCCCATCCTGGGTTCAGGTTCAGAATTAAGTCACAAGGTCACTTTATAACAATGAATGGAAGCTACATTTCATACTTTTCAGCTACGTACAATATGACTTAAGGAGAGGGCAGTAATTCTCCCCTGAAGTTCCTAGACAGGTGTTTCCTAGATAAGGAACCCTAGAGATATGTGTGGTGTCTATTCTATATGTGGACTCTGCTGAGCATAATATTCTGAAATAAGGGATGTCAATTACATTCCAGTGGACAGTCATGCAACAGACTAAAACAACAATGCTTTTTAGAAGAGACCGGCTTCCAACCTTATTTTCACCATATCGGTAGATGTTATATCTGTATAGTTGGCCACTGAAAGGACACAATACCTTTTAGAAAAGGAAGCATTCAATACTTTTTTAAAAATGCACATTTGAAGATTGCTTTAAACTATTGAACCTGAATGCACCAGAGTACAGGGTGGCTTGCTTTTCTGACATCCATTAATTTCAGCAGAATTAGGCAATCCGCCACAGGGTGTAGAGGATTGCCACCTTTTTTCTGAATGTGCTCCTGTGACTTTAACATCAGGTGAAACTCTTCTCACAGCTTATTTCTATTCCGGGACAAACTTTTGTCTGATAAATTTGTGCATGCCAGGTGACTATCTAAAGCATAGGAGCCGGTCCAGTGGGGTTGGGGGGCAGTGGGGGGGGGAGTAAAGAAAAAAGAACAGGTAACAACTCTGGGCCACTGGGTTCAATCTTTTAGAATAAAGGTAGGCAACTCTGGTTCCCTAGCAGTTGCTGAACTACAATTCCCATCATCCCCCAGCAGCCACCTTTTATTGTGAAGCAGTAAACTTGCTGGAGTCAAAAAGCCCAAAGAGTAACACACCTTCCACTTTATTGCAAAAAATAATAATTATGTACATGATATACATAGACTATGCTTCATGTAAGTATGCATTATTTCGGGCAATAAAGTGCCTTGAAAGGAGTGAAGAAAAGTATGCTCTATTTTTAAAACATGCCCCCCCCCGATAATACTTATTTTTGGGAGGCACCGATTTCAGTTTTCACACACAGGGCATTGGTTAGCCTAAAACTGACCTTGGGGACAGTTGTATCTTCCTTTGGGTGGGTTCGCAATCGCATGTAATGCCAGCAAGTGAGTACAAAAGAGCCCCCAGTTCCCCCCAGCTGCACACTCCTGTTTCTGTTGACATTTCTGTGCTATCAGAACCCAGAAAAATCAAGTGGAGAATGTTGGGTATCCTCTTCTGCCCGACACTCACCCAACATTTGAAGTAGGCTTGATGAAGCTGGGCAAAAGAGAGTACCTGACATGCTCCACCTGACATGCTCCACCTGGTGTTTCCCCTGCTAACTGAGCAAAGAGGCACCTTCTTAAAGTGGTGATTCTCTTTATTTAGCAGAGGGAGAGCAACTGGCCCTATCCATTGCCAGCACAGCATCCCTCCAGTAGACGTTGCTGGTGTCTACCTTATGTTTATTTTTTTAGATTGTGAGCCCTTTGGGGCAGAGAGCCGTTTTATTGATTTGTTTCATTGTTTATATCTATGTAACCTGCTTTGGGAACTTCTGTTGAAAAGCGAAATATAATTATTTGTCGTATTCATGTCATATTCTGGGTCCTGATGGCGTGGAAACGATGGCAGGAGCAAATACCCAATGGGAGCCACCAGCTCTTCTGCACTTACTTGCCACCATTACGTGTGAACCCGCCCTTTGTATTGGATCACCCTACAGACCTGCCAACGGCTATGCCTACCTCGGTTTCTAATCAGGAAATGGAAGAGTAGCAGGGTTGGCTCAAGTGGCAACATCCAAAGTCAGAACTACAGTAGTGTTACTAGTCCCCAGTGCCGGTTGTTACCTCTTCCTTGGAGTTTGTTTCATACTACTTTTCATTGAGATCTATAGTGCTGATATCATTGAGGTGCGAGGAGCTGCCTTCTGGAAACAGCCTCGGGCCTGGGGTTCCCTTTTCATGGTTCAACTTCAAGTACAAAGAAGACTTTTGTTTCAGGTCTACTTCTGCATGTGCTCAGAAAAATGTACCCTCGAATACAATCTGTGTGTGCACATTCCCCATTTCTGTAGCTCTTATGCTAGAATCGTACTGCTGATATTCAGACGTGTTGGGGATATGGGAGGGGGAAATGTAGCTATTCTTACTTATTAAACTTTTTTTCCTAGCATCTGCTTTGGGGTAATTTTTGTTTGCTAAAATTCTATATTTATTTATTTTGTTTGTTTGTTTGTTTGTTTGTTTAACATATTTTTATACCTCCCAAAACTTATGTCTCTGGGCGGTTTAATACTCACATGGCTATCAGACAGTTGGGAATGGGCTCGACTAAGTCAAGTCTCGTTTTCCAATGAGTTATTGCATGCATTTTGATGCGTTGTCCCCCACAAAGATTATAATTTGTGCTGTGCAAAGCTTTGGTGGCCAATTTGCTTCAGAAGAGATTCCGTCTGATTCAACCACCATTCAGTTTGATCCAAACTGGCAGATTGCCAGATCAGTGTGAATCTGCTCTGATCTGCTGGGTGACTCTGGGCCAGTCACTCCTCTCTCAGCCTAACCTACTTAACAGAGTTGTTGTGAGGAGAAACTCAAGTATGTAGTACACCGTTCTGGGCTCCTTGGAGGAAGAACAGGATATAAATGTAAATAATAAACAAACAAACAAATAAATAAATCAAAGAAACCATTCTGAATTGGGCTGAAGTGAAGCAGCCGGAATCCCCCAAAGCACTGAATTAAATTGGGGAACCCTCCAAAGAGCTGAGGTGGCCCCTGAACTGAATTAGTGTCCTTTTTTTATAGCCCTAGTTATAATGCTATAGCTTAGAGCAGAGGCGTAACTAGGGAAAACGGCGCCCGGGGCAAACACTGAAATGGCGCCCCCCCACTGTGCCCCCCGTCGCCCCCCCAACATACTACATTATACTTAGGTTTTTCCTCACAAGCGCCCGCTGCCGCCGCCGCCAAGCCAGGCCACTGACTGGCCTCCAGGAGCCAGCAAAGCAATGGGGGGGGGGGCGCAGGCAGCACGGAAGGGACCGCTCATGGGGAAGGGGGCACTGATGCGCTCCCTTGACTGCTGCAGCGCTGCTGCACTGAGCAGGAAACATTTGTATTAACAAAAAAATTTAATTTTTTTTTTTAAAAAAATTGGTCATGGCGGCGCCCCCCATGTGACCAGAAAAGATGGCGCCCGGGGCACGTGCCCCCCCTGCCCCCCCTATAGTTACGCCTCTGGCTTAGAGCAGCTGAAGTTTCCTTTCTGAATATCATTTAGGGAGGATGCAATAGTTGGGAAGGGGGGTTTCATTTCCTGCCCTGCCTCTGGGCTTGCTGGAGGCATATGATTGGCCACTGTGGGAAACAGGATGCTAGACTAGATAGGTGTTGGCCTTCATCTAATCCAGAGGGGCTCTTCTTATGTTCTTTGATTGATCGATTGATTGATTAAGTGCTGTCAAGTCGGTGTCGACTCTTAGCGACCACTTATGTTGTTAGAAGCAACATATTGGAGGTTTCAGAAGAAGGCCAAAAGCTACAAGACGCTCTGAGGTACTGGTATCCTCAGAAAGTGGAGGAGCAAAAAGCAGCAGTCTAGACCTGCCCAAGTTTCTTCTACCTGCCCCGACATCCAAATCCTCGTGTGTGACCCCACCCAACTGTTCAGGTGGACAACAACACATGGAAGTCAAAAGGCTCTTTCCCAAATCATGCTCAGCTGATGAGGCAGTGGAGGCATATTTATCCCTGGATCAGGGAGAACTCTCTCTTAACCCTTAATGTCCCCTGCTAAGTGAGCAAAGAGGCACCTTTTTAGTGGTGATTCTCTTCAATGAGCAGGGGGAGAGCAACTGGCCTTACCCATGCCCAGCACAGTATCCCTCCAGCAGCTGTTGCTAGGGTCTATCATATGGTGGTTGTTGTTTTTTAGATTGTGAGCACTTTGGGGACAGGGAGCCATCTATCTGTCTATCTATTTATCTATCTATACCACTTTGGGAAACTTTTGTTGAAAAGTGGTATATAAATATTGGTCGTATTCGTATGTCTGAACTGGTGCAAGGAGGAAGGGCTCACCTGATTCAGGATCCTTTCCCTCCATCAAATTCTGAGTTTCCTCACCAGTTTCTATGCTTTTGAGGGGAGCCAGCCCCCCATATCGAGAAACTCTGTTCTAGGTTGTGGTGGTTCTTGTTGATTTAAATGTGAAATAGACCTAAGTTCATGGGCAGCAGGAGCAGAACATATGCACCTACTTTATACCAAGTCAGACCCTCTGCCTAGCTCAGTATTGTGTACACTGATTGGCAGCAGCCCTCCTTCAAGCAGGAGTCCTTCCCAGATCTAGCTGGAGATACCAGGGGATTGGACCTGAGGCCTTCTGTATACTAAGCAGATGCTCAGGCAGTGGGCTCTGGCAGCAAGATGTGGGCACTCTCAGACTGTGCCACCAAGGCAAGCAGTGATGGTGGCAAGGGCATTCCTAGCTCAAAAGGGGAGAGGGGTGGAAAGAAGAGGTGTGCCCTAGCATAACAAGCAGGGGAGAATAAACAAACTGCCCCAGAGGAGCAAGGAAGGGTGGCAGGTGGTGTCCCCTGTGCCCCTCCCCACAAGTGCACACCGCTGAGGCTGTCCCCTCACCCTGCCTTGTGGAAGGACTGCCTCAGCTCTTGACAAGGTCCTCGGCCATTGACAGACTTATTTATTTATTTTATTTCTTGTCGTCGATAAATCTGGTGGGCCACTGTGTGAAACAGGATGCTGGACTAGATGGGCCTCCTTGGGCCTGATCCAGCAGGGCTGTTCTTATGGTCAATTGCTTCTCAAAGTCATCGAAACCAGTGCTTCCCAACCAAGGTGCCAGGCACACTAGTGTGCCGTGGGACAGTGGCTGGTGTACCACGCTGCCTCACTCTGAGTCAGCTCCAAAAGCAGAGAGTTTCAAAACCCTGCTTTTGAAACTGACCTGCCTCATAATGCACTGGGAAGGAGGTGGCCTTCCCAGTGCGTAAGGGAGTTTAGGCTCCCTGCTTTTGGAGCTGACTCCCTCCTTCATGCACTGAGAGCGACACATCCTTCCTGGTGGTATATGATGGAGTGAATCCGCTCCAGGAGGGATGCAAGGGACAGCTACAAAGGAGAATGGAAACTCTATCGGACAAGGAGGAAAGCAGCTAAATTTTTCTATATATACACACACAGCACAGCAGATTCCCACCACACGACGACCAAAAGGGTAGATGTGTTTGGATGAGGGGGGGTCACTGTGCATAGATAGATACAAATACAGGTATAGATATATAATGTAAGTGTGCCTCAAGATGAAGGGAAGCTAATAAGAGCCTAACATAGGAAGCTGCCATATACTGAGTCAGACCATTGGTCCATCTAGCTCAATACCGTCTACACAGACTGGCAGCGGTTTTTCCAAGCTTTCAGGCAGTAGTCTCTCCCAGCCCTATCTTGGAGATGCTGCCAGGGAGGGAACTTGGGAACTTTCTGCTCTGCCCAGAGTGACCCCATCCCCTCAGGGGAATATCTTACAGTGCTCACACATGTAGTCTCCTGTTCATATGCTACCAGGGTGGACCCTGCTTAGCAAAGGGGACAATTCATGTTTGCTACCATAAGACCAGCTCTCCTCCCTCTTGTCCCCTTCCCTTTATGTTGTAGGAAGGTTGCCAATTCTTTTACCAGCCCTCTACTACTTTGTTTTCAACACCAGCTTGATCTGCAGCCATTAATAGGTGATGATGTGTATCACCATGCTATGACTGGAGTGAAATGTGAGCCTACCAAGGTGTGGGGCCAAAGGCCTTATAAGGAGTGGGTTAGGGTTAAACAAGCTGTGTGTGTGTGTGCCCATTTGCTTGTCTGGAGACCTCCTGCGACTCAAGCAGAGTTAAAACAATAAAGAAGCTGTTCTTGTTTCAACTGAGTCCTCTCACATCCTCTATCTATATATTTAATTCTCTTAGCCACCAATGCGTGGGGATGCGTGGGGATGTTTGGCAAGCCCCACCCCTGCAGCAGCCACAGCCAATGAAAAGGCAGGGGCGGAGCTGCTGCTCAGTGCTGGGGCAGACAACGGAAAAAGAAAATGGTGGCAGGTGGTGGCAGCAGGTTGCAAAATGGCCTGAGGAGGCAGCCTGGCCTGGCCGCCGGGAGGAGGAGGTGGGAGGCAGCGGTGCCGAGACAGCCTGGCCCTGGCCACCCGGGTAAGGAATAGGCAGTGGCAGGCCCTGGCTGCCAGGAGGAGGAGGTGGGAGGCAGGCTCAGGAGACAGCATGGCCACATCAAAATGTCAGGGAGGGAGGGAGGGAGGGAGGTTACTGGGAGGAATGCCGCTGGTGGGCTTAGGAGGAGACTCGGTGGTGGTGGGGCCCAGCTGAGAATGGTGGCCCGCTGCCCAGTGAGGAACAGGTGAGGCGGTGGCGGGGCGGGGCCGAAAATGGCCCATCACCACAGAGAGGGAGAGAAAATGACCAGCCACCTGGTAAGGAGTAGGTGCAGCAGTGGGGCCCAGACGGAGGGCAGCGGGGGGAGGGCAGGAGAGACTGGGGCAGGAGGTGGGGTGGGAGAGGGCAGGAGAGACTAGGGCAAGAGTGTACCATTGCACAGATGCTCTGTGTGGGTTCTGCTTGTTACTTTTATTATTCCTATCAAGAACATTGAGTCAGAAGACGGGGCCTCTTCCTAGTGTCTCTAGAGTGGCAGAAATAGAGTTGCCATGTCCCCTGAAATTCTGAGTTTTACCCGGATTCTAAGCATCTCACCCAGCTTGCTTAGCCCACCCAGATTCTCCCAGATTTCAGCTTGCATTTTTTAAAAGAAAGCTAAGCTCTAGCCCTTGAGGAAGAGGAGTTATGGAGCAAACGTGCAGTCACTATTCTGCTCAGAAATTATTTTCCAGCTAATTTACATAATATGCAAACTAGGCATCCAGATTTGGAAAGCCAGAATATGGCAACCCTAGGCAGAAAAGAAGCAACAACAAAACAAACCCAAACCCCCACTCCTCCTGTTGAACTGAGGCCTAGCATGGCAAAATTATCTCCACCAGGGTGCTTTCCAGATTAGACCCTGCAACGGGGTCACGGTAGATCTCGGAAGTGTGCTTCCACACTTCCCGCACTGTGACACCACAGTCCCTACGCGGACAGCAGTCCCTACGCATTCACACTTGTTTCGAATTTAATCACTGTGATATAGAGCTAAGACATCGTATATCCAGCATAAGAAAGTTGCCTTTTTTTTCGGGTTGTTCGTTTCCACAAGACTGCTCCCCCTGCTGTTTATGTTTTGAATATGACTTGCCTGAATGGAGGCATTTTGCTGCTGTTGAGCAGCTAGGCTGGAAAACACCCAGAAGGCTTTGGTTTTAGTAGGCCTGCAGGATGGCCTGACTGGAAGCTGCGGTTCAAGACATCAAAAAAGAATCCAGATGCTATATACTAGTACTCTAATATCATAGGCTGCGTTCATACATTGCACGGAACCAGAGTTACAGGTTACTGGCAAAACCTGTAACTCCAGTTTCGTGTGATGTCTGAATGCATGCAACCACAGCCTCGCAACCAAACCACAGGGTCCAGTTTACTTCCCAAACTAGAATTTGGACCGGGGATTACGCCTCAGTTTCACTGCTCTAAACCTCTGTTAGAAGGAGCCGTTGTGTTGTCTGCATGCACCTGCCACTATAACTGTGGTTACAGGTTAGGCAACCAGTGAGAGGCCAGCTCGGAGCAGCATCAACAGCGGTTACACTCCAGGGCTTACTCAGCACTCCATGGTGTGTTTCCTGACTGAATAACATGCCCCTCCCTGCACACTTCCTCTGCCTGCCAACAGGTACACCAGGCCCTGCTGTTCTTATAATTAAAGGGCCAGCAGCACTACCAGGGAGCACTGCTTGAAGTCTGGGATCCTTGCGACAATGGTGGTGGTAGGTCTGTGCTGGACGTGCTGTAGAAAAACCCACCTGAAAAGATAGAATCTAATAGTATGTGTCCAAAATATCATGTCCGCAAAAAAATGGGAGAAGTGTTAACAGTTGTTCCAAAGCAGTCACAATGTTGCATTGTGCTTGAGAGAGAAAGTGTCAGATCTTGATTTTCCCAGTTTCTAATCAATCTTGCAAAACGTGTTTCGACTAGAATGTCTTCATCAGTAGCAATTACAGGGGTGGAGCCACCATTGGGCAAACGGGTTCAAAGAACCCGGGCCGTTGCCGTAATGTCAGACATGGGGAGCATTATTTTGCTACCAAACGGGGGCCACACAGCCCCATTTGGGACTGAAATTGGCCTGCACTGCCTTGGCAGGGAGATCCGCTTTTAAAGGCAGGGAGAGCCGCTCCTGGCCTCACTGCCAGCACAGTGGGGCCCATCTCCCTGCCAAATGGGGCTGCATGGCCCCATTTGGGAGGGAAACCACACCCCTATGTCTGACATCAGATGCGGGGGCGTGGCTAGCCAGTCCCCTGCATCTGATGTCAGATGTAGGGGTGAAGCCAGGGGGCCACGGCGGTGGCCGAACATGGGCTTCTGCCAGCTTCCCTCCCTCCCTGAGCAATTATCTGTAAAGTTTTTGCTTCTACAAGTTGTCTCCAATCCCAACATGGGGGTTTCTCCCTTCAGCAGTTCTCCTGTTACAGGATTATTACAAAGCTGTATGCTGAAAAATAAGAAATCCTGGTCTGTCCTGTCATTTATGCATTGGGCCCACAAGCAGAGCGAATTTTAAAATCCTTTACCTTTGCTGCTGCTGGGGATAGGAATAACTATCTCATAGTCCTGGGGAAATCTGATGACTATTTTCTGCCAAAGAGGAATCTTATTCATGAGAGGGCCTGCTTCCACCAGAGGACTCGGAAGCCTGGGGAATCAGCTGAGGCCTACGTAAGATGGCTGCAAGAAAAAGCTGATGACTGTGAAATTGGGAACTGCAAAAATGAAACTTTTAGGAATAGACTAGTTGTAGACATTTTGGATAAAGGCTTATCTCAGAAGCGGCAGATGGAAAGCAACCGAACCCTAGAAGGGGCAATGAAGATTATAAGGAATCCCGAACTGGTCAAGGGCCAGGTTCAGGATCAGGGAGCTTTATTGGGGTTTCAGGGGAATAGCTAAGCAGCCCTGGAGGTCAAAACACTCCTGTGAGAGGAAGAAAGAGAAACAGCCAGCCCTGGCAAGCTATGTCCAAAGACAGACAGACATACCCCCAAACAGAGGAACGTTCCTAATTGCACATGCTGTGTTAAAGCACATGCACAGAAAACAGAGGAGCTTTTCTCATGATCAGTAAAAAGAGCTTCTCCGAAGTCTGCAGGGAGAATGGGTTTGACCAACCCTCCCCGCAGACGATCACTCACCTTTCGCTGGGTGGGCAAATCGCTGACCCAGACAAGCAGCAGCTCTACTGCGGTCTGCCCATGGCTCGACCGGCAGCTCTGGGGGTTAGGTGCAGGGAAGTGCCACCATGCAGTGCCTCCCCACCCCCCGGAGCTCAAATAATGCAGCACGTGAGTGTGCAGTGCATTACTGGGATCCCCCTCCCGCCCGAGTATGCCCACCATGGCTGCAAGCAGCCACGGCAGACACATGATCAAATAAATGAGGTCAAGGGAGCGCTCGCTCCCATAACCTTATTTAAGCAGGAGGCTCCACAGGTGGGTTTACTGACATGTAGCCACTGGGATTGGGTGTGATCCTGGTGGTTCATACGAGCGAGCAAAACTGGGCTGGGCTCCCTTAGCCCAGTTTTGCTTGCTTATGTGAATAGCCTCAGAGGGTTAAGCAAAGACTTCAGTGTGCCACAAATGTGGGAGGATGGGTCATTTTGCTGTTGTCTGTCACACTTGAGGGGTGAGAGAAGCTGCACAGCAAAATAATCCAGATGAAAACTTCTTTTTGGGACCAATCACCTGCCTAAATGGCTCCACTGACCCATGCAAGGTGCAGTTGCAAATTAATGGTGTCCTAGTGAGTTTCAAAATTGATACAGGTGCTGATATAAGCGTGATTTCAGAATCTGTCTTCAGGAGTTTTTTGCAACCCACCTACCTCATCTCCAGCAGACATCTGCAAGCCTCACTGGCCCTGGAGGGCAGCATCTTAATTGCATGGGGTATCTTACAGCCACTACTGAATACGGAGGCAAAGGATACAAAATATATGTGCTCTATTCTCAGACCAACAATCTTCTGAGCTGGGACACAGCTACAGCAATGGGCCTGGTAAGCCAGGCAGCCTTGTAAGCCTGTAAGAACTTTCCATAGAGCCCCATGATGAGGTAGGAACCTTAAAGACAGCACCAATACAGATAAGACTCAAGGATGGGGCAGTTCCTTGTGCAGTCCATACAGCCAGAATAGTATCAGTCCCACTACTTCCCAAAGCAAACACTGAATTAGAGAGGATGGTTGGATGTGGAGTTATCGAACCAATCAAAATACCTACTGACTGGTGCACACCAATGGTACCAGTACCAAAGAAGGATGGCACAGTCCATATATGTGTTGACCTAAAACAGCTGAACAAAGCCTTCCATGTGTAGCAGGTGCCCGAATATTTTTATTGTTGGATGCAGCCAGTGGATTCTGGCTGATCCGGTTGGAACCTTCCTGTGCCAAACTAACAATGTTCATCACACCATTTGGAAGATATTTCTTCAAAATATTACCTTTTGGCATTTCTAGTGCTCCAGAGCTGTTCCAAAGGGTAATGTCAGAGGCTCTGCAAAACCTGGAGGGGGTTTCTGTGTATATAGATGACATTATTGTTTATGACATTACCAAGGATGAGCATGATGAGACTGTCTAAAATCTTGGAGACTATAAAAGTTGCTGGATTAAAGTTGAGTGAAAGCAAGTGCCTTCTGCACCAGACAGAGCTGGCCTATCTGGGGCACCACATAGATGAACATGGGTGAGTCCAGATGCCAAGAAGGTGGAATACATTTCTTGGATTAAACCTCCAGAGTCTGTAGCTACTACTACTACTATGAATATTTATATAACGCTTTTCAACAAAAGTTCCCGAAGTGGAGAGGCCAGGGGTGAGGCCAGGGGTGGCACTGCTGCTCCCGCTGCCCTCTCCCACTGTCCGTGGCCAGGGGAAGCACCATGCTGGCAGGTGAGGAAGACTACAAGGGCTCCCCTCTTCCAGAAATGGCACTGCTGCCCATCCTCCTCTGTGAGGGCTCTCGGCCATGCAAGGGCTCTGAGGTCCAGGCCCACCCACTGAAGACCGAGGAGGAGGAGCTGGCTGTGGCAGCAGTGGTTGGGGGGCCTGGAGCTCAGAGAGGAAGCAAGGAGAACTCCTGCGGAAATGATGGCCCCACCCTGAGATGCCTCCCCCTCCAACTTGGGTCCTGTATTGTGTCCCAGAATGTTGGCCACCCTAGTTGTGTTTATGTTGTGTTTCTGGAGACCTTCCGCAGCTCAAGCAGAGTTAAAGCAATAAAGAAGCGGTTTTTCAGCGGAGCCCTCACATCATTACCTCCAGTGACTGTTGCTGGTGTCTGTCTTATATTTCTTTTTAGATTGTGAGCCCTTCGGGGACAGGGATCTAAATTTATTTATTTATTATGTCTCTATGTAAACCGCTTTGGAAACCTTTTTTGGTTGAAAAGCAGTATATAAGTAGTAGTAGTTGTTACTTTCTGTCAAGAACAATGACTGGTGTCACTTTCCTTTTGCTGCCGAACAAGTTGCTGCTAAGGGCACTAGAGAAGAACAGAACAGATGTTTCTGGTCAGCTGATAACCCTCTCCTTTAGTTTTGCACCTGAAATTAATATAATTAATTACCAAATGCATAGTTTCAGGAAGGACAGCACTTCATCTATTACTGGGGTTCTCACACTTGGTAGGGGTGTGCGAGTCGGCTCGCGCTCGAACCGGCTCAGCTCAAAGGCTCGACCTCCAACGGTACCAGGCCTGGTCTGGTTCTAGAATAAGCTGAACCGGCCAAACCAGCTTGGGCCCGGTTCGAAACCGCTACTGCTCATTTAAAAGGCTTAAAAATGGTTACTCACACTGGCGGCAGGGGGCATCTCCCCCCACCCCCCCACCAACCTCCCCCCGAATGTCCAGGCTGGCACAGGCCCAATTCATGCCCGATTCGGCCTGGTTCGGGCCTTCTTCAGCCCCTTTTGGGCCTCTGTGCATGCGTGGAGGCCATTTGTTTGACCTCCATGCATGTGTACTAGCCATTTGTGTGCCCCAGATTCGAACCGAACAGGGAAAACCAGTTTTGTGCACACCACAACACTTGGAGCCCCCCAGTGATTATGGGAGTTGTAGTCCAACAACATCTGGGGACCCAGATATGAGAACCCTTATTTATTAGGCAAAAGGGAGATGGGAGAGGAGAGAAGCTCAGCAAGGTCAGCATCCTCTTGCTGTTTTTCCCTGGATCAGAGCCGTTTCATGGAATCGTGTCAAGTGGTTGTCTTGAGTTGGGCTCAGTTCAGAGAACATCAGACATTCATAAGATCAAGTGTAAACCAAGGAGACTGGAACCTAAATCTTAAAGACATTTACATGGAAGCCAGCCCTTTGAAATCAATGGACTTTGCTCCGGGCTGTGATGATCTTACACATGGCAAGAGTGCAATGAAAGCACACTCACTAGGGCAGGGGTGGGAAAACTTGGCCCTCCAGCTGTTGTTCAATTGCAAATTTATTGACTGGCCATTGTGGCAGGAGATAATGGGAGTTGTAATCCAAGTTTCAGAACCCCTGCCCTAGTGAATAGTTGGGGTGCACCCAGTGAGAAGAGAATTAAGCAAAGCATACTTGGTTAGAGAAATCAAAGTGCTCCTCTGTCCACACTTAACATTGTTCATAATGGATGAACAGAGCTGCCAGAATTTTTTCCCTGGCAGTGCTCCTATGCCATTAACAGCTGCCAGGCATACAGAAATACAGCACAGCATCCAGAAATTTAGCAGAAGCTTTTTTCATCACTTCCTTTGTAGGTTTGCAAGAGCTTCACGTAACTTATTCCTACATTTCATTCAGTTATTAAAGCACAGGACGACCAGAAAAAAGTTGAAACTGGTGAGAGCACAACAATAAACAAAAATATAAGAAGAGTGGCATTGGATCCGTTCACCACATTCAGTTCCATGTTTCCTATCATGGCCAACACTGTGAGGCCCACAAGCAGGGCATGATGAATCTAAAACCCCACTTCTGGAGGGCAGGCAGAATACGTGAATCAACTCTTCAATACATGTTATTCAAAGCAACCTCTTTCAAACATTTTAGACAAACTGAATATTGCTTTAATTTTTCAGGAATCAAGTCATCCTAAGGTCCGTGAGCCCTTCACTTTTATTTACTCTTTAAGAAATATTAATGATCAATATACCAAAACACAGTCCTTTAACCCAAACTCTCGTTGGAAATCCATCTGTGTTGCTAGCTATAAAGCACCAGACTTCGCTTTACTTGATAAAGCAAGGTTCCTTCACTAGCAACACTGCACTGAATAAGTCTAAGGTTCTTAACCTTTGAATTAAAATGTGAGAGGTACATCTTGAAAGTCTTATTGAAAGCATCTGGTGCTTTAAAGGAGCTAATTAAGTTCGTCAGCATGTATAGGATCAGCATTTTCGTGGTTTAAAGGGTCAAAGGAGAAAGTACAATCAGAATCCCCAAACAAGTGATTAATGAGATTCCATCAAACTGAAGGGTCGATACGAGTTAACAGGTTTGAAATATAATTATAGGAACCCCTGCTGGAGGCAGAAGGAGAGGAGTACATTGGGACCTTGGCATGTTGGGGTCTTGTTGCTCAGTGTCTCATTCATTTAGCCACTATGGCCCACTATAACGAAACCCATAGGGCCATATTTGTGCTACATAGTCCTTGCTCTTAACCAAAGAAGGTGTGGCAGGCAGGGCTGCCCCCCTCCCATTTTCCTTAAAGAGCTCTCTGCCCTTTACAACCATGTGGCAGGCAGAAATTCAACTGGTGTGATTTTTTTACATTGTGGAGATGCAGGTGATGGTGATGGGCATTTGCATCTCTGCTCAACAGAGTATCTCATTTGGTGATCTGCCCACAGCCAGACCAAGGGTGGCTCTCGAAAGGGGACAAAAGGATAGGCAAATGGCTCCTCTGAAAAGCAGTCCTCCCCGCCCTGCTGCCCCCCACTTCTGTTTTAATAACCTAGCATGTGGGGCACAGCTCCAGAAATGCATTTTGCCCCTTCTGTGCCCCTCTCCGTATTTTTTCTTTTTCTGGTGTCACTGATCCAGACGCTTGCGGGGAGGGTCGATGTTATTTCCGTGGGCACAATTGTAAGTCAACGTGGAAAGGAAAGAACTAATTAAGTACAACTAAGCCAGCAGGCCTCACTACTCTGTCTTTAACAGCAGCTTAACACACAGTTGAACCTTTGCCTGGCATAGAAATAAAATGACCCGTAAAGCTTCCCTGACTTAATTTATACTGTACATATCAAGCTGCTGTTTAAAGACACAGAAGGAGCCCATCAATAGTATAGACCAGGGTCAGCACTTGTTTTACTTATGGTTGCCAGCTGGTCAGAAAAACACACCAAAACTGCTCTTATGCTGCTTTAATGTGCAGAAGTCAGCAAGAGGCTTTACAGACAGGGCTTCTACCCCAAAACCTCCTTCAGAAGAGAGTGTGTGCGTTCACACACCAGCCAAACTTACCCCAAAGTCCCTTCAAGACCCTTAGGCCCACTCCACACACAAGTCAGGCTTTGTTTTGTGAATTCTAGCTTATCTAGAGGTATTTCCGGGTTTCTTAAATGCTGTTTTTAAGCTACTTTTTTCTGAAAACACCAGAGCAAACTGGGAGAGGTGTTGACCTAGACTCATTAGCATAATAAGACGGATACTCTCTTTAGAAATGCAGATGTAGCTCTTTAGTACTCTCCCCCCCCCCAAGGAAAACATGTGAACTTGCATCAAAAGCAAACCTGAGAGCTGGTAGGGGCTGCTTCTCTCAATGCCACAAGTGTGATTCGAAGTGACTTCGCTCATTGTTTACCCCGCAGTCTGAAGCCATGTGCAAACAACTCCCAGGTGGAGCTTTCCGCAATGTATTTTATTTATTTATTTATTAACGTTTCTATCCTGCCCTTTCTCAAAGGAGTTATGGCTATGTTTATCTTCACAACAACCCTATGAGGTAGGTTAGGCTGAGAGATAAGTGACTGGCCCAGCATCACCCAGTGAGTTTCATGATGGAGCAGGTTGTTTGAACTCCATTCTGCCCAGTCCTAGTCCAGCACTTTAGCCACTACACCATGCTGGCTCTCAGATAAACAAGATCACCGATGAGCATCTGCCAATCGTTACTGTTAAAAGGCACAGTTACGAAGGCTGGTTGAAGATTTGGCAAACCCATTGTAGCTTCTCTCTGACTCTCTCCCTGAAACTCTCTTATTTTAAAGGCTGCATATCTTTTTGCACTGGGGAGCACTGCATTACGAGGCAAGTCACCTCTAAAAGCAGAGAGTTTAAACTCCTCTCATAGGAGCTGACTCACCCCTTGAAGCACGGGTAAGGACCTTTTCCTCCTAGAGCATAAGGGAAGTGAGCCACCTCCCAAAACAAGGAGTTTAAACCCTCCCCCCCTTTGCAGCTGACTCAGAGCGGGTCTGTGTGGCACACTGGTCAATGTCCCGGGGCACACTGTTTGGGAAATGCTGCTACAGAGACACAGAGTTGTCACCATGTAAACAACAGCTAGAACTTTTTCAAGGCAGTCAGTGTGACCTAGTGGTGAGAGTACTGGACTAGGACCGGGGAAACCTGAGTTCAAATCCCTGTTCAGCCACAAAACTCACTGGGTGACCCTGGGCCAGTCACTTATCTCTCAGGCTAACCTATCTTACAGGGTTGTTGTGAGGAGAAACATAATCAAGCACACCTCTCTGGGCGCTTCAGAGAAAAAGCGGGATATAAATGTAAAAATAAATAAATAACTGGCTGCCAATAGGTTTCCGGGCAAAATACAAAGTGCTGGTTATAACCTATAAAGCCCTAAATGGCTTAGGCTCTGGGTATTTAAGAGAACCTGTTCTTCATTATGAGTCCCACCGCCACTGAGGTCGTCCGGAGAGGTCCGTTTCCAGTTACCGCCAGCTCGGAAGATGGCCACACGGGGACGGGCTTTGTCGGTTGCTGCCCCAAGACTGTGGAATGTGCTCCCTACTGAGATACGATCATCCCCATCTCTGACAGTTTTTAGAAAGCATTTTAAAACCCACCTCTTCACCCCAGCTTTTTCAGCTTTTTCAATTTTTAGGTTTAAATCTGTTTTTGACTTTTAAATTGTTTAAGTTGTTTTAAGTTTTATGCATGCTTAAACTTGTTTTATGGTATTGTTAAACACCCAGAGACTAAAGTTTGGGGCGGTGTACAAATTAGATAGATAGATAGATAGATAGATAGATAGATAGATAGATAGATAGATAGAAGATTAAAATGGCTGGTGCATGTATGATTTTGAATGGAAAAATAACCAGTTAGGGGGAAAGGTGAAGAATTCCCTTCACTCCCATCTTTTTCTCTCCCATCTTTCCACCAGTAAAAACTGTGGCTGCCCTATACTTACTTTCCTTCCTTCCTTTCCAGTGAGGGTTTATTAGAGATATTCGCATGTTCTATACTATTTGTGCCATGGACCTATGTAGCATTGAGACACCCAGGACACATGCAATGCCCATGTAAATAGTGCAGCCGCACCTTCATGTGAGCAGAGCTCAGAAGAAAAGGAGAAGCTTATCAGGATCCCATCACGTGGAAGCTGTTGCCGCAGAAGCCCACAACCCCAGGATTTTCATTCTTCTTACTGCTAATAGGATCGCTGGAGCTCAGAGGTGTCATCCCATCAAGCTAAACATCTCGGGTGCCCACTTTTAAGCAATCTGAATTCAATTAGGCTAATTAGAAAACAAGTAAAGAAGGATTGCATTAATATAGCTTTAGGGCTTGAAACTCAAAGACCCTACTCTCCTGGGAGAAACAGGGCAGTAGGGGTGGCAGGCAGGATGGTAAGAGAAGTGAATCTTACAAATCAGCCTATGTGGTTCATTGACAAAAGACAGAGGTGGTTTGCGGGTTGCCATTCCCGCCCCCCCCCCGGCCCGGCTGGGATCCTCTCTGTCTTCAACAACATCTTCTTACTGCACGACAGACTTCTGAACCAGGCAGCTCTCCGAAACAAGGCCACAGGGTTATTTTAAGGCACTGGGGAGGGAGGAACATAAGGGAGAAACAGTAGCCAATATGATACACAATGCAGCATCAATGTTCCTGACCCACCAGAGCTGCTGCACATGTGGAAACAGTAGACACAGCATCATGCCAGTACCCTATGGCGGATTAATGTAGTAGCAAATGTAGCATTTGCTACGGACCCTGTGTTTTCGAGGGCCCCGTATGCCCAGCTTCCCATAAATATCCCCTTTGCTGGTCAAATGGCCGTAACAATAAAGATTTGATTTGATTTGATAAATATCCCTTTCCTGCTAAATGTGCCTTTTAAGAGAAGGCCCAGCACAGCATCTGTCCAGTGGCTGTTGCTGGTGCCTACCGCATTTTTCTTTTTAGAGTGTGAGCCCTTTGGAGACAGAGAATCATCTATCTACTCTTTATTTTTCTATGTAAACCACTTTGAGAATTTTGATTGAAATACAGTATATACATGTTCACTGTTGTAGTAAGTGTGAGTTTGTGGCTTGGTCTCCCATACTCCGAAATATAGCAAATGAAAAAATTGAATTACTTTACTATGCAAGTAAATAATTTATGTTTTAATATTTAGTGCATTTTTAAAAAATTTTGGGCCCCTTTATTACATATGCTACAGGCCTCGCACTAGCATAATCCGGCCCTGCCAGTGCCCACACTGTTAAATCGTTTCACAACAACCCACCTCTGCAACACCACGTGCAGCACTTACACACAGTCTGGGATAGCAGTGATAATACCTCCCCTTTATGCTTTAAGTTGACCTGCTTTTAGCCATATCCCTTCTGAGGCTGCGTTCACCGTTTCCTCTTGTAAGGCTTCCTGAGTGTTTCTCACTCATGGCTTTCGATTTCTAGTTCTGTTCTTTCACTGTGCCTGGCTGGAATGATTAATCACTGCTTGAAGAACCCAGTTCTGCCTCTGCTTGAAGAACCCAGTCATCAGATGTCCAGAAACAGTTCTGCAGTTTTACTGTTTGACTTTGTCGAATGCGTCTGTGTGCACTAATCCTCTCCCGCCATCAGATCTGTAGCCTTTCCACTGAAGCATTTAGATGAAGCATCCTGAACTTTGTCATGAGTTGATCTATCAAGTCCATTCAAATCAGCAGCAGCAGACCCCTTAATTATACCCACTAAGACTGCCTAGGTCTTAATCACATTTGTTTTATTCTCAGCTGCGAGCTCCGTTTTCAGTATTTTAGGGATCTCTGTCTGTAGACTCCAGTAAGGTGATTTTCAGTTTGCTTAATATAGTAATCCTATTCACACATTATGCTCAACATTCGTACAATGAGTGTACTGTGTACATAGGCACAGATCTGTACACAGGTACAGTTATTCATATGTCATGTTGAATGCAGGTATAGCAGTACACTTCCTACCCTTCATGTGAGGGGCCTGCACCCAGGTTCACTTTTAAAATCAACACAGGTACAGTCATTCACACAAAAACATGTTTGGGTGTACAGACATCCATACACTTGTACTTTTAAAGTGCCCAAAATCTCCCCCAATGAAATCTGAGGTGCTCCCTGCTCACTAGTGTACAATGTAAATAAAACAGGTCCCGAAGAGAACATGCAGCAGACAGAAAAGGGAACAAATTGTCAATTGTTGGGCTATGAAGAGTCAAAATAAAAAGAGAATAGGAAGATGAAGGAGTGATGGTGAAAAGAGTTAGGGTTAGATCTTAAAAGAAGAATAAGACATAACTAGAATTCCATGCAAATGAAACAGCGTGTGAGAAAAGAAAAAGCTAAAGAGCACGTGAGACTAGGAGTTGTGCACTACCCAATCCTATGCAAGTTTACTCAGAAGTAATTCCCACTGTGTTCACTGAGGTTTACTCCTCAGAAAGTGTTCACAGAATTGCAGCCCTAATCTTGTACAGATAGGGGTGGAACTGGGGGAATGCCAATGAAAGGAAGGAAGGAAGGAAGGAAGGAAGGAAGGAAGGAACCGGAGGCCGAATGGCAAGACATTACAGACATTGCACCATCTATTCACTCACTAACCAGAATACTTTGGAAATACACATACAGTTTCCAGTAGAACAATGGCCTCCCCTTGCCAATGGTTGATGGCATTGCCCACATTTTATTTATAATTTTTTATTATATTAATAATAATTAATATAAGTCGAACGGTGGTGTGATGGAAGATATGAGGCTGTGCCACATACACAGGCTGTGTGTAATATGCTCCCTGTGCATGCAGGTTCTGCTGTGAACAGGCCAGTAACAGAGCCAGAGCAGCGGTGGCCCATGTCCAGCTGCCGCAGCCCTGCTTGCCCCACCCCCTACGCCTGACATCAGACGTGGGGGGCGTGGTCTGGCCCCTGAACGGAGCCGCGCAGCCCCATTCGGGAGTTGAATTCAGGCCAGCGCTGCATTCACAGCACGGCCAGGAGCGGCTCTTCCCTGTCTTAATTACGTGTTGTGTGGGAAAAGTACTCCCTTCTGTCGGTCCTAAATTTCTTAGCAATCAGCTTTATGGGATGACCCCTGGTTCTAGTGTTATGTGAGAGGGAGGAAAAAATCCTCTGTGTCAACTTTCTCCATACCACGCATGATTTCATAGACCTCTGTCTCCCAAGTTGGTCGTCTTTTTTCTAAACTAAAAAGCCCCAGATGCTATAGCATTGCCTCGTAAGGAAGGTACTCCAGGCCCCTGATCATCTTGGTTGCCTTCTTCTTCACTTTTTCCAGTTCCAGTAGAGCAACTGCTTTGCTTACAGAACTCCACAGTTCCTGTCTAGATCAACAGCGACAAATATTTATATATACCGCTTTTCAACAAAAGTTCCCAAAGTGATTTACACAGAGAAATAATAAGTAAGTAAGCAAGCAAGTAAGTAAAGTTGAGCCCCTGGTGGCACAGTGGTAAAACTGCCGCCCTGTAACCAGAAGGTTACAAGTTCGATCCTGACCAGGGGCTCAAGGTTGACTCAGCCTTCCATCCTTCCGTGGTCGGTAAAATGAGTACCCAGAATGTTGGGGGGCAATATGCTAAATCATTGTAAACTGCTTAGAGAGCTTCCAGCTATAGAGCGGTATATAAATGTAAGTGCTATTGCTATTGCTAAATAAAGAGGTACTGTGCTGGGGGCAGATATGGCCAGTTGCTTCCCCCTGCTAAATAAAGAGAATCACTATGTTTAAGTAAGTAAGTAAGATGGCTCCCTGTCCCTGAAGAGCTCACAAGCTAAAAAGAAACACAAGATAGACACCAGCAACAGTCACTGGAGGTACTGTGCTGGGGCGGATAGGGCCAGTTGCTCTCCCCCTGCTAAATAAAGAGGATCACCACGTTAAAAAGGTGCCTCTTTGCCCAGTTAGCAGGGCTATGATGATGCCAAAGACCTACATCTAAAACTCTGGAGCATGAATACTGAGCTAGATGGACTAGTAGGCTGGTCCTGTAGAAGAGTGCTGCGTTAGAGTTAGGTATAGGTGGCATGGATGAACCATCTGTGGAGCAGGCTTTATAGTGATTACCTCTAGAAGGACCTAGGGACATAGGAAGCAGCCTTATATTGAGTCAGGCCATTGATTCATCTAGCTCAGTATTGTCTGCACTGACTTTCCAGGGTTGCAGGCAGGAGTCTCTCTCTTCCTGCCCCACCTGGAGATGCCAGGGATTGAACCTAGGACCTTCTGCATGAGATGCTCTGCCATTGAGCTGCGGCCCCAGGTTGCCCCTCTGATCCTAGCCGGACTAAGTAGCCTGGAGGCGAGACCCAGCACTCTGAGGCCACCCCCAGTGAGCCCTGCCAAGCCTCTTTGCACTGGCAGCGCTTCAGCACCTGCAAGACCAAGATCACTAGAGGTGGGGCACAACCTGGGGGAAGGAGCGAGCCATGCTACTAAGTGAATGCTAAGCATGGCATGTTTTCATCTCAGTAGGAGCTGGTGATGGAGCAGGTTTTCCACAGTGGTGGATGAAAAAACGTGCTCCAGAGCTAGGAGAGGACCTCAGGGCAAGCGTCAAGAGTCATAACAGTGGACAGCAACAGCCTACAGCGTTTTCAACGGGCAATACCCATAAAGCTCCACAACCTCTCATCACTTGGATGGGGCTCCTGGAGTGTAAAGTAAATGGCTTGTTAGAGCACAGCCTGCTGGTTTCCCCGTGGTTTGCACTGGATGCCAGTGGCCCAGTCCTGTGTTGACTTAAGCTCCTGCATATGTGTTCAGCAGTAAGACTCCTTGGCCGTGTGCCACAGTTTTTCAAGACAGGGGGTAGGCTCTGGATTGCTGGTCATCAGTTAGTAAGGGTCATCAGTTAGGAACAGGGGTGCTGGTCATCAGTTAGGAAGGGAGACCTGGGGCTTTTTAGTTTAGAAAAAAGACGACTGCAGGGAGACATGATAGAGGACTATAAAATCATGCCTGGCGTGGAGAAAGTGGAGAGAGAGAGATTCTTTTCCCTCTCACACAACACTAGAGCCAGGGGTCACTCCATGAAATTGATTGCCAGGAGGTCTAGGACCAACAAACGGAAGTACTTTTTCACACAACACGTGATCCACTTGTGGAACTCTCTGCCACAGGATGTGGTGACAGCCAACAACCTGGATGGCTTTAAGAGGGGTTTGGATGACTTCATGGAGGAGAGGTCTATCAATGGCTACTAGTCGGAGGGCTGTGGGCCACCTCCAGCCTCGGGGGCGGGGTGCCTCTGAGTACCAGTTGCAGGGGAGTAATGGCAGGAGAGAGGGCACGCCCTCAACTCCTGTCTGAGGCTTCCAGCGGCATCTGGTGGGCCACTGTGCGAAACAGGATGCTGGACTAGATGGGCCTTGGGCCTGATCCAGCAGGGCTGTTCTTATGTTCTTATGACCTCCCCTAAGGCCTGCTGTTAGGAACATGCACACCTTGCAAAGACAGGGAGGAGTGCTGGTCTTGTGGTAGCAAGCATGAATTGTCCCCTTTGCTAAGCAGAGTCTGCTCTGGTTTGCAGTTTAATGGGAGACTATGTATGAGCAGGGCAAGATATTCCCTTTAGGGGAGGAGATTGCTGTTGGAAGAGCAGGTTCCGAGTTCCCTCCCTAGTAGTTCCAAGATAGGGCTGAGAGAGACTCCTGCCTGCAACCCTGGGAGAAGCTGCTGCCAGTCTGTATAGTCAGTACTGAGCTAGATAGACCAGTGGTCTGACCCGGTAAATGGCAGCTTCTTATGTTTCTATGTTCCTATAGTGGGCTCCATCCCTCAGCATCTTTGAAAAACAACTACAGACACATCTTTTTAGAGAGGCTTTTTAAAATCTGCTGCTTATACCTGGTAGGGTGTTTTGTGGTGGTTTGTTGTTGGGTTTTTTTAGCTTTTTACCTGTAACTTTTAATTTGTAACTTTAAAAAAAATCTAACTTTTAATTGTGGCTTTAGCTTGATCTTTCTACCTTATAAATATTATGATTTTATTTGATACTGTATCTAGTCCGTTCATTTTGTGAGTCATCCTGAGCAGTACCGCACTAGAAGGGTAGTGTATAAATATTTCAAACAAACAAATAGTAATCCTATACTGTAACTACACCAAGCGTTTCCACAGGTCTGTGCAGGAAACCACCCTGAGACCTTTTGTAGAGGTGTAAAATGTTATTCTTTAAAATTCTTAATACTGATTCAGACACTCCGTCCATCCATCCCAAGACTATGCTCTGTCTGGCAGCAACTCTTCAGGGTCAGGCACAGATCCTTCTCCTCGTGGGGTACTTGATCTCCCCCCCTCCACACCCCCTCTTTTTATCTGGAGATGCCAGGGATCAAACCCAGGAACTTCTGCATGCAAAGGACATGCTCGACCACTGAACTTGCCCCCTCCTCAGACTCAGACTCTAATTGGGAAATGATGGCCCACTTCCTCCAAAAGAAGCCCACCTTTCCCATGATGGAGCCCTCACTCCATCACACACACCCCATCTCTATTTTTATTCCAATTGTTAGGGCTGTCGCTATAACTGAGCGGATGGGTTCTTTGAACCCGGCCCCCCAGCTCCTGAGGGCCCCCCAGCTCCACCCCCTTCCTATTGTGTTCATTATCTGAGGGGCCACGGGGAGAGGGGTGAACATGAGCCCCTAGCTACGCCCCACCCCTTTCCTCACTCCAGTATCAAAGTTTAGAGGGTAAGCTCTTTGGAGGCAGAGATCTATCTTTCTGGTATATGTTGACCTCTATATGCATGAAGCCTTTCCTGTGCCAGGGCACAGCTCTGAAGTAGGCACCCTGATAATCAAGCAGGGCCTCTGAGAATGCGCAGAGTGTGTTCTCTTCCCGACTAACAGACACCACCAGCCTAAACATCTGAAAACAAGAAGCATGCGAGAAGCACAGGAGATGAGCACCGGCACCTCTGAGTTTTGAAGTTAACCCCTACCTTTCCGAATCCAAGTTACCTTCAAAACTGAAGGGAAATCTGTTTGGCTCTTTAAGCCTGGGATTTGGGCTTTGCCTTCTGGAACCAATGGAACCAGAAGCCTGCAATTTCCCCTAGTATCTTTCTTTCCTGAAAAGAGTGTATTTCTGGATTTCCTGATCAGAAGAACGCTAGTTTCCACCTTGTTTCCACAGCTTTTCAAATACATCAGACATCCAGAAAGAGAAGAGGCACGGGGGAAGTGTGTGTGTTTGTGTCCTGCGTGTTTGTGTCCTGTCTCTCTTCTCTTCCTGGATGGTTGACGACAATGCATCATTTGCTTTTGAACCCCAAAGA
This sequence comes from Hemicordylus capensis, assembly GCF_027244095.1. Lineage (NCBI taxonomy): Eukaryota > Metazoa > Chordata > Lepidosauria > Squamata > Cordylidae > Hemicordylus > Hemicordylus capensis. Next base: position 22,302,402 of record NC_069658.1, on the reverse strand, counting down.
CCGCGCCTTTTAAAAAGTTTTAACCATTAAAAAAAGTTTTAGCCATTTAAAAAGTTTTAAAAGTGATTAACCAGGAATGAAAGCAAGGAACGGCTAATTGGTGCGGCAAATCGATTAATTCCTTGACTACAGATTAAGAAGTTACATTTTAATAGGATTTTAAGCGTAGCTTTATCCGTAGAAAGGATGTTAAATGCCGATGGAGTCTTTGCAAATCAACTAAAGAGTTTTCGATTTCGATGCCGCGCAGAAAACGATGCGCGCACAAGGAATAAACGGCGTCTCCTAGTTGGACCCACCCAACGCCGAAAAAGTAAAGTCATCCCATAGAAATCAGGGAGCTTAAATCGACTGAAAAGCCTACGACGGCGTTTAACTGCATTATCCAAGAGATCGCGCGCTGCCGCCTCTTCTGCGAAGCACCGTCTAGAAGGTGTGCAAAAACTATTCTTGATGATGAGCAACTAACTTTCGAGTTCCTAGGAACTTTTCGCCATCCTAGAGGGAAGGGAGGGAGGGACCGGTGGTGAGATGGCCTCAAAGGCATGGTGGAGACGGAATAAACCGCAAGATGGTTATATTCTGCAGAAATTGCGGGGGTGGGGTGGCGGCTTATAGCCACGATTCCTCTTCTTCACCCCAGAAACCCTGCGCGCAGCTTCAGAGCGTCTGTAGTAGACGGACTCCACACGACCCCGCAAAACTTCTCCGAACTCCCATCTTTTGTCAAATGCAAAACTCTCCCCACTCCCGTTTTGGGTTTTGTTTGTTTTATTTTTTGCTTTCCTCACAGGTCAGCCTGATGAAAAGTCCTGAAGATCTCGAAGCTTAGATGCTCAAGATTTTGTGACATTTCGGTGGGTCCTAATAAAAGTATTATTAGAATGTCGCTTTTGGATCCACTACCCCCCCCCGCGCGCGCTTTATGGAGCAACACGTATGCCTACCGTTTTAATCATTTATCAAGAAGTTACCCAGCAAGGTGTGTGGGGTGGGGTAGCATTATTATGGCATAGGAGGGCTTGGGTGTTGGTTAAATGGGGGCAAAGGAATAAAAGTCTATAAAAAGTGGAAGATGTTTTAAGGACAGACCATTATTTTGATCCTTCATCCGATAGCCCTTCTTAGTTGTGTTTATTTTCATTCGTTTATTTTAATTAATTAATCACCTAAAAAGGAAGGCTTTTAAGTGACTAAACGCCCTCTAATCGGCTGACAGTCTTGAAAGTAATTTTAGCACATTATTATTAACTCACAGTTACGTCCGTGAAATAAGTAAGTCCTCTTAATATCAGTGAACCTTTTGAAACTCTTTCGAGTCAATCCACTGTGAAAAGCGAGGCTCCTCCCACCCTCCGTTTCTCGGAAATTCGGTCTAATCTGATCTGATCCACTCACTGTCTCCGCTCCGCGAGCAACGTGGATTTCTCGTCTTGGCAGCCGGAGCCTCCTGGGCAAATTAATTCCCTCTCTTGGTTTATTTACATTGTTGTCCTGCTTTTCTCGAATTGTGTTTCTCCCGCAGATTTGGTTAATAGTCGAATCTACTCCCTACCTTTTTGTCAAGTGCGTATAGGTATAGAAGCAGATATAGATATATTTAGAGAGACTGATGATCGCTCCGCAAGCTGCGAGTTTCCTAAAGCTTGTCGTCGGAGCAAGCGCAAGAGTTTCGCTCTTCTCTCTCGCGCGCGCTGCTTACTTAGTTGGGCGCCCAATAAAATAGCTGATGATCTGCTGCTGCTTAATAAACTCCGTTTTCTCTTAACCCGGAACCGTGTTGGGACCGGAGCCAGCCCTGCCCCGCAAGTGAAACGAGAGCTGCTAGAAGAGGGGTGCAGATTCCCCCCCGCGTTTGGGGAGGCCCCCCTCATTTTAATGAACACCCCACCACGCCAACCCTAATAACTCATACCCCCCCACACACACACACCCAAAGTGAGGAGTTGCTTCTCAAGCTTTCCCTCCGTCTGCCCCCCCCCACCTCGTCCTCAATTACTTTCTTGGCAAACTTCACCACCCTCCCCAAACACAGGGCCAACTCTGTCTCCCATGCACTCCCTCTGGTCAGTTTCAACCAAGGGCCGCCCCTTCGGCCGCCGCTCTTGGAACCAGGGGGAGGAGCCTGAGGCGAAGCGGGGCATTAACTCAGGTGCATCCGGCCCCCTCGTCTCACAAAGCCCCCAGCGCGGCTGGACCAGCCACCTAACGCGACGGATGGGCCGGAGGAATCGGCGGCGGCGCACCGAGGGCGACAAAGCAGCGCACCAAGCCCCAGCAGCAGCAGAGATGCTGGGGGGAGCGTCTTCCTCCTTTGCCCAGCGAGGGGTCAGGATTGGACGCTGATCCTACTGGGCTCTTCAAGGACAGCGCAGCCTGTCACCTCGAAGGAGACGGGCAGAGGGGAGGAGGAGGCGGCGGCTGGGGCCAGAGCCGCTTAGCCGGACTCAAGCCCTGCTGAGGCTGCTGCGCCTGTGACATCAGGACTGCCCAAGCCCTCCTGCGCAGGCTGCCGCTGCTGGCTCCCTGCCGGGCTCGCAGAGCCGTCTCAGCCGTCGGAAGGGCCCGCAGCAGCCTTCTTGGCCGGCTGGCCGAGGAAGCAGTCGGCGGTGCCTTGCGGATGGCATAGGGGAGCCTGGGGGGGGACCTGGAAGGGGAGGATCGAGGGCTCTCCTCCCACCCCCGGCCGCCACCCCCCGCCCTGACGACCTCCATGCACCTGCAGCAAAGCTCCCTTCTGAACATGACCGACGGCGGCTTCTCTCTAGCTGGGCACTTGGTCAGGAGCCCCGGCGGCGGGGGCCACCCCTCCAGGCTGCACAGCATCGACGCCATTTTGGGATTTACCAAAGAAGACCCCCTCTTGGGCAGCTTCCAAGCCCAGGATGCCGGCGGCGGTGCCAGGCCCGTGAAAGAGGCGGGGAAGAGGAGCCCCGGGCACTGCTTCCCCCACATGCCGGCTGAGCAGCTCCAGGGGCAGGCCGCCCCGGAGCAGGAGGCACCCACCGCGGAGGAGCACTTCGGAGGTGAGAGCAGGTTGGGGAGGGGGCGCCTCGGCCGCCGGGCAGGGCACCCTCCTGAGCCCCCTCCGGGTAGAGGCCCTCAGAGGGGCCTTTGGCTCCGTCGTCGACCCATCGCGCGACAGCCCGTGGAAAAGGATGCAGCAGGAGCTCTTGGGCTTCAGTGCTGCGAGGATCGCTCACCCCAAACCGAAGCGCACGTTTTTGGATGGAAGGAAGCAAGTTGGCCAAAATAGAAGGAGCCGCCTAGACAAGAAAGCGCCCTAGTAGGGACATAGGGAGCCGCTTCAGAGTGAGCCTGATTGTGTCCCTCATCACGCTCAGCGTGGCCCAGTATGACGGGCAGCAGCACTCCAGGCAGGGTTTCAGAGAAGGACCTTTCTCGGCCCTCTCTGGCAATGCCAGGGATTGGACTCCGGATCTCCTGCCTGCAAAACTGATGCTCTATTGCAGGGGTGTCGCTATAATTGAGAGGAAGGGTTCAAGGACATAGCCCCCCCCCCGTTCCTGACGGCCCCAAGGCTCCACCCCACCCTTTCCCCTTCATTCTCACTCTGAGGGGTCACCAGAGAAAGGGGTGAACACCGGCCCCCTCTCCCCTAGCTACACCCCTGGTCTACTACTGAGCTATGGCGCCATCCAAACCTCTTGAATCTGACCCAAAGTCCATCTGGCTCAGCATCCTGTCTCCATTAGCGGCCAGCTGGATGCTTCTGAGAAGCCCAGATGTGGACACTTAGGCAACTCTCCCATACTACTGTTGCTTCCCAACAACTGGTATGCACTACTACCCATGAACCAGGAGGTAGTATATAGCCAGCACGATGAGTAGCCACTGATAGACCTGTCCTTCTGGAATTTGTCTTTCCCCCTTTTAAAGTCATCTGGGCTGATGGCCATCACCACATCTTGTGGCAGTGAATCCCACAGATATATATACATAAAATATATGAATGAATGATATATTAGCTGATCCCAATTTTAGTGTAATGGGACAGAAACTTCCTTCTATTCACTTTCTTTATGCCACGCATAATTCTATATCTCTATTATGTCCCTGCTTAGTCACATTTTTTCTAAGCTGAAAAGTCCTAGATAGGTTAGCTGCTTCTCACTGGGGAAGTGCTCCAGCCCCCTAGCCATTTTGGTTGCCCTTAGCCTCATCTTTTCCCACTCTACAACATCCTTTTGAATTACGGCTACCAGAATTCTATGCAGTATTTTAAGTGCAGCCACACCATAGACTTGTACATAGGCATTGGTAGTTTTATGTTTGATCTCTTTCTTGATGATCTCTAGTGGAGTTTGCCTTTTTCACAGCTGCCTTTTTGTCCTTTTTTTAAAAGGCATCCAAAATCACATAGGGGCAATTACTTAAGGCAAGTATGTGAGGTCTCGATTATGGGACAAGGGTGGGAGTTTATATTTTTGAATATTGGTGTGTGTTTTTAAAGTGTACCACCTACACCATCCTCTTAAGTGAAAAACAGAACAGCTGAGGAGGAAGGAGGATGAAATACAAAAATCACTTTTTAGAGGCATCTCTCACAGGTCAAACAAGTTCCTTCTAAAGCTGTGTTTCTACTCTTTAAAATCCAAATGAAACAATGGTATAAATTTAAAGAGTATTGTCTCTTTGAACTTACGCCATTGTTTTCCTTGGGCTTTAAAAAGTAGATACATGAGCAAGTGTAGAAATGAGAGAAAAGGTTTCCCATACTAAACGGGTACAAGTTGTGCTGCTAAGCACACAAGATACAATGCTTTGTGCAGTTGTTTGGGAGCTAAGTCCACTGAAAGTGGGACTTATTTCTCTCTCGCGCACACGCAAGACCAGGCTGTTAACTGGGATGTAAACACTCTTTGTACTCATGGGATTTGACTTCCAAGTAAGTGTAGGTTGGGGAACCGTGGACTGATATTCAGCCTTAACACCTTTTCTTGGAAGCAAGTCCTGTTGATTTCAACAGAACTTTGTTCCAAGATAATGATGCTTAGGCACTGCCTTGGTTTTCAAAATGATCCTGGCGCTTGGGGCAGTGGGGGGAAGAGAAACTTAGAATGAGTTGGTTCTCTGTCTCTCCTTTTCTTATCCCATCTAGGGTTTCTTATCTCATCTGCAGTTGGCCTTATTTCTAAGTGGACCCATCAAATTGCATAGAGCTAGTTCGTAGTAAGAAGCTGGTAGACTGCAGCCATACATATCTGACGACCTCTCTGCCCCAGTCCAGTTTGATTTTTATCAGCCACTCAAAATAAGGAGGGAATTCTTCTCTTTCCCCCACTGAAAGCTAACCCCGCTCCCCTTTTTAGAAAAAGGTTAGCTGGGAGCATCAGCACATCAAATTTAAGCATATTAACCCTGGGAGAATTCCTTTTAACCACTATAAATATGCTTAGAGTACCCCTATTGAAGTTATTGGCTCTGTTTCTAAAACAAGGACTGCAACCTCTTAAAACTGTGAGCTCCAGCCTTTTTTAATTGAATGAGATTGGTATGCCAATCCTGAAAAATATTCACATGGAACACTTTGATTTTAGAGGAGCATATTCACAAGGAAGAGGGTTTAGGGATTGCAAAATAAGTTAACAGTTCACATGACCCCCTGTGCAAGACCGAGTACTTTTCCCAGCCGTATTCTAGCCCACATTACACATGTTTCTTCTGAATCATACCCACCTTGTGAACGTCCACAGGCTTGTCACTGTGGAAACCAAATTGCCACTGTCTGCTCACACTGGGGAAAAAAAGTGGTATTGTGTATGCATAGTGAACTTATGGGGCAAGAGGAATTCTTCCAGCACCGAGAAAGGGGTTGGATTAGAAGTCCTGCAAAATCCCTTCCAGATACAATCCTTGTATGAATCGTTTGTCCCTAGCACAAGCTATGCCACCTCAGATCTTTCCGGTGTGGGTGAACTACTGCCAGTTCACCTTGATTTCAGCAGTATTTACAAGCAAGATCACAATACAATGTGCAGTTACCTGCGCATAAGCTTCAGTAAATTCATTTGAACTTACTTCTGAGAAAAACTAAACTTGGAGTACATGTACATCTTTGGTACATGTGCTAAAGATCGCAACTTAAGACTGACATGGAGACAAGTTTTGTTTAAAGTCAATGAGATTCACACCTACATAATCACGTAGGGTCTGGCTTAAGAGTGCTATTGTAATGATGAAGTGTAGCAAGACATTTTCCATGTAAAATCTCAAAGTCGTGTACAACCCAAGAGATCAGAATGGCAATGCACAATATAACACTTCATGAAAGCAGTTCAGACGGTTAAAATAAATAAACAATTGCGGCAGCAATCCTGAACAGCCATATTTGGAAGCAAATTCTGTCAAACTCGGTGGGACTTTTGCATTCCTATAAAAGTGGTGAGGATGGGGCAGAGATCAGCCTAGATTCATGAATTCTGGCTTAACTGGTTGGTAACATTGGCTTGGCCTCTCTTGTCTTGCCTCTCAGATTCCTACTGCACCAAACGCTCCGAAGAGTGCTTGAGTCCAGAACTACCCTCTTGTAACAACAGCGACGGCAAACTGTCTGACGAAGACCAGCCCAAAAAGAAGCATCGGAGGAACCGTACCACCTTCACCACCTACCAGCTGCATGAACTGGAGCGAGCCTTTGAGAAATCCCACTATCCCGATGTGTACAGCCGTGAGGAGCTGGCCATGAAGGTCAACCTGCCCGAAGTGAGAGTTCAGGTGGGAAGACAGACTATCTCTTCCTTTCGTTTCCTCCCAGTTTTGCAGTTTTGCATCTCGGATGCTTAATTCTCTCCTGCGCCGTATTTCCTTCATTAGGAGACCTTGGCCAAAAGCAGACTTGGCTTGTTAATCCGTTCAAGGCCTTTCCCTCTTTATGTATTTTTTCCCTACCTAGGAGATAATTTCGGACTTGCACACATGCTAAATGATCTGTAAAAGGATTTTCCTTAATCTGGTTTTTTAGCATTTCAGACTGTAATCTCTTTCTAATGATTAGTGTTTGGTTTCAGATAAGTGGCTAAGGTTCCTCCTACTAGTACTACCTCCAACACACAGAGAGAAAGAAATTGTAGATCATACTTTGTGCAAAATCATATATATTAGGAACATGGGAAACTGCCTTACACTGAGTCAGACCATTGGTCCATCTAGCTTAGTATTGTCTACACAGACTGGCAGCAGCTTCTTCAAGGTTGCAGGCAGGAGTCTTTCTCAGTCCTATCTTGGAGATGCCAGGGAGGGAACATAGGAACATAGGAAGCTGCTTTATACTGAGTCAGACCATTGGTCTATTTAGCTCAGTATTGTCTTCACAGACTGGCAGCAGCTTGTCCAAGGTTGCAGGCAAGAATCTCTCTCAGCCCTATCTTGGAGAAGCCAGGGAGGTAACTTGGGACCTAGATGCTCTTCAGAGCAGCTCCATCCCCTAAGGGGAATATCTTCCAGGGCTCACACATGTTGTCTCCCATTCATATGCAACCTGGGTGGACCCTGCTTAGCAAAGGGGACAATCCATGCTTGCTGCCACAAGACCAGCTCTCCTCCCATATTGATGTACTTGTGTTTAAACCAGCTGTAGTTCCCTATTTACTCAGGGTGCTGGAGATCTGAGGGAAGGCTGGAGGTGCATGAGGCAAAGGAGAGATGTAGAGAGATGTCAGATAGCTTTTAACAGAAAATAGCACCAAAATGATATTTAATGGAATCTTCTCATTCGGTGTCCTCTGCCTCTTAGTGCTGCTGCCGCTGCTGCTGTGCCTCTTTTCATGAAACTTAGTACTTCATTACGCAAACGCTAACCTCACGATGCATGTGGAAACCAACTTTTTATCACATTCTTTAGCCACTGTCTCTCCTCTTGTTCTTCACTATTAGAGTACCCCTCCCTTAGAAAAAAATTACTGATTGAGCATATTAGATCAGATTTCTAGCTTAATCTAGTTATTCAGCCAAGGATGAGATTTGAAAATTTGGGGAAGTGGTTGAGAGAAGATTCACAGCAAAGTTCCGGGAAAAGTCCCGTCCCCCCCAAATACCTTCCACAGCAAAGTTTTGGGAGAGGAATTTATTTTAAATAAACTAATGTGTGCATTTGCCATGCAGAACTACATGCCATTGGCACAAGAGGCATTAGCCTGGCCAGGAATGGATGCTCTTGAGCTGTAATCACGTGCCGGTGGCAGTGCACAGACTAGCTCACTTACCTGCTCTAAATGGCTCTTGCTCTTTTGAGTCATATGTTTCCCCCACTGAATTGCAAAAAGCCTGAGAATTTCATTTATCCTCCAGAGATATAACTACTGACTGGCATGATGATCATGGAGGGCATCATTGCAGTGAGACAAGCAGGCTTATTGCACCAGGGAAGGGGCAATTTTTAATGACCTCCACTTCCTCAGGAAGCCCTCTTTGCCACCCGAAAATAAGTTCCTGTGGGCTGTGCAACCAGGGGTGTCCGATGTATTATTGTGCCTGAAGCAAGGCACAAAATGTTGCCTTTCCCCATGCCCCTGGTGGTTCCCGCCCCCTTTATTCTAAGTGGGAGGTTTTTACTGGCTTAATTAAAGCTTGATTATCTTTAATCCCTGGATCATGAAAATGTTTGTAAAGCCTGAAATATTCACGACTTGTCTGTATATTTATTTATTTATTTATTTTTTAAAAAAAATTAGGAGGACTTCCAGAAATAGGGTGGATTGTGAAAGTCACAGACAAAATAGCATTACTAACTTTCTCCCATTTCATAGGTAATGAGAACAGGTTTGGTTTTATGGATGAAGGGGAATTATTTTATGGGGAATCTGAGACAAAATTGTCCAAAAGTGGTTTAAAACTTTAAAAGAGCAAGCTTGAATTAGCCCAGGGGCTCCATATTAGGTATGGCTTTAAAGGTTATTGTGGGTGCCCCCCCCCCCCCGCAAAAAAAAAAAAAAACCCTGAAGGAAGCCAGAAAGAGAACCTTACTCTTTTGACAGCAGGGAAGCTATAACCGAAGAGCAACACTGGACTTTAAGGGAACCCCTAAAACAGCTGGAAAGCAAAATTCTTCTCTGACATCAGGGATTCCCAACCATTAGGCCTATGGATAATAAGAGTAGTAGTCCAGTAACATCTGGAGATCCAAGGTTGAGAACCCCTTTCTTAAATCGTACTACTATAAATATTTATATACCGCTCTTCAACAAAATTCTCAAAGCGTTTTACATAGAAAAATAAATAAGATGGTCCCCTGTCCCCAAAGGGCTCACAATCTAAAAAGAAACATAAGGTAGACACCAGTAACAGCCACTGGAGGGATGCTGTGCTGGGGTTGGATAGGGTTGCATAGTACTAGTATGATCTCAATAATTTACTTAAACAACAAAAGGTAACTAAGGGGAGATGATAAGTGGTTCATAAAATTATGCATGGAAAGAGTGGATAGGGAGAAGTTTTTCTCCTCTTCCCATAACACTAACTCTGGGTCATCCAGTGAAGCTGGTTATTTATTCAATTTTGATTTGCAGGAGATTTCGGTTGGCAGGAGATTTAGGACAGATAAAAAGGAAGTACTGTTTTGCATGGAAATAGTTAATCTATGGAATTCTCCACCACAGGATGTGGTGATGGCTCCCAGCTTAGATGGCTTCAAAAGGGGCTTAGACAAATTCATGGAGGACTGGTCTATCAGTGACTACTAGGCTTGTTGGCTATAGGGTTCTTCCAGGCTCAGAGGCAGGACACCTCTGAATATCAGTTGCAGGGGAGCAGCAGCAGGAGAGAAGGCATGTACTCCTCTCTTGCCTGTGGACTTCTCAAAGGTATCTGATTGGCCACTGTGGGAAATAGGATCCTGGACTAAATAGGCTTGGGCCTGATCCAACAAGGCTGCTCTTATGTTCTTATGAATTACACCTTCTGCTCATTTAGGCTTCAGTGCAAATTGATTAGCTGGGAAAGGAGCAGAAAATGGCAACCAAACTGATCAGTCAGCTGAAGCACCTTCCCTAAAAGAAAAAGCTACAGCACTCAAAACATCATAGTTTAGAAAAAGGCAGCCAAGAGGGGACATGACTGAAGTTTATAAAATTATGCATAATGTTGAGAATGTGGATAGAGAGCCCCCTCCTATAACACTTATCCTGGGTCACTCAGTGAAGCCAATTGGCAGCTGATCTATAACAGACAAAAGGAAAGATCTTACACAGCACATTAATGTACAGAATTTGTTTCTGCAAGATTCAATCTTGGCTACTAGCCTAGAATAGGGATGAGCAAGTCAATTTGAATTCAAAACGTATTGACTTGAATCTGGCCAATTCAAATTTGAATAGAATCACCTCTAAAAAGGGTGATTCGAATTGAATTGAATTACCCTTTTAGGGGTGATTCAATTTGAATTTGAATCATTCGAATCAACCAGATTCGAGTTGATTTGAGTTGAATCAGCCAGATTCAAATTAAGATTGATTCAATGACAATTTAGGGACATGTTGGTACCTTTTAAAAACCATTCAGGTGCCCTGATTGGTCAAAAAGATGCCAATCACAGTCACATAGAATCAAATTGAATCAATTCAAATCTGAATCGAATCAGCCTGTTTCAGGCCAATTTGATTCACATTCTAATTGAATCTGTTTCAATTCAAATTTGAATCAAATTGGAAAATTCAGTTTGTGCACATCCCTCGCCTAGAAGCCGTTAAAAGGGGATGAGATACATTAAATTGGGGACAAATCTATCAAAGGCTACTAGTTATGATGATGATAAGCTACATCCAGTTTCAGGGGCCATGAATACCAGTTGCAGGGGAGCAACAGTTGGAGAGAGCTATTTGCCTTAATCTCCTACTTTCGGGCTTCTGTTTAGCATCTGGCTGGCCATTACGCAAAATGATGCTGGAACTGATGGATCTTTGCTCTGATCCAATGGGACCCTTATGTCCCTGAGCCACTATAGTCATTTATGTATGGATTAGACAAGTGTTGCTTAATACCTATATGTTTTACATTTCACACTACTGAAATTTGAATATATAACCTATGTTGGTTAGACTGTTTTTGATTTAAACTTGGCTCCTTTGGCTATATATATCTCACATTAACTACACGGACAACTGATTTATTCCAGTTTCTTTTGAAACCATTTCTTTAAGAAGCTCAAAAAGGCGTGCATATACTTCCCAGTGATTTTTCTACTCATGCATATCTATGCAGGCCAAGCCCAGATTTGCTTTTGAACTAATGTGATTTTCACATTTTTAGGCTTCCTACTCTTGGAGAATCTTTTTCTCATTAATTAATTTGTCTGATGGCAAATTCCTCCATTTGGGTTCAAATCACTCCATTTGGGTTCAAAGAATCACTGGGATGGATTAACTATTTATTATAATAGTGTAAAAAATGCTCAATGGGTGAACAGCCCCTATAATCTGATCTATAAGAAGTTCATACACCCAAAGAAAAACAGAAAATAGGTATAAACTCTGTTATGAGCAGGAGCTTTTTTCACATATGAGCCTTTGCAGAGAGACCTCATTCCAGGTTTTTTCTTGGACTGCAACATTTATGCAATTACAGTTGGATTAATCCAGGGATTCCCAATCAAAGGCCATTGTGGCTGAGGATGATGGGAGTTGTAGTCCAGCAACACCTGGAGACCCATAGTTCTGAACCTCTGTATTGGCTGATTACAGCATAATCAATCAATTGTTCAATTTATTGCAGTCCATAGACCAGAAGAGATTACAGTATAATGTAATCAGCTGAATATTAAGATCATATTATGATCTTCATAGGCGGCAGTGTTCATGGAAAAATAAGGTGTTTTTACGCAAGACTTGCATTTTGGGCAGTATATAAAAGTCAAATACAAAATTTATATATATATATATATCCTGGGTCCAAGCTGTTTAGGGCTTTATAGGTAATTATCAGCACTTTATATTTTGCCCAGAAACAAATCTACATGCATTATTTAAAAGAGGTCATTCACACAATCAAAAACTGTTCTACTGTTCAGCTTTTGGAGCTGTGTGTGCTCCCAATTTTTGGTTGTGTGGAAGCAAGGTGGGAGGAAAATCTGGTTAGAAATGATTGTGTGGAAGGAAAACCTCCTACCTTACTTCCACACAATCACTTCTACCCAGGTTTTCCTCCTATCTTGCCTCCACACAATCAAAAATTGGGAGCACACACAGCTCCCAAACCCGGGTAGAACACAGTTTTCACTTGCGAGAATGACCTTAGAGTATATTTGCTTTACTTTAATAAAGTGGTTTCTTCCTCATATTCAAAGGTATGCAGGTTTAATCAAAACACACATGATGAATCAACAAAGAATTTGATCAGGTGACCACCCTAGCATTCTCCATATATTAACTGGAGATTTGGGGGCTTGAGACAAAGCATATTTCAGTGGTACACCACAGCTTTGGAACCAGCTGCTCAGGGAGGCCTAATAGGGATAGAAACGAAGCCGTAGCTCCGTAACAGAACACCTGCTTTGCAGGTAGAAAACCCCAGGGTCAGTCTTCGGCACTTCCACATTGGGCTGAGAAAGACTCCTAGCTGGAACCCTGGAGAGTTGCTGCCAATCAGTATAGACCACAGGAGGAGCATAGCAAAGTTGGTGTAGGCCCTGGGACAAGAGATGGAGATGGGGCCCCTGCTATCTTCTCCCCTCGTGTCTTTGCTGCAGAAGAACTGTAAGGATGTGGTGGAAAACAAAACACTCTCCACACCTTGAGGTGCTTCACACGATTGGTGTGAAGCGCTGGTCGGGTGAGTGCAGGGAGAACGGGATTAGCCCGCTCTCCCCACACAGCCGTCACTGGGTGGCTGGATCAGCCGCCCACATGATTGCTGGCTCCGTCACGGAGCCGACAGGGGCAGTGGGGATCGGGGGGGGGCATCTGGCCCCCGGAAGTTCCAGGATGCCCCACACAAGTGTGCGGGGCATTCCGGAGAGACCCCCAGGGCCGGGAGGCATGTTTTAGCCTCCCGGCGGGGGTCTCCTCATGTGTTGCCGTGCCGCAGAGCCATGCCACGGCAGCACACAATCAGCCAAATGGGGTTAGTGGAGTGCTCGCTCTGCTAACCTCATTTAAGGGGAGGGGTACTTTTGGCCGTTTGCTGCTGGGAGCCGCATGGCTCTCGTGGCAGCAGACAACCAGGAGAAATCAGGCTAGGCTCCCCTACTTAGCCTGATTTCTCCTGGTCGTGAGAATAGCTTCAAAGTTCCTCTCACTTCTATGCGAATATGATCACAGCTTTCCCACACACTGAGCTGTTGCATTCTCCTCCCACAGGAGCCCAGGGACATTTATCTCGCCTTTTTCAATTATAGTTATGCCCCTGATAAACAATACTGGGCTCAACTCCATGTAAAGCAGGTTTATATGGCATCTGGGTTCAAAGCAAAAGTTTCTTCTTCCGTGCATCTTAATTGCTGACATTTCTGCTTTTTGCACTTGTCACTTGTCCTGTTCCTCATGTGCTTGTTATGATTGTTTTCGTCCTTTTATGTTTGTTTCAGGAGTTGTAAATTTTCTTCAGACAGAAAGGCAAAAGATAAATGTGTTCATAGAAAGGTGGCGATGGTTTGTGTTCGGATGAGTTTCGAACCATAGCTGATCCAGTCAGGCCTGGTTCACACCATCATCTGGATCTAGGTTTAATGTGGGTTACCAGCATTAGCATGATTGTGTGAACCCATGCCAAGATGGGCATCTCAGATTCATCTTGGGCCATAAACCACCTTGGTGTAGGTTCACACAAATGCAATAATGTTGGTAACCCACACTAAACCTGGATTTGAACAAGTGTGTGAACCAGGCTTCAGGCTTCTTGTGGATCTCAAGATGTGGATCTTAGTGAAGTAAATTTGGGTTAAGTCAACCTTAACCTTAAGGGTTAGTTTACATTGGATTATATTTTTTCTGTACTAAAAGTAAGAGGTTGTGCTTATGTTAATACTCCTACATGCTAGACACTATAATCAGCCAAGAAGGTTACTTTAGGAAAGTGCTGAAAATAGCTAACTGTCCAGAGAACATCTTTGGCCATGGATGGTGTCAAAAGTTTATTAATGGCAGAACCCAAACTCTGCAGTTCTTTCAACTGCTCTTATGAGGAAGACAAGGAGGCTATTCACATGATGGGAGAAAATCGGGCTAGCTTCCACTAGCCCGATTTTCTCCCATCGTGTGAACCACCGGGCTCGGCTGCGAGCCCGGTGGTTCCTAAGCAAGTAACCCGCTACAGTGTCCCTGCCTTTAAACCAGGTCAAACCCAGGTTTTTTACTTGTGTGTTGCTGTGGTGTGGCTCCACAGCGTGGCAACTTATGAGTAGACTCCTGGCCGGGAGGCTCAAAAGAAGTCTCCCAGCTTGGGGGTCTCTCCAGCATGCCCTGCGTGCTCGTGCAGGGCATGCTGGAACTTCTGGGGGGCCCGGGGGCTTTTGAGCTTGCCAGTCGGAGGTCTACTTGTGAGTTGCCCAGCATGGTGAGTAAAAAAAATGGGTTTGAGGATTTAAGGGGAGGGGTAGTACGGTGGGTTAACCGCCTGGAAGCCACCGGGCTCGTATGCGAGCCCGGTAGTTCTCACGGTCAGGCGAAATCGGGCAAGGCTCCCCTAGACCGATTTGCCTGATCGTGGGAATAGCCTCAAGGTTGGGTTGTTGTTGTTTTAAGTGCAGCTTGGGGGTTCTCAATCTTGCATCCCAAAATATGTTTGGATTACAACTCCCGAAATCCCCAACCATAACACTATTTGTTTGGCTATTGTAACTGAGAAGTATGGAAATTGTAGTCCAACCACATCTGGGGACCTAAGTTTGGAGAACCGCTGGTAGAACTTGCCCCACTATCCCTCCCACCAACATAGGTCCCACATAGAGATGCAGTATGTTGCTTGTGTGAAGTACACATTTCCCCCCAGATTATCTGCAGTGTGCTGGCCCTCTTTACACACAATACACCCTCATAATAGAGCCAGGGCTATTGTTTGCAGTTGCATGCTATAGCAACCATTTATTTGTTTGTTTGTTTATTACATTTTATATCTCGCTTTTCCTCCAAGGAGCCCAGAGCGGTGTACTACATACTTAAGTACATACATACTTAAATTTCTCCTCACAACAATCCTGTGAAGTTGGTTAGGCTGAGAGAGAAGTGACTGGCCCAGAGTCACCCAGCAAGTATCATGGCTGAATGGGCATTTGAACTCGGGTCTCCCCGGTCCTAGTCCAGCACTCTAACCACTACACCACGCTGGCTCTCCTGAAGCAGGTCTGGTCAATACCTGACATGAAACCACTTAGGAACTCTATATTTGCTTCCTTGAGTTCTATTGAAGAAAGATGGGATATAAATGTTAATAATAGCTTGCATGCTGTGCAGTGTCCCGAATGTCACTGTGGCCATTTATTTCTAATGGTCGTACCGTTGTGCAACTGCGTTTGTACAATTTCCCAGGATTGGAAATTGGCTGGGGAGCGCACAGGGCATACTGGGGAGACCCCTGGAGCTGGGAGGTGGCTTTTCGCCTCCCAGTCTATGCGCGAGTAGGGTCTAGGGTCTACGCACAAGTAGGGGGTCTGCGCGCAAGTAGCCACAGTGCGAAGCGGTGTTGCGGCTACTCACGAACAGATAGTCCAGGTTTGTGGAGCACTTGCTCTGCAAACCCGGGCTAAGGGGTGGGTTACAGGAGCGGGTTAGCCGCTCCAGAACCACCGGGCTCTGCTGCAAGCCCGGTGGTTCTGACGATCAGCAAAAATTGGGCTAGCAGAGGCTAGCCTGATTTTTGCTGATCATCAGAATAGCCCCAATGTCATTTTTGATCAAAATGGCCACAGCAATGTGAGTGGTACAGAAACTGCCCACAGGACACACTGCATGATATGTGGGCCATTGTGGATAATCATGGCTAGTCCTGAATAACAATCGCAGGAGGCCGCATTTGCTTTCGACTAATTCTGAGCTCTGCTTTTCAGGTTTGGTTTCAGAACCGGCGAGCCAAATGGAGGAGGCAAGAGAAGCTGGAGGTGACTTCCATGAAGTTGCAGGATTCTCCCATCCTCTCCTTTAACCGTTCTCCGCAGCCCTCCACCCTTGGGACCATTGGCAGCAATTTGCCCCTGGAGTCATGGCTGAACCCCCCCATGTCCAACAGCAGCCCTCTCCAGACTTTGCCTGGCTTTGTGGCTTCCCCACAGAGCCTGCCCAGCAGCTACACTCCTCCCCCTTTCCTGAACTCTCCCCCTATGGGCCACACCTTGCCACCCCTGGGAGCCATGGGGCCTCCACCACCCTACCAATGTGGGACAAACTTTGTGGACAAATTCCCATTGGAGGAGGTGGACCCGCGAAACACCAGCATAGCCGCATTAAGGATGAAAGCTAAGGAGCATATCCAGTCTATTGGAAAACCATGGCAGACAATATGAACAAGCAAGTCCCTTGCCATGTGACTTAAAGGGCTGGCCTGCATCACCTTTGGAAAGAGATCTCATCCCTTGAAACTATGGTAGATCTTCCATTGGCCAGAACTGCTGATGTCAAGAGAGACCACCTATGTAGAAGGGAACTGAACCCTAAAGTGAAATAATTCTATCCTCAACCCCCACAGTTTAGCTTCCACGTTCTTTGTGTTCTTTTTTCCATCCTCTGCACCAGATTTAGGTTTTGAGTCTAGTTTCCTTTGTTGTATATATTTTTAATGATCTAATCATTTGATATCCTTGACTCATTGACTGGAACTACAGTAGAGGCAAAGAAAACTGCTGTAACTCTCCTAGGGGCATTTTTAACATTAAAGCAGATATATTTTCAGACTGTACTTTGGGTCTGTTAATTTTGTGTGGAGTCTTCCACAGAATATGGTCTGTTGAAAGCTTCTGGGGCTTTAGTTTTTCATTGATCCAAGGTCATAGTAAAACAGGGGCAAAATTAGGGGAGAAGGGGGGCCTGTGTTTGCCCCTCTCCCCAGCGGACCCCTGAAGTGAGGGAGATAATGAAGAAAATAGGGAGGGGTGGATCTGGGGGGCCCTCAGGAGCTGGGGGCCCCAGGTTCTTTGAACCCATCCACTCAATTATAGCTATACCCCTGCAGTAAAGAATATGGTTTGTTGCAAGCTTCTGGGTCTTTAGTTTTTCATTGATGCAAGCTCACAGTAAAGATCTCATGTAAAATAGATCTTGTGTGATATCCATCCAGGAATTAGATCTGATGACTGAGTTCCAACCCCATGTGTAGGAATCTGCCCATTGCCTTCATTAAAAAATGCAACATGCCACTTTGCTTTGCCCAACCTTTTACATTTCCAGAATGGTTGGGCTTAGAGTTCTGAAATTGGGAACACATGTAGTCCAAGATGGCAGGACTCTGTGTATTTTTATTTCAAGGAAATTGGTCAATTCTCTGATTTTTAATCAATTTTTCCCTACTGCAGTAAAGATAGATACTAGAAAGAGTTATCTCTATCCATAGAGTAGTCTACATCTAGTGGAAGTGGAACTTTTACATTTGGATAAAAACTTTTTTAAAATGTACTATGCTCAAGTTAGTTTTTGATCCAAAAGGTCTGCATGAGAACTGTGAAGCAAGGGGTATGGTTTTAAGCCCCCGCCCTCTACAAATACACTATATGTCCAAGTTGGTTTTGTGTTTGAACTGTGGAGCAAGAGACACGTGTCGTGTCCTGGTGAGTTTGTGAATGGTCAAGAAGCTATGTGAATCCACTGGGGTTTGCATAGTCTCTTTTCTTTCTTTTGTTTTTGGCAAGTGCGCTCTGGCCCAGATCTGTAGGTTTGTGGTGAATTATTAAGAAGATGTATGGATGTATGGATCCTTTGGGGGTTGTGTCGTCTTTTTTCAGGGGGGAAGCATAAGCTCATTAGGTCCAGAGACTAAAATTATCTTGGTTCACCTCTGCATAGGGCAGCAGTAATGAGACAACTTATGCATTTTTAAAGGTATAATGTGATTCCTCACGCCCGAGGCAGCACCAGTTGCCGAGTAGGACTTTAGCACCACCACCACCACACGCATTCTATTAAAAACATATCTTGTATAGTAAAGGATATAATTTTAACCAGGTGTGGAGAGGGTGCTGTAGTCATACTTTGCTTAGGGAGCCAAAAACCCTATAACCAACCCTGAGTAAAAAGGCAAAGCAACCCCCTTAGGAGGTCCACAGTCTAGGCGGCACCACAAAGAAGGCCCTGCTTTCCACCGTCACCCACCATACTTCATATGAGGGGGAGGCACAGCAGGGCCTCCAATAATGACTCGAATGGGATTTTTTGTATGGGAGAAGGCGGTCTTTGATATATCCTGGTCTATATAAGCCATGTAGGGCTTTAAATACCAGAACCAGAACTTTTTACTGGGTTCCAAAAACCAACTGGGAGCCAGTGAAATTGATATCACATTGTATTTCTAAGTTTCTTAATATACACTCTAGTTAATATTCTGGCAGCTGAATTCTGAACGTGTCATCTCTAAATGCTCTTCAGAGGCGGGGACCATGTAGACTACATTATCGTAGTATAAACTGGATGTCATTGAGCATGTGAGCATGTCCTTGCTATGGAAGGAGCAATGACTTCAGATTTTCAGTTGCTGTACTCCTACTCTGAAAGGTGAAAAGCAGTTGGCTTTTGCATGTGAACATGTTGGCACATTAAGTCTCTGCTATTCACAAAGGGGTGTGTCATAGAAGAGCCAAGGACAATGGGACCACAAGGCATGGTTTCATTGGCTGCTGGTAGCATTCTGATTCCATCTCCCATTCTGCTGAAACTGTCCTTTGATTAGTTACTGCCAAGGTGGGGAAAGGAGAGAGCCTGAGATATAGGAGTACATGCATTCTTCAGCCTTGGAGCTAGGCCAGAGTAATGATGGGACTGCTGGACTAGGGATGAGTTGGTAACTTGGAACTGGAATGGGATTGTGGTAAAACTGTAGCTTTGAATTGTACAACGGTTGAGACAATGGCATTTTAAGGATGCTGCTGGGTCAGTCTTTCCGAGATGCATCTGATGAACTTCTCTGCAAGGCACAGCACTTCCCCAAAATGCCACCTACTATAGTAACTGTCCAGGCAGAAATTCAATAGGTGCAGCAGCTGTACCCTGGAGGAAATAGGGAGAGGCACTGAAGTAGAATCATTAGCATGATAAGAGGGATACTCTCTTTAGAAATGCAGATGTACCTCTTTAGTAATTTCTCTCTCTCCACCCCCTATTGGCTAGAAGGAAAACACGGAGGCATGCCATGTGAACTTGTAAAAACAAAAACCAAGAGCAGAGGGGAGGGGCTGCTTCCCTCAATGCCACAAGTGTGATTCAAAGTGGCTTCGCTCAACATTTACCCCACAGCATGAAGCCATGCATGGATAACTCTCAGGAGGAAGCAATGCAGCAGCATACCATACAACTGACTCTGGAGAAGATGATGAAGATGGGGATGGGGATTGGATAGAGGGTTGTACAATACTCTTGTCAGTAGTTTCTGTGGTACTGGTAACTAGGGATGTGCACTGAATTACTTTGGCACCATCTCAAGGGCAGCGAGTGGTTCCTTTAAAAGTAGACAGGTAGGTCCTACCTGCCCCTCCTAGAAGCCTGCCCTGCCCCATGCTGCCCCATTGCAGCGCTGTCCTCCAAAAACCAGCCCCGAGCCTCCCTCACCAATGCAATTTGCGTGTGAATGCCACATGAGGGATGCTGGGGGAAGCATCCCGTCGCCATGGTTTTAAGGAGACAGCGGCACGGGCTGCTCCTTTCAGGGAGCTGGCTTTCAGAGGACAGTACCACAATGGGGTAGCACGGGGTGGTGGAAGCTTCCAGAAGGGGCAGGTAGGACCTATGCCTCCTTTTAAAGGAACCCCTCACCCTGTGCCGAATGGTTTTGGCTACAAGGAGCCAAATCATTTCAGCGCCTCCTCAAAGAGGAGCCGAAATGATTCAGGCACATCCCTACTGGTAACAGCTTTCAATGACTGGAATAAAGAAAAACAATTTCAGAGGTTGCAATGTCGCATTGAAAGTGAACAGAAGTTTACTGTCATACAGCAAGGGGCAGTAATCCAGGTGCTAATAGCTGACTTGGTGGTTGGGGCTGTTGCACAGATCAAATATGGTGCCCTTATACCAGTTGATGGTCTGTTTCTCCAAGGACATGATCCAGTAGTGGGGCCAGACCAGCGGCAGCCCGTGTCCAGCTGCTGCCGTGGCCCCACCCACCCCACCCCCTACATCTGACATGGGGGTTAGCCATGCCCCCACGCCTGATGTCAGATGAGGGGGGCGTGGTCTGGCTCCCAAACAGGGATGCGCAGCCCCGTTAGGGAGTTCGATTCAGGCCAGAGCTGCGTTCGCAGCGTGGCCAGGGGTGGCTCTCCCTTTAAGTCAGGGAGAGCCACTCATGGCCTTGCTGTGGACGCAGCGCTGACCATCTGACTCCCGAACAGGGCTGCGCGGCCCCATTCGGGAGCTAGATCAAGGGCAGCACTGCGTTCACAGTGCAGCCAGAAGCAGCTCTCCCTGTCTTTAAGGCAGGGAAGATCCGCTTCTGGACACGCTGTGAACGCAGCAATGGTCATTTAACTCCCAAACAGGGTTGTGTGGCCCCACTCAGGAGCTAAACCAGCCCTCCCCCACATCTGACGTCAGACGCCGGGGTGTGTGTGTGTTGGGGCCGCGAGGCACGGCTTCGGAGGGGCGGCGGCCCAGGTTCTTTGAACCCGATTGCCCAACGGTGGCTACGCCCCTGACACAATCTGAAAACATGAGAGTCCCCACACAAGCAAATCGGATGTCAAGAAGTCTTTGACAGCAGATCCTATGTTGCTTTCAGGTACCCATGTGATGGAAGGCTCTGGAAAAATGGTTATTACAGCTGTAGCTGTAGGTAATAATTCACAAACAGGAATTATCCTCAGTTTACTTGGCGTTGGGGAGACCTGTGAGAAAACATAAGGCAAAGACAAAAAGACTAAAAATACAAAGGACTCTTCTGAGGCCACAAATAATCTAGACTCTGTAGATATAAAGAAGGGGACGGATAAAGATGCAGAAATCGAAACAAATGAAGAAGAAAAACAAACAAAACCTTCACACAAAAAGGAAAAATCAGTTCTAAAAGCAAAATTTACCAGATTAGCAGTTCAGTTTGGCAAAGCAGGACTGGCAATACCTATACTCACAGATGTTATCCTAATTGTCAATTTTTAAATTACAAATGTTGTGAGTCATAAGCGTGTTTGGACTAAGGAATGTACAACACTATATCTATGACATATAGTGAAGTATATTATTATTGGAGTTACAATTTTGGTTGTAGCAGTGCCAGAGGGCCTTCCACTTCCAGTCACCTGCATCATAATAGAATAGTTCGAGCGTCTCTGACCAGGGGTGATCCCATGAAATCGATTGCTAGGAAATCTAGGACCAAAAAACGGAAGTACTTTTTCACATAACGCATAATCAACTTGTGGAATTCTCTGCCACAAGATGTGGTGACAGCCAACAACCTGGATGGCTTTAAGAGGGGTTTGGATAACTTCATGGAGGAGAGGTCTATTGACGGCTACAAGTGTTGGAAGTGAAGGACTATAAGCTGTCTCTTGTCTCAATGACATAGGAGGACAGACTAGTGAGTTGGAGGGCTAGAGGGTCAAGACATTGGTCATCCCTTCTCTGCTACTCTGACACTATCCCTTTGATGTTGCTAATCTCAGGGACTTCCTGCCTGCCTGCCACTTCCTCTTCCCTTCCCTTCCTTCTCCCTTGCAACATGCAAGCTCCTCTCTCCCTGCACCATGTGTGCAGAGAAGATGCAGAATCAATCTGCATCCAGCTAGATAGATAGATTAGAGATCCTATCTCCTCTTTCCTATCTAGAATGGAGTTCTCTAATAAATACTCCCTATATTGTTTTGAAACTATGAACTGGCTCCAAGTTGTTTTACTCTCAGCATACACACATGCCTAACCTGTGTTGTGCCTCTGTGCACTCTGCTATAATGAATAAGGGTTTCTCCTACCAGAGAAAATTCCCAACAACAAGTTGGAGGGCTATAGGCCACCTCCAGCCTCAAATGCAGGATGCCTCTAAATACCAGTTGCAGGGGAGCAACAGCAGGAGAGAGGGCATGCCCTCAACTCCTGCTGTAGGCTTCCAGCGGCATCTGGTGGGCCACTGTGTGAAACAGGATGCTGGACTAGATGAGCCTTGGGCCTGATCCAGCAGGGCTGTTCTTATGTTCTTAACCTGACAACTCTCCTTCCACCCCTAGCCACTCAAGAATAAAAAGGAATATTTCCAGACAATGTATTTTTGCATGCCAAGTATGCAGTTATTATTTAGTGTGTGTTTCCCCCCACCACACACACTACATGGCAGGAAACCAGAGTTTGCCAGCAAATGTACACTCAACAGGGAACTGCAGCCAATTTCTACAGAGCTGGCTTGAGCATTGGTGCCACCACTGGCCACAGCCCTGACACAGACACTGGTGTCATGAGACTGGACCAGCCAGGGCAGCCCCACCTCCCTGGCCCTCACACACCACATTCCCTTTCTTGTGGCTGCTTACCTCCTGGGCATGCTGAGGATGGGGTTCGGGCTAAGGCCGATGGTAGTTGTGGCCCAACATCTGGGAACCCAAGGTTGGGAACCCTTGGATTAAATGATAGAAATAGGAGCCCACACACACCAACACAGTATGCCATCATGTCTGCTGATGCCCTTGCCCAATCTGCCACCAGGAGTGCAGAATTCCTCCAACATGACTAATCCCATCTCAACAAAATTCTTCAGTCCACTTCTGATGCACGGCAGCCTGATATTTTCCAATTAGCACTAGCTGAGGGTTTACTTTATACCAGTATAATGCTAACCAAACATGTTTTGGGGTTTTGTTCTTATTGTCTGGAAAAGCACCCAGATTTCTTGCTAAGGAAAACAGGGAAGAGAGAAGAGCCATTACTGTTGCACATTGATGATGAAGAAGGAAGTAAGGAAGGAAGGAAGGAAGGAAGGAAGGACTGACTCATGGTGCACAACCTTTTTGTCCCCCTTCCTCCACCTTAGTCCTCTCCTGTGGATGATGGACCAGCTCTTTGCTGCTCTCCCCTGCTCTGTTCCAGAGTTAACAATGTAGCTGGTGTCCACACTTTTCCTTATTCTTGAACAGGAATCCTTATTGAAAGTATGGGGAAATTTGAATGCCATCCTCATGCCTATAATTGCCATTGTTGAAGGACAGAAAGCCTATGATTCCTCTGAGTCAAAAGCTGGCAACTTGACTTTTGGTATCATTGTTTTTGCTATAAAAGCTGTGAAGCACACAACTTAATTTCTTCTTTACAGAAGAATTGAATTCAGTAAGGCATATACCCTGAGATGCAAGGAGAATGTTGCCCAATAAATTTGTCCTTAGTAGCAAAGGCCTGACCTAAACATAATGAAGCCTTTATCCATCCATTGTCCTCCTTCTTATCCATCCAGGCCTTCAAGCTTCCTTTTCATTGATCTACCACCCAGAAATTAATGGTATATTGTGCCAACTTTCCATTGTTTCTCAGATTTTCAATGTATTTTTATCCATTTAAATAAAGTTTGAAGTGCTTTATGTTCAATATAATCCCATCCGAAACCATAAAACCAATGTTCTCATGTTTTTTTAAAACTCTATAAAACAATGAGGCTATTCTCATGCATGGTGGAAACCAGGCTAAAGGAGCACAGCCCGGTTTTCACTGTGCATGTGAACCACTGGGAGCCGTACGGGAACCACAGGGAGCAACCACCGGCGTAAACCGCTGGGAGAAAGCCTCCTTAATTACCCCTCCCCTTAAATGAGGTTAGCAGAGCACACTAACCCTGTTTAGTTGGTTATGTGTCACCGTGGCATGGCTCTGCGCCACAGTGACTCATGGGGAGACCCCCAACTGGGAGGCTACAACAAACCTCCCAGCGTCGGGGGGGGGGGGGCTCGCCAGAATGCCCCCATGCACTCGCACAGGGCATTCTGGGATACCTGGGGGCCAGGAGGGCCTCAATCCCCACCGCCCCAACTGGCTCCATGGTGGAACCTGTAATTGTGTGGGCAGCCGATCTGGCCGCCCAGGGCAAGCTGACTGCCCATGGGCGGGGAGAGTGGTTCAAGCGCACTCTCCCCGCAAACCCGCAGCAGGCTCTCCACATGGCTTGTGTGGAGAGCCTCAATATTTAATTAGCAAATTATTGAAAAAGTCTGCTGGAACAAAAATGACAGGGCGGTCCAAGATGGCAAGATGCTGTGTTTTTTTATTTCATGGAAATTGGTCAATCCTGTGATTTTTAATGATTTTTTTTCCTACTTCAGTAAAGCTGCAAGAAAGAATTATCTCTAACCATAGAGTATTTCACTTCTCCTGAAAGTGGCACTCTTACCTCTGAATAAACAATTTTTTAAAAAACACAAGTGCACTATGCTCAAGTTGGTTTGTGATCCAAAAGGTCTGCATGAGAACTGTGAAGCAAGGGGCATGTGTTGTGGTTTTAATTATTTTCCCCCTGACAAATTTGTTGGTTTTGGTCCATGTCCATGTTGGTTTTGTTTTTGGTCCATGGTCCATGTTGGTTTTGTTTTTGGTCCATGGTCCATGTTGGTTTTGTTTTTGAACTGTGGAGCAAGAGACATGTGTTGTGTCCTAGTTAGTTTGTGAATGTGAATCCATTGGAGCTTGCATAGTTTTATTTTGTTTTATTTTGTTTTATTTTATTTATTATTTTAAGCAAATGCACTCTGGCCCAGATCTGTAGGTATGTGGTGAATGATCAAGAAGATGTATGGATCCTTTGCGGGGTTGTGTAGTCATTCCCCTCCCCTCAGATACAGTCTGTTCCAGACCTGTGGGTTTGTGGTGAAATGTATATATATATTTGGAGAGGATGCTAATTTTGCTCAGAGGGTGGGGGGGTAAGCTCATTAGGTCCAGGGGCCAAAATTACCTAGTTACACCTCTGGGGGCAAACAGGTAACTAAAAACACTGCCAAGTCTGGATACGCCTGCATAACCCACCAAGTCCTGTCTAAATCCTAAAACAATCCCATAACCAGTGATGTCTATGCACTATGATTGATTGATTGATTTGATTTGATTTATATACTGCCTTTCCAAAATGGCTCAGGGTGGTTTGTAGCACGGTAAAAACAAAACAAGTTAACAGTTAAAATCAAACTAAAAAACCAATTAAACAATTCAAACAGCTAAAAAACCTTGGAAAATCAGGGCAGCAATTTAAAACAATTTAAAATAGTTTGTCAACCATTTAAAAATCCTGGAAGGCCAGGCCAAACAGATGAGTTTTAAGGGCTCTCCTGAAGGACCGTAATGATCTCAAATTACAAATTTCTGCAGGGCATGCAGGTTCAGGGCATGCCCTCTCTCCTGTTGATTTCTGCAGGGAGTACATTCCACAGCCCAGGAGCAGCTACAGAGAAGGCCCGTCTCTGAGTCACCACCAGACAAACCAGGGGCAGCTGGAGACAGACCTCTTCAGATGACCTTAACAGGAGTTCTAATGCACAGAATATGGGAAATAAAATGAGTTTGAACTCCTAATACAAGAAGGCATGACTTCATAGGCATAACTGAGATTTGATGGATTCCCAGGATTGGAATGCAGCAACTGAATGATATAACTCATTCAGAAAGAACAGATGCAACAGAAAGGGATAAGAACATAAGAACAGCCCTGCTGGATCAGGCCCAAGGCCCATCTAGTCTAGCATCCCATTTCGCACAGTGGCCCACTAGATGCCGCTGGAAGCCACAGGCAGGAGTTGAGGGCATGCCCTCTCTTCTGCTGCTACTCCCCCGCAACTACTACTCCCCCGCTACTCCCCCACAACTGGTACCCAGAGTCACCTCCCCAAGGCTGGAGGTGGCCTACAGCCCTCCGACTAGTAGCCGTCAATAGTCCTCTCCTCGATGAAATTATCCAAACCCCTCTTAAAGCCATCCAGGTTGTTGGCTGTCACCACATCTCGTGGCAGAGAATTCCACAAGTGGATTATGCGTTGTGTGAAAAAGTACTTCCGTTTGCCGGTCCTAGATTTCCTGGCAATCAGTTTCAGGGGATGACCCCTGATTCTAGTGTTATGGGAGAGGGAGAAGAATTTCTCTCTATCCACTTTCTCCACACCATGCATGATTATATAGACCTCTATCATGTCTCCCCACAGTCACCTTTTTTCTAAACTAAACAGCCCCAGGTGTTGTAGCCTAGCCTCATAAGGAAGGTGCTCTAGGCCCTTGATCATCTTGGTTGCCCTCTTCTGCACCTGGATGTGTCCACCGCCACAGAAATTCAAAAGGGTGAAACATCATAGTCTAGTGCAGGCCTGCACAACATGCGGCCCGGGGGCCGGATGTGGCCTGTGAGGCCTTTTTTCCTGGCCCCCGGGGCTATTTCCCCTTCCTCCCCCTGCTGCTTAATAACCCCCCCCCAAATTCCAGCCGCTGTGCAGCTGAGGAGATGGCTGCGGGGGTGCGGGTGTTCTTCCTTACCCTCCCTCATGGCAGCAGCGGCGCACAGTGGCAGAAGCTGCATCCTTCCCATCTTTCTTTCCCCTTCTCCCTTCTTTTCCAAAATTATGAGAAGTTCTCTTCCATGTTTTGTGTGATGATTTGGCAGAGGTGGAAAGGAAGAACAATGCATTTTATTATGTATTTTGTACAGACTGTATAATATTTATATTATTAGAATGAATTTTAATTCAACTTATTTCATATTAATTTAAATCAATCTTGGTCTGCCAGAACATCAAAAGTTAAATATTGATTAAATTCATTTTTAATTCATTTCTCTTTAATTTGGTTGACTGGTTGATTGATTGATATTAAGTGTTACTCTAACAATCAGCACCCTAGGAATTGACCTCGGCCCCCATGAACCAAGTCACGGTTGGTTTCGGCCCACCAGGTCATTTGAGTTGTGCAGGCCTGGTCTAGTGGGAGCATCTGGATTAAAATAAACTGAGAAGGAAATAAAAACAACATTGTAGCTGTAGTCTATTATAAGCAGCCACACCAAAGAGAGGATGGGGATGCTGTTTCCTGAATCAAATTAAAGATGCTTCAAACAAAGCAGAATGTGTGTAGTCATGGGAAACTTCAACTATCGTGCTGCTTGCTGGGAGATAGCATTACATCTCCAGCAAACTCCTGACATGCGTTAGTGACAACCTCCTCTTTCAGAAGGTAGAATAAGAGGATCAACTATCCTTGGCTTGATCCTAACTAATGGTTAGTGAGTTCAAAGTAGTATCTTGATTTTAACACAGCATTTGACAAAGTTCCCCATGATATATTAATTAGCAAACAGGTCAGATGTGGGTTAGATGAAAACACAATCAGATGGATTTACAAGAGGTTAGAAAACCATACTCAAAGAGTGTCATCCATGGATTCTCATCAAACTGGAAGAAGATCATAGGCTGGTTCACATGGCCATTAAAATCAGGTTAGGAGCTAGCCTACCCATCTGTTTTGGGGGTTTGTAGACTCAAATGGGAGAAGCCACCTAATGGTGCAGTGGGGAAATGCTTGACTAACAGAAGGTTGCCAGTTCTAATCCCTACTATATCAGGCAGCAGCGATATAGGAAGATGCTGAAAGGCATCATCTCACACTGCATAGGAGGGGGCAATGGTAAACCCGTCCTGTATTCTACCAAAGAAAACTACAATACTCTGTGGGTGCCAGGAGTCGAAATTGACTTGATGGCACAGTTTACTTAGACCCAAATGGAAACAGCTCTCCTGCCCTCCAACCCATCCCCAAATGGTCATAGTCCTTTTGAGTGGGATGCCACAGGGTTCTGTCTTGGGCCTGTTACTCTCCCACATTTTTTATCAAAACTTAGATGAAGGGATGGAGGGAATCCTCATCAAATTTGTATGTAACACAACATTAGGAGGGATAGCTAACACCTCAGAAGATAGGAATGAAATTGCTTACGACCTTGATAGAATAGGAAGCTGAGCTGAAAGTAACAAAATGGAAGTCAACAAAGACAAATACCAAGTTCTGCACTTAGTCAAAAACAAAAATCAAATGCACACATATAGGATGGTGGATACCTGGTGCATGTTAAAAGGGTCCCAAAAATTGAATCAAGAGTGCTCTGTTGAACAAGAGTGCTCTGTATGAATGTGAACTCCAGCTATATCACGTTTCCCCCACCAGCAATGGGGGAACCTCACCCTGAAATTCTAAAGGCAGTTGGGCTATCTTGACACATTACATCCAAGTGGGTTGTCAGTTTTCCTCAGGGCCTGAACCAATTACCCAAGCTGCTTCCTGTAATGACATTGACTGCCATGATGTGCAATGCTAATGGGTCCAGAAGACATCGGCATCACCGCTGCTGTGAACACGGAAGCAACGGCACCGCTCTCCCAAGTGATGTTTGCTCAAACTATATCCCCAGAGTTTCCCGCCTTGTGGTGAATTGCAGAGTCACAGCTTGTGCAAGTGCTGGTTGGGACAGTGGTGTGAGAAAGTGCATTATCTCTGAAAGTACTTTCTTAGTGCTCACTAAAGTAAAGTGTGCCATCAAGTTGGTGTCGACTCCTGACGACCATAGAGCCTTGGGGTTGTCTTTGGTAGAATACAGGAGGGGTTTACCATTGCCTCCTCCCGTGCAGTATGAGATGATGCCTTCCAGCACCTTCCTATATCACTGCTGCCTGGTATAGGTGTTTCCCATAGTCTGGGAAACATACCAGCGGGGATTCAAACCAGCAACCTCTGGCTTTCTAATCAAGTCATTACCCCGCTGTGTCATTAGGTGGCTTCTTAGTGCTAGCTACTGTCTCTTTAAAAGCTACACTCAGAAGAAATCAGGATGAGAAGACACTGGGACCTTCTGCATGCAAGCAGGTGCTCTACAACTGAGCTGCAGTTCCATCCCCTGGAGGTCTCCTAAGTACTGTTCTTCTCTCATATTCAGAATTTAAATGTTTATGATTTGTGCCTGAGAATACATTAAAGAAAACCTTCTCTTCTCTTCTCTTCTCTTCTCTTCTCTTCTCACCAAATTTCTCTCAATTGCACTCCATTTCTGGAGAGAGCAGATTTCATGGTGCTGTACAGAAATGTGTCAGATCCCAGCAGCACCAGCTCTGAAGAAGAGAATTGCCCACAATCACACATCTGCACCCAGCCCTTTCTGATTGTCCAAGCTGTAGAAATTAAAAACACAGCATTTCTATTTTCCATTATCTCTGTTACCACATTTAATGGGTCTGAGAACCTTTTAAACAAAACACTCACTCCTTCTCCCCACACGCCCCCCCTCCCCGGGTTTCTTTTCCCTTCTTTGGGCACAGGGTGCTACACACTCTGGAAATTGTGGCAATTAACATTTCTCATTAGGGGAAAGAGAAGGCCTCACAAGCCCCTTCATTGTCTCTCAGGGGGGACGGTTCAATAAAGAGTGGGAGACCTCGTCTTTCAACATTTCCCACTCATTGTGAGCAGACAAAGAGAGGCCTCTAATTATATTTTCACAATCTGTGCGTATCTTTAAGGGGCCTGTCAGAAGCAAGCACGTCATCTTTGTTCGGCTTCATTTCAGGGAGCTTTTTAACCTTAGACTGCAATTTCTCAACATCGCTCACCGACGGGCCTTCCCAACAATGGTTCTCCCATTTGTCGACTGGAGAGCTTCTTTCTCAGATAATAATGGGAATCACTGTATTTTGCAAACAGCCTCTCTCCTCCTTCCTTCTCCTTCCAAGCGCTTCGGCCTTCTCCTTTCTCTTGTAACCAAGCCGACAAGCCGAGTGGCAGGAAGACAATGGATTTCTTTGGATGGCTTGCAAACAAACAGAAAAGCGGCAAGGACTACTTGGGAAAACCAGTCTGTTCCGAAATTAGGATCTAGTCTTTTGGGAACAGTGGGTTCTAGCAGAAGCTGAATCTCACATCATGTGGCATTCATAAATGCATTTCTCTGCACAAGCCCTCTCAGACGTCCAGAAAGGCGCAGGCGACTTCTAGCTTTTGAGGCCTCTAACCATAATGAAAATAGAAAAGTACAAGACATGAGCACAAAATGGAGGAGGGATACTTGGGGGCTAGCTGAGAGGTCTGGGACTCTTTTACTGTCTGAATCTCCCTGGTCTGAGCTGGGAGATTTGCCCAGCTGGTCCTGCCTCCTCCCTTCAGCCTTGACCAGCAGAGAAGACCTGCTGTTGGGAATTCCTTCTGCCAGCCTGAGCTGCTGTCCTGATTGCCCTGATGAGCTGCAGCTGTGAGGGCCGCCAGTTTCATCAGCCAAGCGCCAGAGTCCACGCAAGAGGCGGGGTGCTAGGGAGTTTGGCATGAAAGGGCAGAGGAAAGCCAGAGGTGCAGCCACTAGCGTAACCACTGGGGCAGGTGCTGGTAGTAGGCGGGCCTCCTGTAGGAAGCTGGCATTTGGTGCCAGGCCTTTGCTGTGGGACTGAGGTCTGTGGGGAAGTTATGCTCAAAATCTTCCAGTTTAGTTTTAGTTCCTTGTTTTGTTTTTTGTTTGAGTGGTTTGTGCCAGGCTGCCCACAGAGATGTGTCTGGGCTCTCTTGTTAAGGATGGAGCAGGGAGCATGTTCAATGAGATTGGGATGGCTATTTCAGTAGTGGTGGTGAATAGAGGATTTGGCGTTGGCAGGCCAGCATGCCGTTACAGGAAAGGGAGTCCAGTAATTTGATTACTGTTTTCCCTTCCGGCCGCCCTGTCAGCTCTCAGACCTCGGGGAGTAGGGGTGTGCACGAATTGAAATTTGTGATTCGGTTCAAATTTGGACTGAATTCGAACAGAACCGTTGCTCTGTGAACTGGTTCGGTTGAACTGGCCGGCCAGCCTGATCTATTTGACCGAACCACTTCAGCTGTTCGAGCGGCTTTGCTTGTAAAGGGTAATCCAGTGAGGATTCACCTTTACAAGCAAAGGGGTGGAGGAATCCTTGAAAAGTACATGGGCCGGTTGCCGGAGCTAGTACCACTGTGAACCCCTAAGGGGGGCTTCAAGGAGTGATGGCAGTGGCTGCTGGGCTGGTACAATCCTTAGTCTACTTTTAAAGGTGTCCTCTTGCCACTGCCCCAGACTGACCTTTGGAAGACTTTTCAAGGATTCCCCCACCCCTTTTCCTGCAAAGGGGAATTCTCATCCAATACCCCTTTACAAGCATAGCCCCTCGATCCCAAACTGGTCCACAATAGACTTGGCTCAGTTCAATTTGATCACTGATTGGACCACTTCCAGTCTGGTTCATGACTGAACCATCAAACCTGCTTCCTTTGAGATGAACCAGTTTGGGATCATACACTTCATGCAGACCCCTATTGGGGAGCAGTTCCAGCTCTCCACTGAATCTAACCATGCTCCTTTTGTAATGCCAGGTCAATTCAAAATGAGATCAAAATCATCCATGATTTGATCATGGATAAAGAAGATGACCTGGCTTGTATAACTGAGACCTGGTTGCAGGAGGATAGTCATCCTGCGTGGGCACAACTTCTTCCCCCAGAGTACTCTGTTGCTGAGCAGGTATGGGGAAGTGGGTGGTGGGGTGGATTGGCTGTGGTCCATAAGAATAACATCTCCCTTTCCAGGATCCTGTGAGAGAATTGACTTATATTGAGTTTGTGTACCTTGAGTTGGGGGCTCGGGATAGATTGGGTATTCTGTTGGTGTACCATCCACCCCGCTACCTAACAGACTCCCTACCTGAGCTGATGGAACTGGTAGCTTTGTTGGTGTTGGAGTCAGCCAGTTCACAGCAGCCATGACAACTATAGGTCTATCCCAATTAGTCCTAGGACCTACGCATGTTGATGGTCACATGATAGATTTGGTCTTTTGCTCAGATCAGGGGGGTGTTCCATGGGATGGGTCTCCTGCAATTTCCCCATTGTCATGGACAGACCACTTCCTGGGTAAGGTTGGTCTCACAGACTTGTCTGACCCCTGAAGAATGGTCCACCTATTAGAATGGTCCACCTGAGAAAGCGGATCCAGAATAATTCCAGAGGGCTTTGGAGGGTTTTGGAGTTGATTCAGACAGTGATTCTGTCAATGCCCTGGTGGATAACTGGAAGAGGGAACTTACCAGGACAGTAGACACGATCACCCCTACATGTCCTCTCCTTACATGTCTAGATGAACCGCTTCAAAATTAGTTCCAATTAGC
This sequence comes from Hemicordylus capensis, assembly GCF_027244095.1. Taxonomy (NCBI): domain Eukaryota; kingdom Metazoa; phylum Chordata; class Lepidosauria; order Squamata; family Cordylidae; genus Hemicordylus; species Hemicordylus capensis. The sequence continues at coordinate 22,270,169 of NC_069658.1, read as the reverse complement.
TTCAAAATAAGTTCCAAAATAAGTTCCAAAATAAGTTCCGTATTAGTTCCATACGGAGGAGCTATGGGAGCTGAAGTGGCAAGGAAGATGACTGGAACGTAAATGGAGGAGGACTCATCTTGAATTCTATAAGACACAGCATAGAGCCCACTGCTGTAGCAATATGTGCAGCAAGGAAGCGATTTTATTCTGCCATCCACCTCCGGATTGTTAGGAGTTTAACTCAAGATGCTTTCATTTCAAATCTGTTTCTGGAAACAATGTCTCACTGTGACACATTTGAGTTCTTTGCAGGTGAAATCTCTTGCATTTGGGCTGATCTGGATTCCAATATTTCTTCAGGGCCAGTTAGGGTGGTGTCCAGCCATCCCTTTTGCAATAATAGATTGGATCAGTTTCAGTTCATTACTCCTGAGGATGTGAACAAGCTGCTTGGATGGCCTACCACCTGTTCTTGGGATCCTTCCCAACATGGCTGATTTCATCTTGCAGGAAAGCTGTTGGAGCTGGCCTAGTTGATACCATAATACCTCACTGAGGGAGGGCAGGATTCCATCTTGTTTGAAGGAGGTAGTGATTAGACCCCTTCTTAAGAAGCCGATTCTGGATCCCTTGGTGACAGATAATTATAGGCCAGTCTCCAAACTCCCATGGTTGGGTAGGATGACTGAGAGGGTGGTGGCTGACCAGCTCCAAGTGTTCTTGGAGGAAGCTGATTATCTTGACCCATTTCAAACTGGCTTTATTTATTTATTTATTTATTTATTTATTTATTTTTACATTTTATATCCCGCACTTCCTCCAAGGAGCCCAGAGCGGTGTACTACATACTTAGGTTTTTCCTCACAACAATCCTGTGGGGGCTATGGGGTGGGCTATGGGGCTGAGACGGCCTTGGTTGGCTGATAGATTACCTTCACCAGGGAACTGACAGAGGGAGTGCAACTCTGCTGGTTCTTTTGGATCTTTCAGTGGCTTTCAGTACCATTGACTATGGTATCCTTCTGGATCGCCTGAGGGATTTGGGGATAAGAGACACTGTTTTACAGTGGCTCTGTTCCTATGTCTCAGGTAGATTTCATATGGTGGCACCTGGTGAAAGTTGCTTTTCTAAATGGGAGCTACTATATGGAGTCCCTCAGGGCTCCATTCTGTCATCAATGCTTTTTAACATCTACATGAAACCGCTGGGTGAGATCATCGGGGGATTTGGTGCTGGGTGTTATCAATATGCTGATGACACCCAAATCTATTTTTCCTTGTCGTCAATATCAGGAAATGGCGTTAGCCTCTAAAATGCCTGCCTACAGGCAGTAATGGGCTGGATGAGGGATAATAAACTCAAGCTGAATCCAAGCAGGATGGAGGTGCTCATTGTTGGGGGTCGTAACCTGTAAGACAGGACAGAACTTCCTGTTTTGGACTAAGTTACACTTCCCTAGAAAGAACAGGTTTGTAGCTTGGCAGTGCTCTTGTACCCAGGTGGCACCCTAGTGTCTCAGGTTGAAGTTGTGGTCAGGAGTGCTTTTTACAGCTGCGATTGATTTTACAACTCCACCTGTTTCTTGAGAAGAATGACCTGAAAACAGTGGTATACCAGCTGGTAACCTCCAGGTTGGACTACTGCAATTTGCTCTATGTAGGGCTGCCTTTGTACGCAGTTCGGAAACTTCATTTAGTTCAAAATGCGGCAGTCAGCTAGTTCTCTGGGGTATCCCAGAGAGACCACATTATGCCTGCTCTTAAACAGTTGCAACAGTTGCCAATATGTTTCCGGGAAAAGTACAAAGTGCTGGGTGTTACCTTTAAAGCCCTGAATGGTTACCTGAGAGAGTGCCTTTCTCTACACGATCCCCACTGCTCATTAAGATCATCAGGAGGGATCCGTCTTTGGAAGCATCTGGTGGCAGGAGCATCCGGTTCATCTGATGGCAACCTGGGATCAGGCCTTCTCAGTTGTCACCCCTAGGTTGTGGAACATGCTCCCCGGGCATATAAGAGGATTATCTTTAGCCTGTCTTTTAATGATATATAGTTTTAATTTTAATTTTAATTTTAATCTGGTTTAAATGTTTATCTAATTTTAAATGTTTTATTATGTGTTTTTGATTTTAATGTAAACTGCCCTGAACAAACTAAATTGAACAAACAAACAAACAAATAAACAAATAAGGCATCAAAGAAAAGGTAGTACATAATTTGAATATTTTTAATTTAATAAATGCTTTTCTAGCCTCTCTCTGTGCCAAAAAAAATTAACCAGTATCCTTGTTAATTTTTTTTAACAAGGGTCCTTATTTAAGCTAGAGGCCTAGATCAAGTGGGTCTCCTGGCCTTCCCTCTAATTGGCCCTGTGTCTACATATTTATTCAATATATTTTTATCTTTTATCTCATAGGGGTCTATGAAGGAGCTTACAACTACTACAACATCTTCAATATAATCAGATCATAAAAACAATGACTGACATCCTGACAAAATTTCTCAATTTCTCAGGGCAGTAATCTAAAAAAATAGTATATGATTTGGGACTTGAATTTTAACTTGTGTAAACTGCCTCAAGACCCATGTTCAGGCAGTATACAAATGTTCTAAATAAATCAATAAGGGCTACTCAATTTCAATAGGACTTCCTGTAGTAAATTTAGCCAGGATGCCAACCAGTAAAAACCACACCAGTAGAAGCCATGAGCAATTAATCCTCACCTGAATAAAAACAATTCTTTTCAAATCCAATCTTGGGGTCAAATATATCCAAAAATCCAAAATTATGTCATTAAAAAAAAAGGTTGTTCTGGTAAGAACCAATCTGCCTACTTTCCTTTCAAATTAATCTTAACTCACAAGCTAGCCCGCTTCAGCCTTAAATGTTCACACATCCACCATCTTGAATTTGAGTGGATGGTATCAACACAAACTACGCCATCAAGGTGTCCCTATGTGTCACTCACTACAACTGTACCAAATTTGGTTCAAATTGGCTAGGCAGTCCACAATTTAGCCATTTGGACCTCAACCATTCACGCATCTGCCATCTTGATCTGCCATCCTGATACGCCATTGAAGTGGTTCTATGTGTCCCTACAACTATTCCAAATTTGGTTCAAATCAGACTGTCCACAAGTTAGCCCACTTGCACCTTAAACATTCACACATCTGCCATCTTGAATCGGGGTGGATGACATCATTGCAAACTATGCCATTGAAGCATCCCTACATGTCGCTACAGCTCTAGCAAATTTGGTTAAAATTGGTTAGGCAGTTCACAAGTTAGCCCACTTGCAACTCAAATGTTCACATGTCCACCATCTTAAATTGTGGTGGATGACAGGATCCTTCATTCAGTATTTCTGTTTGGCAGTACAGGAATAGATCAGAATAGGGTCAATGGAGTAATAATGATGTTTTTGTACATATAAGAATTTATGTAGAAAACTGGTCAGTTTTCGTTCATTCAGTGCAAGTGATTCCCACACCCTCAGATTATACACTGATTCCCACACCCCAGATTATACACTGCATTTAAAAAAAAGAAGAAGAAGAAGATGGGAAGCATGAAACATCACGGGGCAACTGAATGTTGGAATTTTACTGTCTAATTAAGTATTGTCTCTCTTCTTGCCTAAGGCATACTACTTACCTCTGTATATATGTGTCTATGTTGGGTCCTTGGGGTGGAGTCAGCCTTCAGTTCTGTTGATTGGTTGTTTTATGAGTTCAGTTTGTTTTGCTCTCCCCCTCTTACAGAAGTGACTCTTACCTTTTTAGCTAATGTTAAGAAATAATAAATAATTAAGATGTTGTTTCTGCAGTTAAAGTTAAGCCTCTTGTTTAATTCCTTATAAACCAAGGAATCACTCTGCAACACTTAGCTCACTAAGTTTGAAGAACATCTAGTGTATGGAGTTGTAGAAGACAGAAACCGAAGTTTTATCAGCCTACCACCACCACCACCACCCACCACCACACACACTTGGGTGAATTTGACCACACTATCCAGATGAAGGATTAATGGAGGAAATTTATTTATTATTTATTAATTAAAAATTTCTTGTATACTGCCTCCTCCAAAGACTCTAGGTGATGAACAACAACAATACCAATACCATTTTTTTTTAAAAAATTAAAGGGCAAAAGCCTAGTGAAACAGGTAGGTCTTAAGAAGGGCCTTAAAAGCAACTAAGGAGGGGGCTGAATGAATCTGGGGGAAAGAGTGTTCCAAAGAAGAGGGGCAGCCACAGAAAAGGCCCTCCTACGGGCCCAGGCACCACACACTACATAATCATACGTAAATAGAATCCAAATGCCATACTCAAATCCGGCAGTGAGACCTACAGGCTGACGATGGACTATAGAGCTCTAAACAAAGTAACACCGCCTTTTGCCCGCACTGTCCACCAGATCTGTTAACAGTTCTGTTGACACCTCTGAAACAAAACTCACTTCATTTGATGCCTCAAAATGAACAAGTAGGGCCAACATCAAGCAGACAATGGGGCCATTCACATGACCAGTTGGGCAGGGGGAGGCTGGTTCAACTCACCTTCCTTCCAGAGGAGCGCTTGACTGTTGCTGGAAGCACAGATTTTGTTCCCTGATGATCTGCACTGGGTGATGTAAAACAAAGCTCTGGAAGCCAGGAAAACACATCATGGCCTCTGGATATTCCACAATGCATCACGTGACATGCATGGTGCATTGGGGGATTCCCCCAGGAGACAGGCACTCTAGGTGCCAATCTCTGTGTCTGCTGGAGCTGAACGTAGCCCCAGTGAACACACAATCCTGGAGCTGCGGTTAAATAAGCCCTTAATCCTGACTAAGAGCTGGGTTGAAAAGCGGGCTAGGCTGCTCTGCCCCAGAGGAATCGGGCCCAATCCTGACGGTCCTCACATGCAGTCTAACCCATGCTGGGATTCCCTAGCCTAGGTTAGGGTGTACATGAGAACAGCCTCTTTGTCTTCCATCACCATCCTCCAAACGTCTGATGGAGCCGGAACACAGAACAGGGCTTCTGTCAATGATCTAAGTGTGCCGGTAGGTTCCTATTGCACTGAGTTGATCAGAATTTGAATTATGTTAGCTTTTGTACCTAGCAAGGCCCTAGGATACACAAGTATATGGTTACCTTCATTGATTTCCAGTTATTTCTAGGGCAGTGCATAGGCAAGTTATGCATTTATTTTTATTAAGATGTGATTCACTTTGCTTTAGCAAAGGAGTGGGCACCACCAGGCATGTTCCGGACAAGATCAATCACACTGAAGCCCCATTTTATTTAATTTATTAAGATATTTTTCTGTCCCCTTTTCTATGCCACCAAGTGGGAGACACACACCGAGCAGCTAACAAGAAAAATTAAAAATATTAACAGAACAAAATCAATGGGGCTTTTCAAGGTGCTTCATTCTGGCTGGGCTGTACCCAGTAAAGCTAGATTAAGCTCCTCCATTTCTTAAAACATCCATGATGCACTGGAGTTATTGATTGATGTAATGCATTCTGTAATAATTTATCCATTATACATCTTGTATAATAAGAAGTAAGGCCTTGTTTTTTTTTAAAAAAATACCCAGCATTGTAGTATGGCTGCCAAGGACTGACCCAACCAGAAAGTCACAAAAGGCAACCACTTGGGATGCTCAGTCCCAAAGGCATCTGCTTGAGCTATACCAATATCTTCAAGAAAGCTCTGCTGCCACCTGCTCCTCTGGAACAGGGCTCCTCAGCCTTGGATCCCCAGTTATTGCTAGACCAGAACCCCCATCGTCCCCAGCCACAATGGCCAGACTGGGGATGATGGGAGTTGTAGTCCAAGAACATCTGCAGGCCGAAGGTTGGGAACCACTGCTTTAGAGAGGATGTTCCTGGAAGCACTATGCCCAGGGCTCGGCAAACTTGGCCTTCCAGATGTTGTTGGACTATAACCCCCATCAAACCTAGCCACAATTAGCTGTGATTGGGGATGATGGGAGTTGTAATTCAACAACATCTGGAGGGCCAAGTATGCTCAGGCCTGCCTTAGCAATAGTTCGTCAGCTGGGTAATACTACTCTCTGAAATCCAAGGGAAATAACATCCTATTCCCTCCACTAGTGTGTGCTAATTCATAGTAGCATTGATGGCTACAGGCAAAAGGAAAGGGGAGAAACAGAAGAGGAGCTGTTCTCTTCAACTCCCCACCCCCCACCCCGTCCAAAGTACAGCATGACTCAGTGGAGTTATCCGGAGCTATTTTCAGTGCAGGCACCTTGCTACAGCAAAGGCTTAAAGCCAACGTTGGCTAGAGCAAGGCTTTTATTGCTGGGGGACATTCTAGCATCCAGATTCGAGCCTTTAAGCACTCCTTGGGCATTGCTTTTCTGCAGACAGAGGACAGCAGGATGATAACAGCTCCACATAGCATTTCATATAGCATTATATTACCCAGAAATGCCTTTCCAATGATCTTTTTGTAATGTCTAAAGTAAGTTGTGCCGTCGAGTCGGTGCCGACTCCTGGCGCCCACAGAGCCTTGTGGTTTTCTTTGGTAGAATACAGGAGGGGTTTACCATTGCCATCTCCCATGTAGTATGAGATGATGTCTTTCAGCACCTTCCTATATTGCTGCTGCCTGATATAGGAGTTTCCTGTATTCTGGGAAACACACCAGTGGGGATGCGAACCAACAGCCTCTTGCTCTCTAGGCAGGTTGCTTCCCCGCTGCGCCATACTGATGTGAATTCCATTCAGCAAAAGTCTCTAGCTTAGGCAGAGGCACTCTTACCTCTGGACTTTGAGGCCGAAGTCCAGGGCTCCCACACCCCCTGGAGGCCCCCAAATCCTCTTTAGTCTGTCCTGGGTGGTGTAGTTTGTGTCCTCAAGAACCTACGTGTTAAAAAATGATGCTTAACTTGCCGGAAGGGGGCATCCAAAGGCCTTTAGGTCCAGGATTCAAAATGACCTAGGTGTACCTCTGAGCTTAGGAGATGTAAGCTAAGTGGCATCTCCAGGTAGGGCTCCTGCCTGAACCTTTGGAGAGCTGCTACCAGTGTCAGTCTAGAAAATGCTGAGTTTTGGAGGATGGGGCCAAGCTCAGTGGTAGAACATCTGTTTTGCATGCAGAAGGTCACAGTTTCAATTCCTGGCATCTTCACATAGGCCTGGGAAAGATTTGCTTGACACCTAGAAGAGTTGTTGCCAGTCTTTGTAGACAATACTGAATTAGATGGCCCAATGGTCTGACTTGGTATAAGGCAGTTTCCTATGTATTAACTTCAAATAAAAGAGTATTGCCTGCAGGTTCTGTGAAGGGGAACTATTTAATTTAAAGACAAAGGCACTCTAAAAAAATAATCCTCAGGTTCTCTGTCCACAATTGAACAGGCTGGAGTTGCCATTGCATTTCAAAAAGGCGCCCCCAAACAAGGTGTACAAAAACACAGGAGGTGGACACAGAAAATGCTGGCAGTCAGTGATGTGAAGCCCATGTTTTATGGATACTCCATGAAACATGAGTGAAGAGAACATGGCACTTCCAGAGAACAGGTCTAGGGTAGAAGTGCCTCAATTCTCCAGACTATGGGAGCCAGAAGTATATTATGCCTCACAAACTGAGCCCTTCACAAGTGGGCAGCAATCACAAGTTGAGGTCATCTAGCACAGGGGTTCACACCCAGATGTTGTCGGACTATAACTCCCATCATCCACTGCCATAATGACCCCACGTCTGGGGACCCAAAGTTGGGAACTCCTGCTCTAAAACCCAGAATCCTCTGCATTGTGCAGATTCCTTAGCACACAATTACTGTGAAAAAGGTTCATTAAAAAATACTGGATAAAAGAAAGGGGACATAATAATTTCTTTAATTTTTAAAAAAGTTTTATTCCCCTGATCAGCACACAGATGTACATATAAATATTTATTCTCCTTCTGAATAAATTCAATTATGTCCCCAAAGCTTGAGGAGGAACATATACATACAGTTCTCTGTCTTTTCTTTATTACCTATGCATATTTGTCTGACATGTGCATGTATATAGTTTCTTCCACATTGTCTTGCTACATTTTGAGATCCCATTTGTAGGGGATTTTTTTTTTTTTGGTAAATATCTTCTCCTCCTTAATTGGGTACTGACTGAGTCTAATAATCCTGCCTCAGCTTGTTAACTGTACAATGGCAGTCAGAGTTAATGACCCATTAGTGATTAATTCCCTAACCAGCATCTAATTGCTCACTGTAAAACCTTTTCTTAAAACTGGATTAAATCATCTGGATCCTTAACCACTTCTTTACTCTAAATTCACTAAGGCTCTTAATCTGGCCCGTCCCCTGCCTTGAGTCACCTTTTTCCTCTGTCACTTTAAATTCTTTTTAAGTAAAGGGGGTAGGATTTTTTAAGTCGTCTCCTAAAACCAGTGTAGGATTTATGGTTTAAAGCTGAAAGAGGAAAAATAATAGGGAGGAAAAAATACCAATATTATGAAAAGAGAAAGTAGCTGGTTAAAGAGATTTCTTTCTTTCTTTCTTTCTTTCTTTCTTTCTTTCTTTCTTTCTTTCTTTCGCTTTCCTTCCTTCCTAGTTTTCTTTTCTTTAGGTGAGCTGGCCATCTGGCAAAGTGGCCATTTATTTTACCCACCCTTTACTCAACCAACTTGTCAGAGCATATGCAAAGATGTTCAATTAAAAAAAAACTGAAATGTCAGATGAGTGATTGGGTGATCAGGTGCACCCTTTATCACACCATCCACTAAAAAGAGGACTGGTTTGACCTCCTCTGGCTACAGAGAGGGAGGTGTGTGAATTAGGCCAGATACTTAAAGGTAATTTGTGTTGTTTGATTAGAGGGGTAAGATTTTCTGTGCAGATTTGCCCTAGCTAATCCCTCCTACACTTGACAGGCTGTTTCTGCTGTTGCTGGGTTTCAAGCAGATAAAGCTGCCCACTCGGCAGTGGAGGAGGTGGGTGGGTCCATCTCCGGTAGACATATGGAGAAACTAGATTGGGTCAGAAAATAATGATGGGCTCGAGCAAGAGGTTGCCGGTTCGAATCCCCGCTGGTATGTTTCCCAGACTATGGGAAACACCTATATTGGGCAGCAGCAATATAGGAAGATGCTGAAAGACATCATCTCATACTGTGTGGGAGATGGCAATGGTAAACCCCGCCTGTATTCTACCAAAGAAAACCACAAGGCTCTGTGGTTGCCAGGAGTCGACACCTACTCGACGGCACAACTTTACCTTTACGATCCAACCAAAGTTTGGCACTCTTCTGATCCTTTGGTTTCAACCCAAGAGATTTAACATATATATCTCATTGAGGTCAGTGGGCATGAAAAAATAATAATTCCTTTTGACAGGATCCATTGATATTAAGACTGATTGCAGGAATAGTTTGTTGTTTTTCTACTGTTTTTAAGAGATCAGGATGTACATTTTCACTGTACAAATGAAGTAGACCAGGGCATGATCTAAGTGTGAGTAAACATAGCTCAGTGTCCCACTGACTTCAACAAGAGAGTTAAGCACCTGCTGAACTCTTCTTGCATTGAAATCAGTGACTGACATCCTAACTAATTAGACCCTGGTGAACAGGAGAAGCACCGGTGCTTCTGAAGAGCTAACTCAACCCCACTGCTGAATTTCTTTCTTACTTTTACTTTTCTTCCTTTTCTTTTTTTGGCCTCCTTTGCTGAGGAAGTGCTCTGTGCCACCTGAAAATATATCACGGAAAGCTGTGCAGATTTTGGGGAGATACAGAGGGCTTTTGGGGAAAGGCAGGTGTATGGCAGTTGTGAAAAAGGCCAGTTCCATGTTTGGAATCATTAGGAAAGGGTTTGAAAATAAAAATGCTAATATTATAATGCCCTTATACAAAACTATGGTGCAGCCACATTTGGAGTACTATGCACAGCTCTGGTCACCATATCTTAAGAAGGATACTGTAGAACTGGAAACGGTGCAGAAGAGGGCAACCAAGATGATCAGGGGCCTGGAGCACCTTCCTTATGAGGCAAAGCTATAGCACCTGGGATGTATTAGTTTAGAAAAAAGGCAACTGATGGGAGACATAACAGAGGTCTATAAAGTAATGCATGGTGTGGAGAAAGTTTATAGAGAAAACCTTTCTCCTTCTCACATAACTCTAGAACCAGGAGTCATCCCATAAAACTGGTTGCCAAGAAATTGAAGACCAAGAAAAGGAAATACTTTTTTACACAACACGTAATCAACCTGCCACAATAATGCTCTGCTATAAGATGTGATGACAGCCAACAGCCTGGATAGCTTTAAGAGGGGTTTAGATAAATTCAGGGAGGACAGGTCTATCAGTGGCTACTAGTCTGAGGGCTATAGGCCACCTCCAGCTTCAGAGGCATGATACCTCTCAATACCAGTTGCAGGGGAGCAACAGCAGGAGAGAGGGCATGCCCTCTCAGTCTTGCCTGTGGGCTCCCCAGAGGCATCTGGTGGGCCACTGTGCGAAACAGGATGCTGGACTAGATAGGCCTTGGGCCTGATCCAGCAGGGCTGTTCTTATGTTCTAATGTTCTAAGGTGATGTAGTTGAGTACTGGTAGCCAGCACGGGTGCAGTGTTAGTCTGCATCCGTCTGATGCTTCTCTCATTACACCAGTGCCTTGTTAGCCAGGATCAGTAGCAGAGTCAGACCAGCGGCAGCCCATGTCCAGCCGCAGCGGCGACCCCACTTGCCCCGCCCCCTACAGCTGACACCAGGCGTGGGAGTTAGCCATGCCCCCTCATCTGACATCTGACGTGGGGGGCGTGGTCTGGCTCCTGAATGGGGCAGTGCAGCCCCACTCGGGAGTTAGATTCAGGTCAGTGCTGCATTCACAGTATGGCCAGGAGCAGTTCTTCCCTGCCTTAAAGACAGAGAGAACCTCTCCTGGCCACACTTAAAATGCAGCGATGGCCATTTAACTCCCAAATGGGGCCATGAGGACCCGCTCAGGAGCCACACCAGCCCCGCCACCATCTGCCGTAAGACACAGGGGCATATCAGGGCTGCGAGGCGCGGCCCCTGAGGGGTGGCGGCCTGGGTTCTTTGAACCCGGTCGCCCAGTAGTGGTTACGCCCCTGGCCAGGATGTCAGCCAATAGGAAGTGCTGAATTCTGGCTGTATCGTGAGCTGGGTCTCCATTTAGATGAAAACAGCATCCCATCCTTTGTTCTAGTCATACTGAGAGTCATACCGCCCAATCCTCTGCACTTGTACTCAGAAGATTTATGTGGCTTCTTAAGCTTCAGGGCTCACTGCTTCTTCAGTGTAAGGTGCCCTAGTCTGAGGTGAGCAGCGGGGTGCAAAATAGAGATTTCTGTTCACAACAAGCCCTTCAGAAAACCACAGCCACCATTAAACTCAGAAAGGAAACCAAGTGGTTGGCTGTGCAGACAGTGGCCCTGAGAAATGGCCATAGTTCCAGCTGCCTGTCTTCTTATCAAGCCATCCCAGCAATGAAATGATGTGACACGAGAAATCCGTACAATGGAGACAGATATCGTAGTGATTAGGCCAACTTCCATCTGTATCAAGGCAAATGTGGTTTGGAAATCACACATTTGGATCATAGGAAAGATGTCTTCTAGTTAGGGATGTGCTGAAACACGATTCAGTGTCTGAATCACCGGCACAATCCCTTTTAAAATGAGGGCTTCCACAGCGCCTTTAACAAGGTGGAGAGCAGGTCCATACCTGCATGCTCTCCTCCTTGTTAAAGGAGCTGTGGAAGCATCATAGGAAGCTGCCATATACTGAGTCAGACCCTTGGTCCATCTAGCTCAGTATTGTCAACACAGACTGACAGCAGCTTCTCCAAGGTTGTGGGCAGGAGTTGCTCTCAGCCCTATCTTAGAGATGCCAGGGAGGGAACTCGGAACCTTCTGCATGCAAGCATGCAGATACTGTTCCCAGAGCAGCCCCATCCCCTAAGGGGCCAGCATGGTGTAGTGGCTAGAGTGCTGGACTAGGACGGAGGAGACCCGGGTTCAAATCCCCATTCAGACATGATACTTGCTGGGTGTCTCTGGGCCAGCCACTTCTCTCTCAGCCTAACCTACTTCACAGGATTGTTGTGAGGAGAAACTTAAGTATGTAGTACACTGCTCTGGGCTCCTTGGAGGAAGAGGGGGATATAAATGTAAAATACAATACAATAAATCTTATAGTGCTTACATGTAGTTTCCCACTCAAATTCAAACCAGGGTGGGCCCTGCTTAGCAAAGGGGACAACCCATGCTTGCTCCCACAAGATCAGCTCTCCAGACATGCCTGCTTTCCGTATATAGGAAAACTCTGTCCACAGCACAGACGCAAGGCAAAGATGATGAACCTTTAAGAACCATAAGTAAGAGTAAAGACTCCGAGAAGGAAAGTAGCTTTAAGGTATTAATCTAAGCTGACCTACCAAGGTCAGGAAAACACTTCTCTCTTTGACAAAGGTACTGATTTCAGATGCCTTCCAAACCTGCTGGTGTGTCAGAGGAAGTCACTGGTCATGGTGATTTCATATACAGCCATCATTCATCTCTGTGGGGCCCCTTTTGCCCTTTGTGCTCCAGTACCATGAAAACAACAGAGCTAAGAAATATTTCACATGAGGACCTAAGAAAAGCTCTCTTGCAATGGGCTGCAGTTGATCTAGTCCAGCATCCTGTTTCTCACAGGATGCCAGTTCAGGAAGTGATATTTGTATTCATGTTATTTATCCAACTAGCCTCCCGGCCTCAGAGGTCTCCCCAGGATGCCCTGCACACTCACTCAGGGCATCCTAGGAGCTGCGAGGGCCGGGCAGCCCCCGATCCCCACCGCCCTTACTGGCTCCGTGACGGAGCCGGTCATCGTGTGGGTGGCCGGTCCAGCCGCCCAGGGACAGCTCCCTGCTTGTGTGCTAAGCCCAGGGAGAGCTAAGCCCACTCTCCCCGCAGACCGAATCCCGCTAAGCCCGGAGAGAGCTAAGCCCTCTCTCCCTGCAAATCAAATAAATCAAATCGATCAATAAATATCCACCTTGAGGCGCTTCACTTTGCTCATGTGAACTGCCTCTTTGTCACCTTGAGAATATAAGTTTGCCTGTCTGCCCTGTCCTTCCTCCAAGGAGCTCAAAACATGGCCCCCCCACTGTCTTTGAGCCTAACAACAACCCTCTGAGGTTAATTAAGCTGAGAGAGAGTGATTGCCCCAAGAACACCCAGTGAACTGAGTGAGGGATTTTGAAACCAGATCTCTCCCCCGCCCCACAATCCTTGTTTGACACTCTAACCCGTTGCAGGGGAGTAACAGCAGGAGAGAGGGGACATGCCCTCAGCTCTTGCCTGTGGGCTTTCTAGAGGCACCTGGTGGGCCACTGTGTGAAACAGGATGCTGGACTAGATGGGCCTGATCCAGCAGGGCTGTTCTGATGTTCTTAACCACTAGAGAACACTGTCTCTCATCCTGCAATCACTTTTCAGGTTAGGCTAAAACTATGGGTTCACATGAAGGATACACAGGCTTGCATCCTGCCAAATGATTTAAAAGAAGAACGGTAGCAGTGTAATGTCTATTTAACATTTCTCTGGCATCAAATACATTCAGGCAGCCAAACATAAGCCCATTAATGTTGTTCGATTACAGCTCCCATCATCCCCATCACAGGGACCAAAGACCATTGTGGCTGGGGATGATGGGAAGTGTAGTTCAACAGCATCTGGGGACCCAATTTTCAGAAGCCCTGGATTAAGCCATACAGCGTTAGAGACACCAAAGGCCTGGCCCATTAGAAGGCAGCTTCCTAAATTCAGATGGCTGCGACTAGCCATAATAGCCTTCAGCTATTGTGGGTAGGGATGATGGGAGTTGTAGTCCAACAACTCTAGACCCTACATTTGAGAACCCTGGTATCACCTTCATATTTGCTTCAGCTCCTTGGAGGAAGGATTGGATATCAATACAATCAATCAATCAATAGATGTTTCTTAATTCAGCCACTCTGTTTAACATTATGTTCCACAGCGATAAATGGTTTGCAAACTGTTCATTTCATTAAATCATTATTTGTGGAAACTAGCAATTATTCCCAGCTAGTGCTGGGAATTTATTGCATATAATGCCGAGATATTTTTCTTTCCTAGGCTTGTTTTTTTTTTAAAGTCTAACAGAATGACAGGTCTGCAGGGGAAAGCACTGGTTTTGCTAAGCAGCTGTGCAATTCATGATGTTTGGGGCTCATTATGTGAGATGATTTATTATGATGGTTGTTTCATAGTAGTGGTGGTGGTAGTAGTAAAGCTATCTTATTGTGATTCCTATTTTGTCAACGACATCCTTGTTGGTGTTTTAGCTTTTCCATTGAGACATTTATTTATGTTATTAATGCTATTTGTCATTCTAGTTATAGCCTGTCTTTCATAAAACTCATGACATTCTATAGAAGTCACATTAAAATATTTAAAACAATTAAAAACCATAAAAACACCCAAAAGCAGCAGACATAAAAGGACAAAGACAGAGCAGCAGGAAAGCAGAGAGACTGGAAACCCCCAAAGAGTAAAAACCTGAACAAATAAAAAAGTGTTAAGTTGTTTTTGTTGCTGTTTCTTAAAAAAAGCAGCCACAGAAATCAGAGAATGGACACCCACTGGGAAAACATCCCCAAGCTTTGGGGCAACAACAGAGAAGACCCTGTCTCGTGTGCACGACAATCAAACTTCCCTCAATGTTGATATGTGGAGCAAAGCACCCTCTGATGCAGAGGCGTATCTAGGGAAAATAGTGCCTAGGGCAAGCACTGAAATTGCGCCCCCTGTCCAAACATCTGACACCCATCTGTACATAGTGCCAAACTGAATATGTGTACAGTGACTTATATTATATTAATTTTTTAAAAAATTAAAAAATTATTTTTTTTTAAAAAAAGTAATTTTTAAAAAATTACCTGTAGCCCCTTCGGGGGGCTTCCTAAAGGCTGGGGGGGGGGTCTGCAAAGGTTTCCCCTCCCCTCTCTGGCCTCTAGAGCCTCGCAGGGACCATTGCAGCATGTGCGGTGGCCATTTTTAAAAAAAATATATATTTTTTTTAATTGGTCACTGAAAACAAAATAGTGACTGCACATGCTCAAATGGCCTCTGTGAGGCCTGGCATGGCCTAGGGCCTCACAGAGGCCATTTGAGCATGCACGGTGGCCATTTTGTTTTCAGCAGCCATTTTAATTTTTTTTTAATTTTAGAAAAATGGCGCCCCCCTTCAAGTGGTGCCCAGGGCACGTGCCCTGCCTGCCCTACCCCTAGATACGCCCCTGCTCTGATGACCTTGTTTGGCAGGAAGAAACCCTTGGGAGCAGGTGAGCCTTCAGATATCCAGGGCCCGAACTGCTAAGGGTTTAAAAGGTGGTAACAAGCTCGACAAATTGGATCTGGAAACAAGCTGGCAGCCAGTGCAACTCTTTCAAAATAGGTGTAATATGGTCCAAGTTGAGTGGTTCTAAAAATAACTCTAGTAGGGATGTGTATGAAATTGATTTGTGTTTTGTTTTGAGTTCAAAACAAAACACAGACGGCCAAAATGTTTTATTGAAACAACTGTTGAACCTGTTGTTTTCAGTGTTTTGAGTGTTTCAGCCATAGGGGACAATGGGGAAAGTTGAAACACCTCATTGTTCCCCATGGGTAGCTCCTAGGAACGTCAAAGTGGATGGGATGGTAGGGCATGATGGGTGCTACCTACCACCCAACCCACAAAAGAAATCAGCAAGCAGGAGATCTTAAATAAATTTCTAACCTTTCCCCCAATACCTCAGTAAGGGGAAAACAGACCTCTAAAATGGCTCTCAAAACGGCAAAACATTTCCGTATCAAAGCAGGATTGTTTTGTTGCAAACTCTAAACAGGCCCTTTATTTAAAAGGTGTTTTGTTTTGAGCCTGAGGCATTCAAAACAGCCCATTGTGAGTCGAAATGTTTTGCACATCCCTAAACCCTAGACCTGTACAAATGCACCCATTTACAATTTGACAATAATATGTTGGCCAATAGTGCCACCTGGTGGAATTTAATAGAAGTTCTCAGAATTAATTTAAACGTCTAACAAAAAATGTAAAAAGGAGAAAGGAAGGCAAGAGCTGATATATTCCCTTACAAAACTGAGGTGGGCAGTTACTAATACTTCCCAAATTACCTGCTTCCAAATGTCCTACTTAGGAGATGGAAGAAGTGACAATTCATGAGATAGCAGTGGGCAAAAACCTCAACTTGATTGGGTATTGACTTGGTAATTATCACAGAGTGTTTGGACATAATGCATTTGTTTTCCAACTGGTAATACTGGCACCTGCACCAGCATTACCAGCTGAGAACTGCATGCCACATGATAATGGGATGTGCCATGAGGGGGTCTGCAGAAGATGTCCCAATGGGTGCGCTCTTGATGCATTTCCGCTTGGGCTGGTAATGTATCCTCCAGTCAGATCCAGTGTCCCTTTTAGGTTCAGGCCAGTTCATGACCATGGCACAGAGAGAGGGGATTTTGTTTCTTCCTGCACCATTTTTGCAATGAAAATTCTCCCCTCTCAAAGTAGCTAAGTACCCCAAAAGTGACAACTTGGAGAAAATTACAGGCTTAACTGACCCTAAGATTTCCTTCTCTGTTCCCCTTTTTTCCTGCATTTCCCTTTCACTAGAAATAGGGTTGCCAACCCTCCAGAACTGGCCCAGAGTCCCTAGGAATCAGCATCAATCTCCAGTGAGTACACATTTTGTACACAGAGAATACATGTGTTGAAAATAACATATGAATAGACTGGAGTGCTCAACTTTAAAAAAAAAAGTTCATTCCCAAACCCTCAGCTCAGCGCACACACACACACACACACACACACACACACACACTTTTCAAGGTTACCATTATGAGACAGGCTATTTCAGTTATTTATTCATTTATTTAATATTTATATTCTGCCCAAAACTTATGTCTCTGGTTTACATCCAAACTAAGTTACATATGAGTACTCCCATTGTGTACTCAAGCAAAATTGTTTGATTAATTTCAATAAGACTGCTTATGGGTAACTTAATTTGGATGTTAGGCACTTACTGGAGTAGCCTGTCTCATAACTGTAACATTTAAATCTGTCTGTATGAAAACAAATCTACGTGTTACAGTTAGAGGCACAGCCTACTACAGTCACTAGCTCAATCCACACTAAGTTATTCATAAGCAGTCATCTATACCTATATCTATATATAATTCTCTAAGGTGTGCCAGTGGCTAATCCCATGCGTAGCGGCTCTTGCGAGAGTTCGTGAGCATAAGCACTGTGGTGATTGGACAGTGGGGACTCCATATTCAGATAGGGGGGAGGAGTCTGTGATGGTTAAGGTCAGTTGGAATGCAGCTGTTACTGGTTGGAAGAGGTGCTTGATTGTAGAGGAGAGGAATCAATCTATCTAGCTAGCTAGCTAGCTAGCTAGCTAGCTAAGGATAGTGGGCAGGGGCCTGTGAAGAGAGGGGTCATGAGGGAGGAAAGAGCCCCTTCAGGAGAAGGAGACTGCTGTTGTGTGAATTAGATGAGGCAACAAGATCTGTTAACTCAGGAAGCGGGGTGGGGGTAGAAAGAAGGAAGGGCGAAGGACAGGCCTGAGTCTGTCAGCAGCCTGAGGGGAATGAGTGGCCATGGCAGCAGTGGCAACAAGGAGGGGCCCAGTCAACCACTGCTGCTGTTTGGGGCTACTGACTGAGGCCATTGGCGGAGAGAGGCAGGCAAGGGTCGGGCCTGGGCCTGACAGTGGCCTGAGGGGAACGAGTGGCCATGGTGGTGGCTGCAGCAGCAGCTGCTGCTGCTCCTGTAGGGAGGAGCAGGAGCAGGGCTCAGGTGAGGCTGGGGAGGTCTCTGGGGATAGGGGGCTGCAGCTTGGCAACCAAGAGAGGTGAGGGGGATGGAAGCAACAGGATGGAGGAGGAGGAGCAGGAGTGTGGCTCAGGTGAGGGTGAAGAGATCTCTGAGGTGAGGGGGGCTGTGGCAGGGGATGAGGGGAGCAATCAAGTACTAGCGCGCAGATGCTCTGCACGGGTTAAGCTAGTTGAAATTAGTGCAACAAGTTTACTTTTCCTATCAGTTTCAATAGGAGCACTCAGTGCTAATTTTCTGAAGCCTGTCAGTCAGGCTGAGGGAAAGCCTAGCCAGCCAGTCAGGAGCGGAGGAGGAGGGTTTCCTCTCTGCCCTTCTGCAGCAGACAATTACTGAGGACACGTCTACTTCAAGTCAGCAATCCTCAAAGGGGGGACAAATTGCAGCTGAAATGTGGGGTGGCAGGAGGGCTCTGAGTTCTCCCAGGAGTCCTTCAAGTACTTCTAGGGGTACTGGTACCCCCTGTTGAGAATCCCTGGGCTGAAGTGTTGAATCAATGCAATTTTATCTTTACACCAGGCCAGTTGGAACAAAACGGCCCAGCAGCACAGGTGAACAAGAAAAGGGCATGCCAAGGACACACATGTGAGGACATCTTCCATCAGTGTGCTAACGGCCTCTCAATGTGTTCCTTAATTGTGTGGGGTGGCTCTTTATCCAAATGGTCCCTGTTGTATTCTATCCAGTATCTTTTATGTTTTGTTTTTTAGAAGTTTGTCCCAATGTGGGGATTGTGTAGAGCAGGCTTCCCCAACCTGCGGCCCTCCAGATGTTGCTGAACTACAACTCCCAGCATCCCTAGCCACAATTTATTTTGGCTGGGTATGCTGGGATTTGTAGTTCAGCAACATCTGGAGGGCCACAGGTTGGGGAAGCCTGGTGTAGAGAGTGTAGGGATTAGAGGCAGAAAGGAAAAGCGGGGGGAAGGAGGAGGAGAAAATGGAGTTGTTTCTGAATAAACTCTTAGTTAAATCTATGTTAGATGACTTTGTGTTTGTGAGGGAAGCAGCTATAAAACATTGGGTGACAAGATTTTGAACCAGCCCTGCGTTTCAGTCTGCAAAGCTTGTGAACGTTCCTGCATCTTCCTTTTATTGCATTACTGGGCCTACATTCCTGAACTGCTGCATTCTACTATTGTGGCTGCTAATTCTTTCTCCAGGTTCCTGAACTGCACAACCCCTGAAGGGTCCTTCCTTGTCAATCTTTACCAATCCTGGACTCTGTTGTTTACTGCATGCCCACTGCAGCATAGATCATGTCCCACACCAACAGGCACACAGTTGTAACCATTGATGCTTCTGAATATGGTTTGGGTGCGGTCTTGACCCAGCAAAAAAGACAGGGAAATTACAGTTGCTCTTGCTTCCAGAGTGCTTACTGCATCAGAGAAGATGTATTTTGTCATTGAAAAAGAAGCTCTAGCATATTTCTTATTAGTGAGGCACTTAATTTCTTATTAGTGGGGCAGAAAATTCACTTTACGTTCAGACCATAAAGCCTTATTTGCTCTTTTACTACTTGGAGAGGGACCAAGTTGAGTAACCCCAAGAATAGCCAGATGGATCACTAGACTTATGGATTTTGATTTCCAGGTAGAATACTTTCCAGATCTTCAGAATACAACTGCAGATTAAGACCATAAAAACAGCCCTGCTGGATCAGGCTCAAGGCCCATCTAGTCCAGCATCCTGTTTCACACAGTGGCCCACCAGATGCCTCTGGAAGCCACAGGCAGGAGTCGAGGGCATTCCCCCTCTCCTGCTGTTACTCCCCTGCACCTGGTACTCAGAGGCATCCTGCCTTTGAGGCTGGAGGTGGCCTATGGCCCTCCAACTAGTAGCCGATGATAGACTACTTTATCTCGACTTTCACTTCCAGACCAAGAGGAGATCCCAACAGATGAGGATAAAGGAGTTGTAATTACACAAATAACTTCATCCACTCATGGAGTGATCATGTCTTCAGAATGGAAAGCAGTCTTCAGTGTTGCTCAAGTGCTTACTGGACTTAAACCTTACATAACTAATGGATGGTCATGAAAAAACAAGATACCTGAACATCTTCAATCATACATGCATGTAGCGAGTGAGCTGTATCTGCTCAATGAGCTGGTGCTGAGGACTGATTGTTTGGTGATGCCAACCTCCTTACAAGGAAAAGTGATCAAAATTGCCCACGAAGGTCACCTGGGCATGAGCTTGACTAACTCAAAGGCAAATCAGAGAAAGTTTATCGTGGCCCGGTATGGAAAAATATATTGAAAATCTGATCAGGCATTGTATAGCGTGTGCTGTATCTGACAAGTTGCAGAAGACATTTGCCAGCGCCTTGACTCCAGTAGAGTATCCCAATGGCCCCTGGGGAAAACTTGCTCTGGATATAATGGGGCCTTTCAATAACCAATCCACAAACCAAAGATTTTTTATAGCAATGGTGTATTACTATTCCAGGTGGCCAGAAGTTTCCTTTGCTGACATTACTACAAACAAGGTGATCCAATTATATGGTACAGTTTTTGTGAGGGAAGGTCTTCCTAAAGAACTAGTGACTGACAATGGGACACAGCTTACCTCATTTGAAATGGTGCAATATTTGCATAACCATGGGATAAAACACAAGACTATTTCCTTGTACTTTCCTCAAGGGAATGGCTTAGTGAAAAGAATGAACGGATTAGTGAAATTAGTAGTAGTAGTCACCTAATGGTGCAGCGGGGAAATGGCTTGATTAGCAAGCCAGAGGTTGCCGGTTCGAATCCCCGCTGGTATGTTCCCCAGACCTATATCGGGCAGCAGCGATATAGGAAGATGCTGAAAGGCATAATCTCATACTGTTTGGGAGATGGCAATGGTAAACGCCTCCTATATTCTACCAAAGAAAAACACAGGGTTCTGTGGTCGCCAGGAGTCGACATTGACTCAATGGCACACTTTTTAGTAGTAGTAGTAGTGGTATTGGTGGTGGTGGTGAAAGAAAATTTACAACTAGCTACTATGCAACAACAATCCTGGGAAGAGGCAATCCATGAAACTCTACTTGCTTATCAAACTATCCTCACTCTACTACTGGAAAATCACCTTTTGAACTGCTGAGAGGATGCAAAGCTACCACCAAACTTACACAATGGCAACAACTGATAGGGCTTTCCGTGCCATCTCATCCTGAGGATGCAGAGATTCATGATTGGGTAGGGGTGAAGTGAAGCAACAAAAATATGAATTGTATGAGGATCAGAAACAGGGTGCAAAACAGCAAACATTTCAGGTGGAGAACTTTGAGTACAACTGCCTTATAAAGTGAGAAAGGGATGTTCCCAATATTCTGGACCAAAACAAATAATCGAATCCAAGGAGATTCTGTTATATTGGATGATGGAAAGGAATTGAAGAGTTTGAGGCTTTCCAGCATGCATACTATGAGAAAAGAGGGGAGTCTGGTCTTGAGAGAGGAACTGGAGAGGACTTCTTTTCCAGAAAGAAAAAAAACATCACTAACAGCTCCTGTGCCAGATCCAAGCATTAGAAGAAATGTGCATGACAAGAGAACACCTTAAAAAGTCAAGATTTTGTACCTGAATTTTAAATCCAGTCAATTCTGGTTGTTATAAAGGGGAGGGATGTGTTGTATTCTATCCAGTATCTTTTCTGTTTTATTGTTGAGAAGTTTGTCCCAGGAGGGCTCCTGTAGAGAGTGTAGGGGGTGGAGTCAGAAAGGGAAAGGAGAAAACCGAGTGGTTTCTGAACTCTAAGTTAAATCTATATAAGATTATTTTGTGAGGGAAGCAGCTATAAAACAGCCCTTTAGCATCACTCCAAATACTTGTATGTTTGTGTATTTGGAACATGTGTTTAGGGGCCCTTTGAATGAACAGTCCCCGTATGTGATTAAGGGATGGGAGGATTTTGGGACATCTGTGGAGACCATCACGAGGGGTATGCTCATGTGTCACACCCCATCTTGTCAATGTGGGCTTTCTGTTCACACACATCCCTAACACAAGGATAGCCTAGAGTTTGATCTGCCTGTTTACTTGGTCAGCGGAGATCTTTTGAAGACTCACCAGCTGGGTTCAGACCAATAAAAATACTAGCATCAATGCCTTTTTTCCACTTATTTATTGTGAATGTCAAAATGTTCAATGATTGTAACATAAAAGACAAAGTGCTTGGAGAGAGAAAATGGCCAAGTGCCACCAGAGAAGTGGAAGACCCTTCATTGACAATTATGTGCAACGAAGCAGTGCAGAGGAGAGAGAAATGTTGCTCGGAAGGAAAAAGCAACCAAAGAGTGTAGTCATTGTTAGGGAAAGACAAGTGAACAGGTTATTTTGCACCAAAGGATAATCTTGTTAACACAAAAGTTATTTTATTAGTTATCATATACAGTAAAATGCTTATGCAACCATAGTCTCTTGATAGTATTCTATGCCTTTGATGTGGGGAGACAGTCACTTCAACTAGGGGAGCTTTCTTTTCGATCCATCGCTTGCAGCAGGAAGTCCATCATCTGAAGAAAAGGGAAGAGAGCATAGTCTCTGAACAGTCCTGTAAAAGCCACCTGATACTTGAATGCATATTAACCTGCAACATAATCGTCTCCCTCAGTGAAGAAGCCCAACATGTTCCAGTATCCCAGGCATCTGGCGGGGGGGGGGCGGGCAGGCACAGAACTGGCCGCAGCTGCATTGGCCGCTCTGCTTTTCTCTTCCTGCTCCGCCACGGCTGCTTCTTCCTCTTCTCACCCTGGCTTTAGCAAAAGCTGTGTGGGCTGGTCATTGGCCAGGTTGGTTCACCCGGTGAATGACCAGCCTGCACGGCTCAAGTTAAAGTTGGGGTGAGGGGAGGAGGAGAGAGAGGCAGCTGTGGGGTGTGTGTGTGTGTGTGTGTGTGTGTGTGTGTGTGTGTGTGTGTGTGGAGGGTGAGTAAAAGTGTGTTTCCAGATGGGGAAATATTCCATTTACAAACAGAAGATGTTCATATTCATTGCCTCTCTGTCCAGATTACGTAGCTCTCTTTCACACAACATATTCGCATTTATTGACTTGCTGGCCACACTGCTGACTTCCTCCATGCACTATTGCACAGTGCCACCTGCTGGCCATTTGCAGGAAATCCATGATGAAAATTAGAGCATCCGCTTTGCATGCAGAAGGTCCCAGGTTCAATCCCTGGCATCTCCAGGTAGGGCTAGGAGATGCCTGAAACCTTGGAGAGCAGCTGCCAGTCAGTGTAGATAATACTGAGCTAGATTGACTAAAGGTCTGACTAGGTATAGGGCTGCTTTCTTTGTTCCTATGGCATCTGGATGCTCCTGAAAATCTGTCATAGAAAGTTGTGTTCACCCAGGGTGACAGGGGCAAAATAATAATAATAATAATAATAATAATAATAATAATAATAACATTGCTTTCCCCACATTGTCCAGAAAATATGTTCTAGCAGTTATTGTGTTCTGCCTCCAGCAATAATCAGAGTGTTATATTAAGTGTCAAGTATTAAGTATCACTTTTTAAAAGGCAATCTAAAATGAAATCTTAATACAAAGAACCATGTTAAATTATATATTATATACTTATGCCTTAAAATTGAATTCCCTGTATCAAACATACTAAATTAAAGCCTGCTTTTCTATATGAAAGAGAGGCAGGGATGCCCAAGGGAAACATATTTAACTTCTAAGGTCAAACATTAAATTTGATACATTAACTTGATACATTAAGTTAATTTATTATTGCAGCAAATTATAATAACCATATCATCCAACCATCATGGGTCTTTGGGAATGTATTCAGATGTCATGCTGTAGTGATCAGCCACCCCTCCCTCTAAAGAGTTAATAGGGAGTGAACCCTTGTCTTGACTGACATGCTGGTGAACTTCAGGGCAGCCATTCAGTACACCAGATGGTAGGACCTAGAGAGAGGTTGTGGGGAATTGGGAACAAGAAGGGCAGCCTTTGCTGGAGAGAAGCGCGTGCAGAAAGGCTTTGCGAGGGGCAATGGAATTTGCTCCCTCATGGTCGAAGCCAGCATGGAGGTTTCTCTCATGAAATAACTCTGCAGATCCTTGAAAGACAGGAGGACATGAAGCCTGAATTCTTATCTGGAGTCTGGTAAGTTCAAGGAAAAGGGAAATGTAGTCTACAGGGAACTTTGTTTAGTCAGACTTTGCATTAGAATTTCGATTTATTTTGCAGGGGGTGCTTTTGCAAATTCCTGATACTGTTTTATTATAGTATACCTGCACCGTAACTGAAATAAGAAACACTAGCCTACACCCATCCTATCTAGGGTGTTGCAAAAGACTTTATAAACATTTAAACATGCCTAAGACAACATATTTTTGTAATCTACTAAGTATTCTTAACTGTATCTAAGAAAGCTAGAAAGCCGCTGATGGAAGCAGTCTGCAGAAATTGAATAAAATTGGTTTTTAAAGGCTTTTCTTTTTACAAGCCTCCGAGTTGATTTTTAACTCAGGAAAAGCAGGGGGGTGAAGGGAGATTTTATCTGTTGCAAACACGAGCTTAAATGTTCAGCAGCTCAGTTTTCTCATCCCATGTAAGCTTACACATGGAAGGTTTTTTTGTAATTGCCCAATACCCAGTTACAGAGAGGGACCTTGGATTACAGCACCCAACCCACCAGTCTGGTTTTCAGCATGTTTTAGGGTGCTTGGTGGCAGCACTTTGAACCTACCGATAATTACACAATAGTCTTAGGAGAAGCCTAGCCAGACAGCTCGGCAGGGATGATTCAGCATTTTCTTTCCCTCATGTGAGCTTGCTCTGAGACAAAGCCTTTAATCCACTACACATGCCAAGCCACTTTTATGTTAGCTTACAAACCATGGTTTTCCAAACCAGAATAACCAATCATGGTTTGGGGCTGATTTGCAGATGACAGTATGTGCTCACGGTAGTTTGCTGTTACATTTTGTGGCTTGCAGTTACATTTTTGGGCACTGAGAATAAAATCACCCCGTGGCTCATATATGGCACAAACATCCATCCATATATAAGAGAGAGCCCTACATGCTGCTTGTGGAGGAGGAGCTGCTCTGTACGTACTAATCAGTATATTGTTGCAGTTGCAATGTTACTCCCATGGGATGCTACTCTCATGGCAATTGTGATTATGCATTGCTTTGTAGGCACTAAGCAACCTCACCTCTGCAAGCTTCTTGAGCAGGCTGCAGAGTAGCTCACAAGCAGGGCACACACCTCTCTCTTAGATCCCCAGATATCTCTGCAGCATGTGAATTAGTCATTTGATTCAATTCTAAACTTAAATTCTGGCCTAAAAAGTTATTACAGGTGTACACCATTATCCGCAGGGGTTCCATTCCCACAGATTTTTGTAATCCCGCAGATTTTCTGCATTATATGCGGGTAAAAAAACCACAGATAATGAGGCATTGGGGCAATGGGAATCGGGGGGTTAGGTTCCTGCACAGGAGTGGGGAGGAGACAGAAAAATGGTGAAACCCAGCAAAAATTAATTGAAATGCCATATCATGCTCTGTGGGTCTCTAGCTGTCAGGCAATACCCACCCCCCGCAAAAAAAAACCTGTCAATTTTCTGTGAAAAATCACAGGGGGGGATCCTCCCCCCCAACAAAAATCCTTTAATCAAAATGATGGCTGGAAATGATCTCAGAGGTCACTTCTGGCCACCTAGGAACCATGGATATGTAGGTATTAACCCTTTCTGTGCCATGTATACTGTGCCTCTTTTCAGAATGCAGATACAGAGAACCGCAAATAGTGGTACCACATAGATCAAGGTCCACCTGGACCTTCTTACCTGTAACTCTTTCACCTGAAACTCAACATTTTTCAAGATGTTTTCATGCCAGCATTGTCATAGGAACATAGCAAACTGCCATATATCAGACCATTGGTCTGTCTAGCTCAGTATTGTCTACCCAGACTGGCAGCGGCTTCTCCAAGATTACAGGCAGGAATCTCTCTCAGCCCTATCTGGAGATACTAGGGAGGGAACTTGGAATCTTCTGCATGCAAGCATGCAGCCCCATCCCCTATGGGGAATATCCTGCAGTGCTTACATGTAGTCTCCCATTCAAATGCAACCCGGGGCAGACTCTGCTTAGAAAAGGGGACAACTCATGCTTGCTACCACAAGACCAGCTCTCCTCTCGGTCATATGTCAGCATTCTAATCCTCCCTTAATAGAAAACTCATCTGTTGCTGTTTCAACTCAGATACATAGTTAAGTCCTTTCATGTAGATTCCTTCACTAATACCTGAAGAGCAGAGAACACTAACTATATCCTAAAACTATATCCTCACCTTGTGGGCAAACTGCCTCTGATATGTGGACTAGATTATCAAAAGTTTAGGATTATGCCACTAATTTTATTAGCAGTATATCACCATAGTTCTCTTAACTTAATAAAGTCCACTGGGTAGCTTCCCACGACCATTGGCAAGTCTGGTGCCCACGAAAATGTCAGGAAATGTTCCATTTCTGAGCTGTTTGCCCAACATCCTACCAACAGCTATTTAGTTTATATACGGCTACCAGGTAGAGCTCTCCACACAGACCTGCATCAGGTGTCCTAGACTGTGAGAGGAAGTGGGGAGGGTGGCTTGTGGTTAAGGGGACAGTGCACAGCTAATATACTGGGTGGTTTCATACATCATGGTGGCAAGTGAGGAGGAGAAAACCACCTGTTCCCAGGAAGCAAACACTCCCAGTGCTTTGGCCTCTTTTATGTCATCTGATAGGGATGTGCAAAATGGCCGCCACCAAAAACTGGCCGATGAGCCGGCCGAACCAGCCGGACGGGGCCACAGGGAGAGCTGTGGGGGGAGGGGTGATCTCCACGGAACACACACACACACACACCCCGCTTCCAGGAACTCCCCCGAGGGGGATAAGGTTAAAAAAAATTCTTTTAAAAAAACAACCCATTCGCAAACACACACACACACAGACCGAGCCAAGCCAGGCGTTGGGGTTGAGGGGGTGCCAGACTGAACTGGCCCAGTCGGGTTCGAGTCTGATCTGGACTCAAACCGAACCAGGCCAGCCGGTTCCATGCACATCCCTATCATCCGAACCTGCCAATGTTGGGTGGACAATGTTGGGTTCCTTCTTCCACCCAGCATTCTCCATCCCACTTCAAATGTAGGTTAAAATGTCAGGGACTGTTGGCTGGTGGAGGGGACTCTGCATTGTCCATTGGACACAGGCAGATTCAGACAACATGGAAGAGGCAGGAGTGTGCGCCCACCAGGACACGGCAGTTTCCTCCTACTTACTTGCTGCTGTGACATGTGAATAAGGATGGGGCCATAGCCGTGTGGCAGAGCATTTGCTTTGCATGCAGAAGGTCCCAGGTTCAATCTCCGGCACCTCCAGGTAGGGCTGAGAGAGACTCCTGCCTGAAACCTTGGAGAGCCGCTGCCAATCAGTGTAAACAACACTGAGCTAAATGGACCCCTAGGGCAGTGTTCCCTGTAACAAGTGTTCCCAGAGATGTTGGTGACTACAACTCCCATTATCCCCAGCCAAAGGCCATTGCAGGTGAGGATGCTGGGAGTTGTAGTCTACCACATATGGGAATTCCTGTCCAGGGAATTCCTGTCCAACATAGTCCAAGGGTCTGATTCAGTATAAGGCAGCTGGCGGTGTCCCACTGTGTCTGAATACCACACAAAACTGAAAGAGTATAAGACAGTGTTTTGCGTCCATAACTTCAAGGAAGGAGCGTTGGAGACGAATGATGCACTTACGTCTTTGAGACTGCTGTTGTCCTCCGCTTCCCAGGTGCCCTTGGCGGAAAATGGCACCTCTTCCCTGAGAACCTGGGCGCTTCTGTTCTCATTCCCCTCCAGTAGCCTGAGGAGCTGCTTGAACGACTCCTCCCAGTGCAGATAGTCTCCGAGTTGCTTGACGTTCTCGGGTAGCAAAGAGAAGGGCGGCTCGTTTCGTTCTTCATACGTATAAGGGAAATCTCCAGTGCTTTTCTTCCCCATGAAATGCCCTGCAGGAGTAACCAGAATGCCACAAAATGAGTCCCTTGGGCTGCAAGACTGATCTGCCAAGGGATTCCTAAACTGGAAGCATTGCATCTTAGTGATGGCTGTTTTCCAGGACATGCCAGCACAGTGGTAGCAGCTGCCAGGGCTGTGTACCGGCTCCGATTCGGCACTCGTACAGAATTGTACTGGCCACAGAGATACATTCTCTAGAAAACCTCCACTTTCACTGGTCAAGTTTCTAGTCTCTGTGGTTGTGAAGACAGGCCTAGAAGTGCATGGGCACTGCCTGGCAGAAGCCAGAGGGGTGGCTGAATGAGATTTAGGTGGTCATGGAGACAAGGTCTACTGCTCTGCACCTCTTGTGTTACCGCTGTCAATGACAAGCAGAAGTGGGATAAATTGTGCAGACATGCAAATGTGTATAACTTATACTGGCCACTGAATTCCCTGTCTGCTTTTCTCAGCAGACAGTTTGGGTTGCATGAAATATTGGAGAGGGATCTGGACTGTGTAGAGTGTGATCCTGATATTTATGTCCCTTTCTCTTAACAGATTGCCAGAAAATAAGACCGCTGTTGACAGCAGAATCAAGTTTCTAGACCATATGGAGAACGAGAGAGTGAGCAAGAGCAAGAGAGAAAGGTATGCTATTTCTGACTTGGTGGTTAGAGGTAGGATTTCTATAGTCCATAGCTCCATCTTCCTGCACCATCCTTCTCCTTCTCTCTCTATGCACCCATTGTCTTTCCTTAAAATTATCCTTAAAAAAAAATAAATCAAAAGTTGGCAATCAGGAAGAATGGACATTTATATAAGAACATAAGAACAGCCCTGCTGGATCAGGCCCAAGGAGGCCCATCTAGTCCAGCATCCTGTTTCGCACAGTGGCCCACGAGATACCACTGGAAGCCACAGGCAGGAGTTGAGAGCATGCCCTCTCTCCTGCTGTTACTCCCCTGCAACTGGTACTCAGAGGCATCCTGACTTTGAGGCTGGAGGTGGCCCTCCAACTAGTAGCCATTGATAGACCTCTCCTCCATGAAGTTATCCAAACCCCTCTTAAAGCCATCCAGGTTGTTGGCTGTCACCACGTTTCTTTCTGAAACAACTCAAGGGTCTTCCACACAGTGCCCAACTCTCCTTTCATGCTGTGGTCTAGAATATGTCTATCTGGGGTGCTTCAAGGCAGAGGTTGATATTCCCTGTGGATTCTGCAGCTTTCTTTGTTATTTGGTACATCCACATAGGTGTTGGTTGTACCCAAATCCTAAGTACAGATCTACTTGGCAGTGAGTACCATTCATTTCCATAGGGCTTATCACACTCAAAACTGGGCTGTAATCCTGAAAGCTGGTCTTGTGGCAGTGAGCATGAATTGTCCCTTTTGCTAAGCAGGGTCTACCCTGGTCTGCATTTGGATGGGAGGCTATGTGTGAGCACTGTAAGATATTCCCCTTAGGGGTCGGGGGCGCTGTGGGAAGAACACCTGCCTACTTGCATGCAGAAGGCTCCAAGTTCCCTCCCTGGCACCTCCAGATAGGGCTGAGAGAGACTCCTGCCTGTAATCTTGGAGAACCTGCTGCCAGTCTGTGTAGACAAAACTGAGCTAGATGGACCAATGCTCTGATTCAGTATAAGATAGTTTTCTATGTCCCTGTTCACAAGACCACACTCTTGTATGTCATGCCAACTAATCTAGAATAACTACTGATTTCATCAAGTGTTTGCACTGCCAAGAGACCTAGTTCAATCCCTGGCATCTCCAGGGAGGGTTGCAAAAGTTCCCGGTCTGAAATCCTGAAAAGCAGCTGCCACTCAGTGTTGGCAATACTGAATGAGAATGGCAGGTTTCAAAAGCAGAGCTGAGCGTCCCTATCATAGCATCTTCAGCCTTCTGAAATACACTGTCATCACTCGTGGGTCGGGATCATGCAATTTATTTATTTATTGTTTGTTTGTTTGTTTGATTGATTTCTATGTCAGCAGTTGAGGAAAACAGTAGCATGATTCAGACTAGATACCTACCTTAAGCATGTGATTGGGGATAGAGTGCTTAGGTTTTTTTAATTCGTTAAATACCTGTCTGATTGAGCCTACCGTGGTCAGGACCTTGGTGTGGATGGAGGGGGTTGAACCTGTGATTCTGTGATCCAATGCCTCCCTGTCCCCCTCCGTCACTGTCCAGCTGCTTTTTACCTTACAGAAAAGCTCCCTGGAAAATGGGGACCTTTTTTCCTAGACAGATGCAGGGAGGGAGTCTGGATTAGGACCATTGTAGGGGGAAATGGATAAGCCTTCTCCATATCCTTATAACTTGATCCATGGGGCCCCAATCCAGCAGCTATTTATATTTATATTTTTTACTTAATAAAAACAGGCATGCTGCCTCCAATCCTGTTCTTGAAGAGGCATCTACTTTGGCTCTACATCCATAAGGGCTGCTGTCAAAATATTTGTGGGCTGGTTCACACACATGAATAGCAATCTCTCTTCATTTATTCCCCCAGCGTGAGGGATGGCAGGGTGCGGGGGCAACCCTAACTGAGCCAGGGCGTTTTCCAGATTAAACCCTACAATAGTGTCACTATGGATCTGCTAAGCGTGCTTCCATACGCCCTGCATTCCTGCGCTGACAGCAAGGTGCCATTCACATTTCCGCTGCCTTCTTTCGGATGTTCTCCTTGCATTATAGTGCTACAATGTTGCATGTGTGTTGCCAAAAAAAAAAAAAAAAGTAGCTGTATTTTCCTGTTGTAGGAGTTTGAGATTCTGGGGATAGTTTTCAATACGATCCTGCCGAGCCGAAGCACAATATTCCTGTTGTACCATCAGGGATGGAGCCACCATAGCACAAATGGGTTCAAAGAACCCGGCCGCCCCGCTCAGGGGCCACGCCTTCCGCCCCAGCCACACAACCTGCGCCTGACGTCAGACACATGGGACATAGTTTTGCTCACAAACTGGGCCGTGAGCAGCTCCTGACCACACTGCGAATGTGGTGTGAGACAGATTTTGCTTGCAAATGGGGCACACGGCCTCATCTGCAAGCAAAATCATGCCCCCTGCATCTGAAGTCAGGCGCTGACATCAGATGCAGGGGGTGTGACTAGGGGTGGCCGCTGACGGCGGGCTGAACTGGGGCCGCCACTGGCCTCCCTACGCTACAGTGTGGCGTGTGTAATCTAGAAAGCACCCAGGCTGTGAGGAACTGCAATGCAGTCCCAGGAACACCTGCAGGCTGTCTTCGTAGAGAACTCAGTGCTTGAAGAGATTTTGCCATGCAGGGACCTGGACAAGGAAGGTTCCCCTCTGCAGTATGGAAGGTGGAGATTCACATGTGTGAGCCAGTCCTCTGTTTCCCTGGTTCACACAACATGCCTGTTCCTACGTGCCACTCAGGGATGGTTGAGCTTCCGTCCCAAGAGCAGAGGCAAAGAGGCACTAGCAGATATTATTACTATTACTATTACTATTATTATAATAACTTTTATACTGCCCTTCCAAAAGGCTCAGGGCAGTTTACATTAAAACGCGGCTCAGGGCGGTTTACAGATATCACAGATGTATGGATGTTAGTTAGCAAAGAGGAGAGAATGGAGACATGGAGAGGCAAATGGTTTTTGTAAGCCCCCGAGAATGGCATAAGGAAATAAGATGTTGGACTTCAACTCCAAAGGCCATTGTGGCTGGGGAAGATGGGAGTTGTAGTCCAACAGTTTCTGAGGACTCACAGCTGAGAACCCCTAGCATGGAGCCAGGGGAGTATCTAGGGTGGGGCAGGCAGGGCATGTGCCCCACGCGCCACTTGAAGGGGGCGCCATTTTTTAAAATTTTAAAAATGGCTGCCGAAAACAAAATAACCACCATGCATGCTCAAATGGCCTCTGTGAGGCCCTAGAGGCCAGCAGGGGGAGGGCTTACCTTTGCAGACCCACCCACCCCCATCGTCTTTAGGAAGCCCACCAAAGGGGCTACCGGTAAAAAATTTTTTAAAAAATTAATATATTATAAGTCACTGTACATATATTCAGATTGGCAATATGTACAGAGAATCAGGGCTTGTGAATACTGAGCTGAAGCTTATGAGCTAGGATTTTATTCATTTGCTCTTATTTTGCTTCTTGTGATAAGTGAGTTAAATGTGATGTCTTAATAATATGGCTATTAATGGTGAGTTTGTCTTTGAATCAGTGTGAAATCCTTAGTATTAAGGCCACTGGGAGTTTCTTGCTCTCTTTCTCTCATTTTAACTGTCTTTCTGAAATACTAGAATATATCCCAAGCAGTGACACAGTTTACTCTGCATATCCTTTAATTATTTTCAGAGTATCTGGGAAAAGTCAAATTCTCCATTTATTTTAAAAACTTATATAATAGTGATGCTACAATACATAGTAGAGAATTAGACAGGCACTTCTGTTTAGTTTTCCAAGTACACCTCCACATAGTATTTGGGTATTTCATGAGCCCCAGCACACTGAAATTTGTAATTTTCCAGCATTTTTTGGTCCGGCTATGTCCACTGCTAAATAGTTTTTGAAATATTAAAAGATTAATGAGCTTGACTTGTATTTTTCAGTTGATATTATGGTAAAATTATCTGAAAGATTGATGTCAGATGTTTGGACAGGGGGCGCAATTTCAGTGCTTGCCCTAGGCGCTATTTTCCCTAGATACGCCTCTGCATGGAGCCTATGAACATATGGCCAACACAGGAAGCTGCCTGATACCGAGCCAAACCATTGGTCTACCTAGCTCAGTATTGCCGACACTGACCGGCGATGGCTCTGCAAGGTTCCAGGCAGGAGTCTTTCCCAGCCCTTTCTGGAGATGCTGCCAGGGACTGAACCTGGGTCCTTCCGAATGAAGAGCAGATGCTCTGCTACTGAGCTACAGACTCACCCCCTCAGGTGTTTTACTGCAGACAGTGCTCACATGTGGCCGCCCATCCAAATGCATAGTAAGGCCAATCCTGCTTAGCAAAGGGGGACATTCATGCCTGCTACTCCAAGACCAGCTCTCCAGACTGATAGCCTCCAGCAATCCTATTCCCTCCTGCCCTAGGATCTTCAATCCGCCAGACTGTGAATCGCTATCCCAAGGACTCCTGTTCCCTCCGACGGCTCCACCCGGCTTCCTCCAAGATATACATTTTGCAAAGTGATAAATCCAGACGGGCTCCTCCTTACTGCACCTTTAATCCAGCCTTCCCTCCCATCAACCGCATGCCCTGTAACTGAAGTCTTCCTCACAGGTGACTGTGAAATAAGAAGACAAGAAATGCTCTCTTAGATGAGCCCAAAGGTCCCTCTAAACCTGCATCTCATTTCCAAAATTTGCCAGCCGGAGGCTTTAAGAAAGCTTACAGTCAAGGCATGAAGGCAGCAAAGTCCTCCTGTTCTTTGTTTCCAACATGGTGGTTATTACCTATAAAGCCCTAAACAGCTTAGGCCCTGGGTATTTAAGAGAATGAGCCCCATTGCCCATTCAGATAATCTAGAGAGGTTCATCTGCGGTTGCCGCCGACCCGTCTGACGGCTACTCGGGAACGGGCCTTCTCCGTTGCAGCCCTTGGACTTTGGAATGTGCCCCCTATTGAAATAAGAGCCTCCCCATCTCTGGCAACTTTTTAAAAGGCACTGAAGACATATTTATTCACCCAGGCTTTTAATGAGATCTATAGTTTTAAATTTTTTAATACTGGATTTTAAATGTTTTTAATGCGTTAAACGGTTTTGATTGTTAATTGATTTGATGTTTTTAATGACTTTAATTGTAAACTGCCCAGAGACTCAAGTTTGGGGCAGGATAGACATATTTCAAATAAATAAAATAAATAAATATCTGCTACTCAAAAATGTCATGCAGTTATCATGGCGAATACCTGTTGATAGGCAGGTTCTCATTTTTAAGCCCACCTAAGCTCAAGGATGGGGCTGCAGCTCATTGGTTTGCTCACTTGTTTTGCATGCAGAAGGTCCCAGGTTCGGTCCCTGGTACTTCCAGGTACCACTGGGAAAGACCCTTGTTTGAAATCCTGGCAAGCCGCTGCCAGTCAGTGTCAGTGATGCTGACCTAGACAGACCAATGGTTGGACTCATTAGAAAGCAGCTTCTTCTTATATCTGTTTTTAGGGGAAGCGTCCATAACAAGGATAGCTATAGGGTGGGGAATGCCCCCTAAGACAAGTAATTTGCCCCACACCTTTATGTTTCAGAGATCTAACATGTGAGAGAGAGCTCACACACCCATAAATGCACTTTGCCCCTTCTGTGCCTCCTGCCA
The DNA here is from genome assembly GCF_027244095.1 of Hemicordylus capensis. Classification (NCBI taxonomy): domain Eukaryota; kingdom Metazoa; phylum Chordata; class Lepidosauria; order Squamata; family Cordylidae; genus Hemicordylus; species Hemicordylus capensis. The sequence goes on along the minus strand of NC_069658.1, from coordinate 22,235,991 downwards.
ATTTCTGTCTCTTTCTGCTACTGAACCATAGCTATTAGCAGAGCACACCGTTTACATGCAGAAGGTCCTCAGTTCACTCCGTAAAAACTTTAAGGGCTGGGGAAGACCCATCTCGGAAGCCCTGGAAAGCTGCTGCCAGTCAGTATAGACAATACTGAACTAGGTGGACCGAGGGCCTGACTCAGGAAGGCAGCTTCATTCTCCAAGCTAGTTGGCATTGCACCTTATAGGACTGAATTCCCCAAGTTGGGGGAGGCAGTACTTCCTTTTGTAAAGCAAGGAAGCTCTAGACAAATAGATCCATATGCTTTTTTCTCTACACTGAGCAGTCCGATACAAACAGAAGGGGCAGAAGAAGAAAGTGAAGGGTATGGACAGCTAAATGGAACATAGGAAGCTGCCATAGACTGAGTCAGACCCTTGGTCCATCTAGCTCAGTACTGTCTACACAGTCTGGCAGCAGCTTCTCCAAGGTTACCAGCAGAAGTCTCTCTCAGCCCTAACTTGGAGATGCCAGGGAGAGAATCTGGGACCTACTGCAAGCAAGCATGCAGATGCTCTTCCCAGAGCGGATCCATCCCCTAAGGGGCATGGAGAGGAGAGCTGGTTTTGTGGTAGTAAGCATGACTTGTCCCCTTAGCTAGGCAGGGTCTGCCCTGGTTGCATATGAATGGGAGACTAGAAGTATGAGCACTGTACGATATTCCCCTCAGGGGATGGAGCCACTCTGGGAACAGCAGAAGGTTTCGAGTCCCCTCCCTGGCTTCTCCAAGATAGGGCTGAGAGAGATTCCTGCCTGCAACCTTGGAGAAGCTGCTGCCAGTCTATGTAGACAACATTGAGTCAGATAGACCAATGGTCTGACTCAGTATATGGCAGCTTCCTATGAATATCTCACTGTCTCCACACAGGTAGTCTCCCATTCAAATGCAAACCAAGGCAGATCCTGCTTAGCAAAGGGGGCAGTTCATGCTTGATACCACACTGGCGCAGCAGGGAAGTAACCTGCCTAGAGAGCCAGAGACTGCTGGTTCGAATCCCTACTTGTGTGCTTCCCAGAATATGTGAAACTCCTATATCAGCAGCCAAGATACAGGAATGTCCTGAAAGGCATCATCTCCTACTGCGCGGGAGAGGGCAAAGAATGGTAAAGAAAGCAAAGATTGTGCCGTTGAGTCAGAGTCCTGTGGTTGTCTTGGTAGAATACAGGAGGGGTTTACCATTGCCTTCTCCCACACAGTATGAGATGATGCCTTTCAGCACCTTCCTTTATTGCTGTTGCCCGATATAGGGAGCTTCCCATATTCTGGGAAACACACCAGCGGGGATTCGAACCAGCAGCCTCCTGCTCTCTAGGCAGGTTGCTTCCCTGCTGTGCCATTAGGTGGCTGAGGAGGCAAACCCCTCCTGTATTCTACCCAAGAAAACCACATGGCTCTGTGGTCACCAGGAGTCAACTGGACAGCACCACTTTACCTTTACCACAAGACCAGCTCTCCTCCCAAATGAACCACCTAGGATTAAAAGTTACTGTTGGGTCAAGTTGGGTGAATTGTTTGCACAGGGAGGCTGGTGAGGGATGCTGTCCAAACTAACAGGAGTGGACTGTTCTCGAACTTGGCGGAGATGCACCCGAACAAGCTTTCTGAAACTTGAGTCCCATCTCATGGTCCCTCCCCTGCACCCACCCTGGCTAAGCCTGATGCATTGGTCCCTTCACGCCTTTCCCTCCCTCTGTCGAAATACAGGTTGAAGATCCCTTATCCAGACTGCTTGGGACCAGAAGTGTTCCGGATTTCAGATTTTTCCGGATTTTGGAATATTTGCATAATGAGATTAAAACAGACGCCAACAGAGCAGGCACCAAACTGAGCAGGGGGTGGAGGGGGGGCCTTTCCCTTTTCCCTCTAGTGCCAAAGTGAGAACATCAAAAACATTTAAAAGCTTCACAATAAAAACAGAGCTGCAACTACAGAGAATTACAGAGAAAAACCCCTGTCACTAACAGCCTTCTGAAATGAATAAGTTTTGACTGCATGTTTAAAAGCAGCAAAACTAGGAATCTGCAAGGGAGTGAGCTGAAGCGTTTTGTTTCTTGTTTTTGTTACAGCGTGGTGTCCGGATTTTGGAGCATTCCGGATGTCCAGATAAGGGATACTCAACCTGTACAGATGAAAGCATGTAAGCCTCTTGAGGCAGGGACCTATATTTGTATTACTTCTATTTTGCGCTGCTTTTAGAGTGCCATCTATACGGATGGGGATGGGGACAGAGCACAGTGGTAGAGCATCTGCTTTGCCCGCAGAAGGTCCCAGCCCAGGTTCAGTCCCTGCTGGCAAAATCTCCAGGAAAGATTCCTGCCTGCCCGAAACCCTGGAGAGTCGCTGCCAGTCAGTGCTGGTCATACTGAGCGAGACGGACCAAGGGTTTGACTCAGCATAAGGCAGCTTCCTAGGTCCCTATTGGCTCTTAAGTATTATCACCGCAAGGACACCACAACAAGAGTAACCGAGATCGCTCACTCACCCACTGCCCAGTGACTGCCCCGGGGATAAATCTTGGCCATCGGGGGCGCTCCCTCGCTGTTCGCCAGGGGAGCCGCGTCCGAGCCGCGTCCGTCCAGGATCAGCGCAAGGGCGAAGAAGAGACCCAGCAGCCAGAAGAGGCCGCGGGGCTTCCGCAGCAGAGGGAGCTCGGGGCGCGCCATGCTGAGGGTGGCGAGGGTGGCGTGGCTTTGCCTCGACGACGGGACGCTTTCTTGAGCCGGCAAGGACAGGCTGGGGCTGGGGCTCCTGCTGCTGCTGCTACCGACGGTCCGCGCTGCCACTTGCTGCTGCCGCTGCTGCTGCCTCCGCGGCTGACCCGCCTTTATATACAGGCTGCCTGGGCGAGGTGGCGGCAAAGGTCAGGTCCTGGCTGGCGCCTCCCCTCGAGGGGGCTCCGGGGCGGCTGAGAAGCGCGCATCCGCTCGGCTGACTGGCTCGCCCGACGGGGAAGCGCAGCCAAGCAGGCAGCTCTCCCGCGCCCTCCTCCTCCTCCTCCTCCACCGGTCCGTGGCTCCCTCATCTCCCTTGCAGAGCCCGAGCCTAGGCGTGTTTACTCGGGAGTAAGTTCCCCTAATCTAAACCCCTGCTAACTGGGCAAAGAGGCGCCTTTTACCGTGGTGATTCTCAGGGGAGAGTAACTGGCCCTGTCCACCCCCAGCACAGGACCACTCCTGTGACTGTTGCTGAGGTCTATCTTATGTTTCTTTTTAGATTGTGAGTCCTTTGGGGACAGGGATCCATCTTATTTATTTTATTATTTCTCTCTGTAAACCACCCTTAGACATTTTTGGAAGGGTGGTATAGAAATCGAATTAATTATCATTATTATTATTATTATTATTATTATTATTAGTCGTAGTAGTAGTAATAATGCTCACCTCTTCCAGGGAAAGGGGGATCAGAATTTGACATGTGTGAGAGGGGTGCAGATTCCCCCCCCCCGCGTAAGCATTTGCGGAGTTCCCCCCCCCCGCATATATTACTGAACTCCACCCCCACCAAACCTATTAACCGGTATCTTCAATTCCCCATCCCAGTGTGTTTCTTTCCCCCACTCCCCTCCCCACCCAGATACGCTGTTCCACCCACTCATTCCAACAGGTGAAGCTTTTCACCAGCCACAGAGAGAGACTGGGACGGAATTAATGCCCAAACATTTCTCATGCATCTGTTGAGAAAGCAGGAACCCCAAAGGAGCATACAGGATGGGGACGGGGCATCAGTTCCAGTGACAGCCCCATATTCTGTTCCCAGGACCTCCAAGGGTCAGATCTGTGAAATCTCATCTAAAGAAGAGAGTACCTCTGAGCCTGAGCAGAGTGCCCCTTGAGTAAAACACAAGGGATAAAAGAGAAATGATTTGAGGTTAGACAGTCTGGTTTCCAGGTGCTGGAAATGGATGAGGAAGAGAATTGGGGAGACACAGCGGCTCGATTCCAGTATTTCCAATGCCATATGTTGGAGAAGGAATGATGCCTCTGAGCATGTATCAAGTGAATTTCTCTCTCATCTATTTGGGTGAATCATCTGGCTTATCGGAGTGTGGCGGGGGACCTCAACAGTCCATTATGCATCCCCTGTGGTAACTTTTGCCCATATGAACCTGACAGGGCTCTCCGTTCAACATCCCAGGCCCTGCTCATGGCCGCGCCACTAACGAAAATCCGGCTGGCACCGGGACTACAGCCAGGGCCTTTGTTATTGTGGCCCCTCAAATGTGGAACACCCACCCGGAAGAGCTTCACCATCCTCAACTGAGGACATCTTTCTAGATAGAAGTTTTAATATTTTATCTGCTGCTTATATCTGGTAGGTTTCTTAGTGTTTAGTTTTTTCTTTATAACCTATAATTTGAAACTTTTAAAACATGTAACTTTTAAATGTGGCTTAAGCCTAGTCTTTTAACTCCCCCCGCCCCCTTTCTATTTTATTAACGCTGTAAGCCGCCATGAGCAGTAGTGTACTGGAAGAGCAGGGTATAAATATTCTAAATTTAAAAATGAATGATAAAGGCATTTTAAGATAAAGGCATTTTCCACCTTTCCTGGAAGGAACAGAGGCCATTTGCATCACCACATGATTTGCGTAGTGATGCAAATTGCCTCTACGCATGCACGGAAGTCACCAAAATGGCCTCCACGCATGCACAGAAGACCAAACTGGGCCGCAGCTGGCCTGGGCTGTCATTTGGAAGGCCGGGGGAGGGGGGGTTTGGAGGAGCCCCAGCCATGGCGGCTGCCACTGTGTCCCCGCCATCCCTGCCTGCCTTCCCCACCGCCTGGAAATTAAAGGTAGAAATTCCCCTTTTGCTTCCCCCCACACACACCCCCGCCGCTTAGGCTAGGGAATTCCCCTTTACTTGTAAAGGGGGGATCCACACTGGATTCCCCCTTTACAAGTATACCTACAAACCGGCCCACAAACTGGCTTGTCCTGGTTCAGTGGCCAAACTGGACCGGACCCAGTTCGGCTAAGCCCCCTGGCCGGTTCCGTGCACATCCCTTGTTCACTGTACCCAGACTGTATAAGTGCTGATCATCACATATGAATAGGGCTCGTGTCTTCTTGATATGGATACTGATTTTTGCAACCGTTCTGAGTGTGAGCCAAGTGTGAGCAGTTTAGAGTGTGAGCCGAATGTCATTGTGGTTCCTCTCTCTTTGCTCACCATCAGTCGAAAGCCCCTGGTGTTTTCTGATTAATACATGTATTCCTGCCCGCCCCACCACCACCACACCACTGAGCTGCATGTCATTCATCCGTTCATCTCTCCCCCACCCCAATTCACTGAGCAAGCCCAATGCAAAGAAGCGATCACTGAGAAAGAGGCATGGCTTACCTTGTCTAAAGCAAACTAGAGCTCTCCCTCTCCCCATCTCAGGACCCTCCCCAGCCATACATGAAGGGGGCATCTTTGTTTCCCCCTGTGCTTGGTGAGACTCGATAAGGCCTTTGATTCCCACCCCCTTTATGTCCCTTATCAAAGCAAGGGGAAGGGGCTCTTTATTTGTGGAGTTACTGCTGCTGATAACCACCGAGATGTTCACACTTGCCTCTGATTGATGAAGCCCTGCACACTTGGTTTTTGTCCCTTTCACGCATTGTTACTTCTGCAGCCTTTGAAAGATACTGGGGAACACCTCTGCTAACACCCACCATATGCCCTGGTCTGTTAGCGCCTGGCGTTATCTGGTTTTCTAGATGCATCCTTCATCCTGTGCTGCTCCTCCCCACTGACACATGCCTCCTTCTGCGCACAAACACGCACTGCCTTGCTGCAGGGGATTCTGACAGTATCTTTCTCTGCACGTTGCTTCTCTCATTACATCTGCACCAGCTCCTAATCTGTGTCACGGTGTCGCCCAAGGAATACACATCTGACCTGTTCAAGTCCTGATACATTGTACCTGCAACTTCCATTGGGCACATAAAATGTGTTGTTTTGTTTGTCAGTCTATAGCTGTAGTTGCACATTATTTTCCACCCATGTGCAACCTGTGTACAGTGGAGCTGTATACACACACAGCCATTCGCACATTACATTCAGCAGATATACAGGAGCACACTTGTTAATTAAAACCTAGATATAGAAGCTATTCCCACGATGAGTAGAAAGCGGGCTAAGGGAACCTAGCCCACTTTCTACTGATTGTTGGAACCTTGTGGTTCCAAGGCGGCTAGCCTGCCTAATTCCCCCTCCCCTTAAATGGGGTTACCTCATTTTTTTTGCGGTGGCACACAATTAGAATCCCAACTGGGAGGCTGCACCAGCCTCCTGGCCTCGGGGATTTCTCCAAAATGCCCTGCGCGCTCACACATGGCATCCTGGAACTTCTGGTGGCCCCCGGTCCCCTCCACCGGCTGCGTGATGGAGCCCGCTCTCTCCCCTCAGACCCACCAGAAGCTCTTCTCACTGATTGTGAGAAGAGCTTCATAGTAGGCATAACGGAAATCTTGTGGAAGGGTGAGAACCAGTGGGACATGCTTATTCCTGGATACAAACTCTACAGAAAGGGCAGGGAGAGGAGGATTAGGGGTGTAGCTCTGTATATAAGAAGGGATAGAATCCAACAAGCTATAAAATCTAGGAAGACTGGAATCCTCCACAGAATCATTATGGGTGACAATATGAGGACTGAAAGGAAATGTGTTGTTAGGGACATGTTATTACCTTCTGGATCAAAACATGGAGAGTGACCTGGAGAAGCAAATCAGAGAGGTGTCAAAGAGAGGCAGACCTGTAATAATGGGTGACTTCGATTGCCCTCACATAGACTGGGAAAATTCATGTGCTGGTGGTACTGAGAGATAGGCCAAATTTCTAGACATGCTACATGATGATGTCTTGGAACAGTTGGTCACAGAACCAACCAGAGAGAAGGCGACCTTGGACTTAATCTTGGCGAAAAATATTGGCAATGGATGTGTTGGACTTCAGAAGAGGAAACTTCTCAAAAAGCAGGGGGATGGTAAAAAGGAAGCTGAAAGGGAAATTCAGGAAGGTCAAATCACTACCGAAAGCATCGAACTTATTCAAAATCACAACAGTAGAAGCTCAGTTGGAACAGAGGTGCACCTAGGTAATTTTGGAGTCTGGACCTAAAGACCTTTGGAGGCCCCCCCCCCCCCCCGCTGCAAATCATCACCTAAAGGCCTTTGGCTGTCCCCCCAAAGGCCTTTAACATATTCCCATCCCACCTATTTCTTTCTCCACTTTCTCCTCTATCTCTAAAGCACCCAGCACAGGTCACAATCACACTCTGCCACCCAGCACAGTGCGGGCCAGTGGCGAACATACCACCTGGGACAAACTAAAGAGGATTTGGGAGCCCCCGGGGTGTGGAGGCCCTGGACTTCAGCCCTGAAGTCCAGGGGTCAGATCACCACTGAGTTGGAACGTATACCAAGGAGGAGGAAAGGTACCACCAAGTTCAGGGGGACGCCAGCATGGCTAACAAGTAAAGACAGGGAAGCTGTAAAAGGGAAGAAGACTTCCTTCAGAAAAAGGAAGTTCTGCCCAAATGAAGAGAACAGAAAGGAACACAAACTCTGGCAAAGGAAATGCAAGGAGACAATAAAGGATGCAAAAAGAGAGTTTGAAGAACATCTAGCTAGAAGTGTCCAGGGGAATAACAAAAACCTTTAAAAATATATCACAAGCAAAAAATCTGCCAGGGAGGCGGTTGGACCCTGAGATGAGGGCGTGAAAGGGATTATTAAGAAGGAGATTGACTGGAAAATAGCTAATATAACTCTGATTAAAAAAGAGATGGTGTGTGTGTGTGTGCGCGCTCGCGCTCGCGTGTGTCCAGGTGACTGCAGGCCATTTAGCTTTTCTGTGCTGCGTAAATTGATGGTAAGCATACTTAAGGACAAAATTGTTACGTATATAGAAGAAAAGGCTTTGTTGAAGGAGAACCAGCATGGCTTCTGCAAGGGCAAGTCTTGCCTCACTAACCTTTTGGAGTTCTTTGAGAGTGTCCATAGGCATGTGGATAAAGGTGATGCAGTTGGCATAGTATACTTGGACTTCCAAACAGCTTTTGATAAAGTTCCCCACCAAAGGCTCTTGAGTAAACTTTGCAGTCATGGGATAAGGGGACAGGTTCATGCGTGGATCGGTAACTGGTTGAAGGACAACAAACAGAAGGTAGGAATAAATGAACAGTTTTCACAATGGAGGGAACTAAGAAGCAGGATCCCCCAGGGGTCTGTACTGGGACCAGTGTTCTTTAACTTGTTCATAAGTGATCTAGAAGTTGGGGTAAGCAGCTAAGTGGCCATGTTTGCAGATGGCACTAAACTATTTAGGGTGGTGAAATTCACAACAGATTTTGAGGAGCTCCAAAAGGATCTCTCCAAACTGGCTGAGTGGGTGACAAAATGGCAGATGTGGTTCAGTGTAAGTAAGTGTGAAGTGATGCATCTTGGGGCAAAAAAAACCCCAAACCCAAGTTCATATATATACTGATGAGGTCTGAGCTGTCAGTGACTGACCAGGAGCGAGATCTTGGGGTTGTGGCAGACAGCTCATTGAAAGTGTCAACTCAGTGCATGGCAGCTGTGAAAAAGGCAAATTCCATGCTAGGGATCATTAGGAAAGGGACTGAAAATGAAAATGCTAATATTATAATGCCCTTATATAAATCTATGGTGCAACCACATTTGGAGTACTACATGCAGTTCTGGTCACCATATCTTAAGAAGGATATTGTAGAACTGGAAAAGCTCAGAAGAGGGCAACCAAGATTATAAGGGACCTGGAACACCATCTGTAGTGATCAGCCACTTCTCCCCTAACTGGAAGTGAACCCTGTCCTGACTGACAGGCTGGTGAACTCCAGGACTCAGCCAATCAGCACACCAGGGGGGTGGAACCTAGAGAGCCATTGGGAGAAAGGTGAGTTTCCTTGTTAGAAGAAGCTGGGCTGGAGGTACAGGAGGACACATGCAGCCATGGAAGATGGCTGCAGGAAGATGACTTCAGCTCTTGGAAGATAGAACTGCAGGGGCTCAAATTCTCAACCAGGGTTTAGGTGAGTTCAAGAAAAAGGAAGCCTGGGCTTTGGCTTTGAGAAGTTTAGTCTAAGGAAAGTTTGCTTAGTCAGATTTTGCGTTTGACTTTCTATTTCTTTGGTGTGTGCTTTGTATATCCCTGAAACTGTGCTATGATTGTTTACCTGTGATGTAACTAAACTAAGAAACACTAAACTTTGCCCATCCTGCCAGGGCATTGCAAAAAGACTCTGTAAGCTTTTAAAGGTGCTTTTGTATTTTCCTACATACCTGTTCCTTGAAACTGGGTAACCACGATTTTTAAAGTGTGCTGCCCCAATATCATTTGGGCTGCTTTTTGAAGTATTCTTGTAACCTGCTGAGTATTTTTACCTGTAACTAAAAGCTGAGAAAGCCTCAGACAGAAGCAGTCTGTAGCATTTGAATAAAACAATTGTTTTTTGTGCTTTGCTTTTACAAAATTCTTGGAGTGGGTTTTCAACTCAGGAAAGTGGGGGTGGGGCTAAAAGGGGGATTTCTCTGGTCAAACATGTCTCCTCAGGCAGTCAACAGCTATCAGTTATCACACCACGTGTAGGCTTGCACTTGGAATATTTTTGTACTTTTTCAATAGCAAAATAAAAGAGATTTTTCCCTGAGAATTCCACCCCAAGCCCAGGGAGGTTCAAGCTCTGTAACAGAGAGAGGTGGTGGTGGCAGCCATTTTTGAACCTACCAAAAATACAGGAAAGTTTTAGGAGTACCTTTGAAAGAAAGCTCGGCAGAGATGATTCAGCATTTTCCTTTCCCCTCTGAGACAAAGGCTTTAATCCGCTACAACTTCCATATGAGGCAAGGCTACAGCATCTGGGACTTTTTAGTTTCGAAAAGAGGTAACTACAGAGAGACATGATAGAGGTGTATAAAATTATGCATGGAGTAGAGAGAGTGGGCAGAGATAAATTTTTCTCTCTGTGTGATGAACCAGTGGTCATCTCATGAAACTGAAGGCCAGGAAATTAAGGGCCAACAAAAGGAAGTACTTTGTCACACAGTGCATAATTAGTCTATGGAATTCTCTGCCACAGGATGTGGTGATAGCCACTAGCTTGGATGGCTTTTAAAGGGGCTTAGACAAATTCATGGAGGACAGGTTTATCAATGGCTACTAGTCTTACAGATATAGGCAGAAGCACCATCAGGCCCTGACCCTGGGGTGCAGGTCCATGGCCTGGTGGCCTCTCTTTCCTGGAGGGCCACAGTGCAACTTCATCCTGTCCTGCAGGTGTTGCAGGCTCTGCAATGCCTGCTCTGTGCCCTGTGCACTGGCAGAATGGGGCTGGTAATGCCTTGGCTGCCATTTTAAAAAAAATACCTTTACCCCTTTGACGAAGGTCCTCGAGGAGGCAGGGGGGTCCGTGGAGGTTCCCCCTCCCCCCACCGGCCTCTGTTATCACCCCTTCCGGACAGTTCAGCCAGTTTGGGCCTCCACAGATCAGCGCAGTGGCCATTTTGGACGTCTCCACGCATGCGCAAATTGCTTCAGCGAGGCCTGGCATGACCCAGGGCCTCCCTGAGGCCATTTGCGTTTGCGCGGCGGTGTCCAAAATGGCCACCACGCTGATCTACAGAGGCCCGAACTGGCTCAAACCAGCCAAACTGGCCAGAGGGGATGATAATGAAGGCTGGTGGGGGGAGAGGGAACCTCCACAGGACACCACCACCACCACCCCGCCGCTGAGCCAGTGTGCACATCTTTAGTGCTGGGTGGACATGGACGGGTGCGCACAGGCAGACAGCCACAGGCAGACAGCCAGGGCAGGCAATGGGAAGTGCCCGCCCTACAGGAGGTGCCCGCCCATGTGGGCAAAGTGGTTGGGGGGCACCAAAGCCAGGCTCCTCTTGGGGTGCCCCTGATCTTTGGGTCAGCCCTGGACATAGTTCAGCGGTAGGCCACATGCTCTGTGTGCAGAAGGTCTCAAGTTCAAACGCCGGCACTTCCAGGTAGGATTGGGAAAATCTCTTCTGAAATCCCAGAGAGCCCCTGCCAGTTGCAGAAAGCGGTACTGCACTCCTGGAGCTGGGCTAATGGTCGTCTGCCTGCCTCGTAATAAATAGATGCCCGTGATCCTGGAGGTGTGTGACTTCGTCACTGACACCTTACGTTCAGAGGCAAAGCGCCTCCGGCTGCCACTTCCTGGGAAGCAACAGTGAGAGAAGGCTCTTTCCCTACTGCATGCCCGGCTTCTTGGTTCCCCAGAGGCATGAGGTTGACTGCTGAGGGAAATAGGATGCTGGACTAGATGGACCTTCAGTCTGTTCTAGTCAGCCCCTAATTCCCAGCCCGACCTGGAGATGCCAGAGATCGAACCCAGGACCCGCTGCAGGCAAAACTAATTATCTGCCCCCAGGCTATGGCCTCATCCAGCTACAGAAACCTATGTGGAGGCCTGTTTCCATGCACAGATGGCTCCTAAACTTTTTAAAGACATTCAGTTGCATTCGAACTAGTGTTCACATGATGGCGCAAGTCTAAGGGACCTCCCCCCTCCGCATCACGGCTGCCGCCCTGAGCACCCCAAAAGCTGCTCCTGGCCCTCAGAACAACGTGGGATGTGGCGCCCGTGGGAAGTGCCTCCTCTTGCTTTCCAGGGGTTCCCCTCTCTCCCTGTAGCCCCACCCCACCCCAATGCCACATCCTCTGACATTCCTTAGAATCCCCAGACTCGGATGAGTGGCTTTTGCAGTGGGGAGGAAGGAGCAGGGAAAATTACTTTGCCCTTGCACCATTGTGTGAGCACTAGTTTGGATGCAGCTCATCACTTCCCCCTATTATATATCAGAAATTAGAGTATAGTTTATAATTTAAATCTGTACAAACACGATAGATTTGATTTTTCTCTATGCTATAATTATGCTAAAATCATTCATCATTCACTCCATTCTGATGTTGCAGTGATACTCATTATTACCTATTGCTAAGTATAGATAGATAGATAGATAGATAGATAGATAGATAGATAGATAGATAGATAGAGTGAGTGAGTGAGTGAGTGAGTGAGTGAGTGAGTGAATCCACTTTTGGTGACTCAGCCATTTTCCTCTGAGACAACCTTACCATCTTATAGGGCAGGCCTACTCAACTTTGCCCCCCCCCAGCTGTTTTTGGACTACAACTCCCATAATTCCCAGCCACAGTGGCCAATAGCCAGGGATTGTGGGAGTTGTAGGCCAACATCTGCAGGAGGGCTGAAGTTGAGCAGCCCTGTTATAGGGTAAATTTTAACCACACCTGTGTACAAATCCAAAGGATAGTTCCCCTCTTTTTCAAAGATTTTGCTGCCCAGCCTCAAGCTAAATGTGACACAGCCAAGCTTCATGTGTCAGAAAGACATTAATGGGTTTTAATTTCCATAATCACATTCTCATTATTATATTATATTCCTTTCCTTACATTATACCCAAATAGGATTTCTTTCCTGTAAATGACCAGGAAGTCTACAATGCTGCTCTAAAAGAGGGACATAGAGCTTGAGCCCATAAACTTTTAACACCAAATCTGGTATCGCATAGGAGAAAAATGTCAGATCTAATCTGACCCAACAAAGGAAATATCAGCAGGGCTGACATGGCTTCCCAGAACTGTCAAGTTGGGGTCGGATAGGAGCTGACATTCTCCAACATTTTGTTGGACCCTCCCCCTCCTCACCCCCTCCCCCTCCTGCCCCTCCCCACCCTTTCCTGGACCCTGCCTTCCCTTGCCCTCTGCCCATTTTCTTCCCTTAATTGGCCCTGGATGCAGACAGCCACATGATGTCCTCTTCTGGAGCCAGCCACCTAACCCCTTGCCTCTTGTGGTAGCTTCAGTCTTAAAAGGTACTCCCCCCACCCCCTTTAAGGTCCTTAGGAGTCCAGGGCGCTTTCCAGACTAGCTGCTCTTTAGCAGCAAAATGCCTCTTTTGGGGCAAGTCACATGCGGATTGTGAACAGTAGGGGGAGCAGTATCGCAGCAACCAACAACCCGAAAAAACAGCAACTTTTTCACACCGGATAGACGATGTCCTAGCTCTATATCGCAGCGATAAAATTCGCAACAAGGCATTGGAAATGTGAATGGCACCCTGCTGTCGGCGTAGGGACTGCGGTGTCACAACACAGGAAGTGTGGAAGCACACTTCCGAGATTCGTCCCGACTCCATTGTAGGGTCTAGTCTAGAAAGCATTCAGCTGGCACATTGGATTGTGGGGACTGTAGTTCTGCACCATGGCTTGCACAGTGGTGGGTTCTCCTTTGCTAAAGGTCATCAAACAGAGGTTGGATGACCATCTGACTGTTAGGGATGGTTTAGTAGTTCCCTGCACTGAGCAGAAGGTTGGACCAGACGACCTTCAGGGTCTCTTCCAACTCTACTATTCTATGAGTCTAGGAGATATTACTAAAATACTAGAGAGTTCACCAGGTAGCATGAATGCAAACAAACAAACAAACAAACTGTGTTTGCAAAAGCCGGCAAGACAATTAAGGCTTTAGAGGAGGGCCACGACTCCAAATCAGTGTTCATTTTGAAGAGTGGTTTTCCATCAAAGAGTGTCCTTGTAGCGCATTCTCTCCATCTACCCGTTTATTACTTGAAACTCGGGGAAACAAACACTTCCTGCATTTAGTAAATACGAGCAACATGCAGCCTTGTAAAAGAAGGCCGAATCAAACACATCGTCCGGTATTTTGTAGGGAGAGGGCAGGGACTCCTTGCAGAGCAGCTAGAAGAGGACTCCAGGCAGCTCCACTACTGACATCATGACGTGCAATGCTAATGGGGCCAGAAGGCATCCGCGCCGCCACTGCTGTGTACACAGAAGCCGCGGCCCTGCTGTCCTGCCCGGCAGCTGCACAAGCTGTTTCTCACAGCTTGCCACAAGGGGAGAAACCGCAGGGGCACAGCTTGTGAGGCCGCTGACTGGAGGAGTGGCGCTGCGCCTTCCATGTACCCAGCAGCAGGGGCGTCGACGTCTGCCGGTCCTGCTAGCGCTGCGCATCATGCACACCATTCTGTTGAAAGCTATTTAATTGTGTTACCTCTTAGTGAGCAGCTGGAGATTTCTCTGTGTATTTCCCCTAAACAACGGGGCTGGAGGCTTTCTCTGTATTTTTAAAATTGGTGTGGCCCCCTATTTGAGGCAAGGTGATACAGTCACCTCAGGCGGCAGATTATGGGGGGCCCAGCAAGGTGGCAAGATGCCCCCTCTCCAGCCCCCTGCTTTTTAAAAAGGGGGGAGAAGGGGGGCAGGTGCACACGAGGGGGTGGGATTTAGCATCATGCCTCAGGTACATGTAGACCTTGAGCAGCCTCTGTTTAAAAGGAAAGATAAGCATTCAGGGCAAGGGTCCAGGGTGCCCTCAAGAGGACCAGGCTCTCTCAGCCCCCCACCCACCCACCCCGCTTGGACACAGCCCAGGACTTGATTTACTGATTGCTTCTCCCACACATATTCTTTTCCTTTGGCTTCGTTGGCTGATATTGAGCTATTCCTTTTGTCTCATTCCTTGAATGAACAATGGGGTGGAGTTATGATAGGAAAAGGACAATATTCTATCTATGTGTGAGGAACATAGGAAGCTGCCTTCTACCGACTCAGACCATTGGTTCATCTAGCTCAATATTGTCTGCACAGAACTGGCAGTGTCTTCTCCAAGGCTGTAGGCAGGAATCTCTCTCAGCCCTATCTGGAGGTGACAGGGAGGGAACCTGGAACCTCCCGCATGCAAACATGCAGATGCTCTTCCCAGAGCAGCCCCATCCCGTAAGTGGAATACCTTACAATGCTCACATGCGGTCTCCCATTCAAATGCAAACCAGGGTGGACCCTGCTACGCAAAGGGGACAATTCATGCTTGCTGCCACAAGACCAGCTCTCCTCCAACAGTTCAGTGGCCCTGTTCAGGGGTACACCTTGAACATAGGGGGAAGCCCATAGCCCTGCTCCCCACCTGCTGCATCCCATAGCCCCACCCCTACGCTGACTGCAATGAAGAGACTAACGCTGTATTCAGGGAGAGATTCTTCCTGTGATTATAATTGGGCGGATGTGTTCCAAGAACATGAGCTGCCCAACAGGGATGTAGCTATAACTGAGCGGATGGGTTCAAAGAACCCGGGCCTCCCGGTTCCTGGGGGTCCCCCAGCATCACCCCTCCCTATTTTCATCACTACCTCCCTCAGTCCAAGGGGCTGCCAGGGAGAGGGATGAACACGGGCCCCCTCTCCCCTAGCTATGCCCCTGCTGCCCCGCATCCGGGAGTCACCTCTGGCCTCCTCCCTCCCCTGCTGCCGCCATCGGCCAGCTACCCACCCCTGCCTCTGGCGGCTCACTCACAGCTCATCATCGCCACCTGCCCTGCTGCTTCACCGCTCCACGTGCAGCTGGTTCCTGGGCAGTGGGAAAGGAGGAAATCCCTGGATGGGGGCTTCCTCTCTCTGCCCGGCCTGGAATTGACGAATGTGCACACTGGGCGGAAGGAAGAAGCCCCCATTCAGTGATTTCCTCCTTTCCCACTGCCCCGGAGCTGGCTGCATGTGGCGTGGCAGACTGGCATGGCAGGCTCAAGCGGTAAGCAGCATTCTCACTGCCCGGATGGTGGCTGGGGTACGGGCAGCAAGGCCATCAACAGAGGTGCTCTTACCCCTGGACTTTGTGGCAATGAAGTTGGCAGCAAAGTTGGCAGCATTGGCAGCGAGACCAGGAGTGGCTCTCCCTGCCTTTAAGGCAGGGAGAGTCACTCCAGCCATGCTGCCAACGCAGCCCAGGCCGATTTTGGCTCCAAATGGGGCTGCACGGCCTCATTTGGGACCGAAATAATGCCCCCCACGTCTGACGTCAGATGTGGGTGTGTGTGTCTGGGGCCGCAGTCGTGGCCCCTGATTGGTGGCGGCCCGGGTTCTTTGAACCCGTTCACCCAACGGTGGTTCCACCCCTGCTCTAACCATTACACTGTGCTGAGGTTCATGGAGCCTCAGGCAGAGGCGCTCTTACCCCCTGGACTTTGGGGCTGAAGTCCAGGGCCTCCACACCCCTTGGGGCCCCCTGAATCCTCTTTAGTCTGTCCTGGGTGGTGTGGTTTGTGCCCTCAAGAACCTATGTGTTAAAAAATGATTACTAACTTGCAGTGGGTTGGTGGGGGGGGGCCTCCAAAGGCCTTAGAGCCAGGCTCCAAAATTACCCAGGTGCGCCTCTGGCCTCAGGAGATCCCTGGACCCCAGGTTAAGAGCCTCTGGATGAGAGAAAAGGGAAGCTAGAGAAAGCAGCTTTGCTTTGTGATGATAAAGCTGTGGAACAGAGGAACTCTGGGAAAGTTGACAAGGGAGAGAAATTATCTAGGAGATAGTAGCCTGTACGGAATCACTGGTGGAGCACCAGCCATGCCCTTTCCCAGTGAGGAATGTCCTATCCACAGTGATTCATTTCCCTTTAGGGGGAACATACCTGCATCAAGTGGAGATGTGGAGGAAATAAGTTTCCAGAAGAGTTCAAAGAGCACTGAGCATGCCGACCGACATACAGCTCTCTGGCTAATAAAACTGACATACAGCGAGAGCTCTTCTGGGGTCCTTACTTGCCAACAGCACGTAACACGTATGCTACGCGGTGAATGAAAGAAGTTGATGGTTATTGGATATATGGTTGAAACTTCAGAAACTGTTAATCATATTGCTCCTCAGGATGAAAAACTGCCTGTTTTGGAGAGTCACTTCTAGGGCTGTAGACTGGTAACGATTCAATTCCATGTACACCACAAATAGCAAAAGTGCTATCTGGAAGAGAAGTAAAAAGGTCAAGAGGTCTACAGAAGAGAAACTTGTGTAGTGAGCGAACCAATTTGATAAAAACCCAATAGATGCAGTTCTGGATCAAGATGTTCCATAACTTAATGTTACCACATTACATCAGAGGCAAAGAGGTCTGATGACCATCAAAATGATGCCGGGATGTGCGTGTGTCCATGTGGCAGGGTGTCTGTAACCTGCAGCTGTTTCTTAGAGAATGTCCCACAACCGACACAGTATTGCCTGGGATGGTGGGATGCTGTGAAAGTAGCAAGCAAAGGTCCATAGAACCTGATGCCGAAAGTAGGACCCAACTCCCTTTTTCATGGTTCTGACCACAGCGGTGGTCAGCTGAGCCTAGGTCAGTCAAATAGTTCCTCAAAGGATCATCCTCATGAAGACTACAACACCTTGCTAGAGGAAGGACACCCTGGAGTTAATTCTAGGTATCATAGGGCCTGTAGTTAGAGACGCACATCCAACACGAGGCTCAATGTGTACTCTGGAATGCACAGAACCCACTAACAGGCGTTAGTGAGTTCATTAATGAATGAGTTAATTAATTCACACACTTGGGAAGGTTGGGTAGCTCAGGCATTCTCAACCTTGGGTCCCCAGCTGTTATTGGACTACAGATCCCAGCATCCCCAGCCACAATGGACTTCGGCCATTGGCCGCCACCAGGGGAGCCAAGCTTGAGGGTCCCTGGATTAGCTGAAAATGCTCAAATGACTTTTGAGCAAGCAATTCAAAGGGCAGCTGTTTCCAAGACAGGAAAGTAAAGGTAAGGTTGTGCCATCAAGTTGGTGTCAACTCCTGGCAAGCACAGAGTCCTGTGGTTGTCTTTGGTAGAATACAGGAGGGGTTTACCATTGCCTCCTCCCGCGCAGTATGAGATGATGCCTTTCAGCATCTTCCTATATCGCTGCTGCCCGATATAGGCATTTCCCATAGTCTGGAAAACATACCAGTGGGGATTCAAACTGGCAGCCTCTGGCTTGCTACTCAAGTCATTTCCCACTGTGCCATTAGGTGGCTCTTGGAAACAGGGTCTCAAATAAGCTTGACAAGGTTGTCAAGGTTGTCAGTGGTGATTTCCAAGACTGGGATGCTGCTTTATTTATTTTTTTATGTGTTTATTATATTTGTACACTGACCCAAACCTTCATCTCTGGGGAGTTTCCAGCAACATTGTCATCGGATTATTCATGTGTCATGCAAATGACTCAGAATCCTGAACTTATAAAGTACTCCGGAAGGTGTACCCCATGCTTCTAATGAAAACAGTCAATCAGACAAAAGACCTAGCCTAGCCATCCTGACAAACCTCATGGTGCACAGTGTGTATTTTTGAAATCTTTCAATAATGTTCCAGTATCATATGCTTTACGCAACAAAGCAATAGGATATGGAGGACAAAGGCAGTTGTGAATAATGGTTGGCTATTTTTTTTAAAAAAAAATACAATACAATACAATACAATACAAATAATCAGCCAGGAAAGAGTTTCTGGCTATATTTCCATTGCAAAAACTCCTGAAAATAATACAAGAGTGTAGAGTAAAAAGGTAAAGTGTACTGTCAAGTCGATTTCGACTCCTGGCGCCCACAGAGCTCTGTGGTTGACTTTGGTAGAATACAGGAGGGGTTTACCATTGCCTCCTCCTGCGCAGTATGAGATGATGCCTTTCAGCATCTTCCTGTATCGCTGCTGCCTGATATAGTACCAGCAGGGATTTGAACCGGCAACCTTCTGCTTGTTAGTCAAGCATTTCCCTGCTGGGCCACTTAGGGGTTCTCAAACTTGTGTCCCCAGATGCTGTTGGACTATAACACCCACCCATCATCCGCAGCCAAAAGGCCATTGTGACTGAGGATGGTAGTTTAGTTCCCACAACATCTTGGAATCCAAGTTTGAGAACCCTGATGATTAGAGGAAGGTAAATGTAGCACTAGCACTAGTTTCTCTAGGGGGAAATCATGCCTCTATTTCAGTGCTTTCTAAAACGGCAGGCTGCAAAACCACAAACCTGACATACTCAGTATTTACCATCAATCATTCACCATTTCTGCTAATAAAAAGCCCAATATCCCAAAGAGAACCACTACGAAGTCAGTACAGGTCACTTGAAACAGTTGGATAGACAAAGACATACATTTCACCATTTGATGACTGAGTTTTCAGAGAGAGTTTTAGGCAGGTTTCACGAAGCTGATAGTCTCTGGAGCAGAAACTGTGATCATGATGATGGCGACTTGTAGCTATCAAGAACGTGATGATGTGGGGTGCGGGGGGGAATACTTGAAGCCAAGACGTTATGAACAAAAAAGCTAAATCGACAGAAGGAAACACTTCTAAGTCTAAGGAACCTTTTTGTTGTAATATTGGTTTTAGATGGTTTCTTCAACATTGCCTCACTGTGACATGGATTCTTTGATGAACAATATGGTTGACTGACATCAACTATAAGGCCCATTCATATGCTGTATTCAACACTCGTACAAGTGTTTCCCTCCTGACTGAGCAAAGAGGCACCTTTTAAAAGTGGCGATTCTCTGTATTTAGCAGGAGGAGAGCAACTGGCTCTATCCAGCCCCAGCACAGCATTCCTCCAGTGGCTGTTGCTGGTGTCTAACTCATGTTTATTTTTTAGATTGTGAGCCTTTGGAGACAGGACACCATTTTAATTAATTAATTAATTAATTAATTAATATCTATGTAAACTACTACTACTACCACTACTACTGATATTTATATACCGCCCTTCGACCAAAGTTCTCAAAGTGGTTTACATAGAAAAATAAATAATGCATAAATAGGATGGTCCCCTGCCCTCCAAGGGCTCACAATCTAAAAAGAAACATAAGGTTGACACCAGCAACAGCCACTGGAGGGATGCTGTGCTGGGGTTGGATAGGACCAGTGGCTCTCCCCCTGCTAAATAAAGAGAATCACCACTTTAAAAAGATGCCTCTTTGCTCAGTTAGCATGGGGTTTTGGAACCACTTTGGGAACTTTTGTTGAAAAGCATATATAAATATTTGTTGTTGTTGTAGTGCACAGGGTACACAGGAACAGATCTGTACACAGGCAAAGCCATTCACATATTTTGCTGAACAGGGGTGTAGCAAGGTTGGAGTGGGCCCAGAGACAAGATTTCAAAATGCTGCCCCCTTTTGTGGACGATGCAAGTCATTTAATGCATTTCCCGACTGGGGGAGTCAGTCATGTGACTTGCCTCGGGGGGGGAAGGCAGTGGGCCCCCAGACAACTGTCTCTCCTTGCCCTATGATAGTTATGCCCCTGATGCTGAACGCAGGTACAGAAGTACACTTCCTATCTGTACCATCTCTATATATATTTCTCCTGGGTGTGCCAGGGAAAATGCGTCCCCGCTGATTGGCTGGGCTGCGGAGGCGCCTGATTGGCTGGCACACCCAGGAGGAGGAGAATTGGCCGCTGTGAGCCATGGCCGCTGGCGGGCCCGGCCTGGCAACGGGTGGTGGCTGCGGGCCCAGCCTGGCCACGGCGAAGGGCCAAGGTGGTGAGGCGGGCGGGCGGGCAGCCGGCAGATGGCCGGCGGCCGGCCCCGTTACCAGGGCAGAAGGTGGGAGTGGGGGAGAGGTGGCTGGCCTGCTGCTGGCCGCAAGGACTGGCAAGCAGCAGCAGTGGGCACAGCAGGCCGTGGAGGCGGCACTTGGTGTGGCGGGCCCGCCGGCGGGACAGACCGCAGAGGCGGCTCTCAGCCAGGCGCGCCGGCCAGGCCAGGAGGAGCCCGTGGGAGACTGGGGTGGGAGGGAACCAGGTGGTGGGACTTTCCAGTTCGCCGCCGAGGAGGAGCGGTGGTGGCGGCCGGGTAAGTAGAACTTTTAAAAATGCAGGGGGAGAGGGGAGGGGGAGGGGTGGGCAAAGGGGAGGGGGAGGGGGAGGGCAAGAGGGAGGGGGAGTGGAGGGGAAGGGAAAGAGGGAGGGGGAGGGGACAGCAAGAAGGAGGGAGGAGGGGAGGGCAAGAGGGAGTGGAGCAGGGGGGAGGGCAAGAAGGAGTGGGGCAGGGGGGAGAGGGGAGGGCAAGAGGGAGTGGGGCAGGGGGAGGGCAGGAGAAAGGAGCAGGGGGAGGGGGGAGGGCAGGAGAGACTGGGGCAGGAGGGTGAGAGGGAGGGGAGGGTGAGAGGGAGGGGAGGGTGAGAGAGAGGGGTGGGAGGGGGAGGGAGAGCAAGAGAGAGTGGAGTGGGAGGGAAGGGAAGAGAGGCAAGAGTGTGTGGCAGAAGGGAGGGAGGGAGAGTGGGGCAGGAGAGAGAAGGGAACAGCCAGCCCCAAAGAGCACACAGATGCTCTGTGTGGGTTGGCTAGTGCATTTGAAAGGCCTGTATCTGGATTCACTTTGAAAACGAACACAGGTACAGTCATTCACACACACATGTACAAGCGTACAGACATCTTTACACTTGTATAGCATAATGTCTTAATTGGACTTACATTGTCAAGGATAGTATTGTGAGATGTGCAGAGCCTGATCTAGGTTTTAGGGTTGTTGTTTTGACAAACACTTTGGGCCCCCTCCTACCTAGGTGAGTTCCAAGACAGTCGCTCCATCACCATCACACAAAGACGAAGAGCACAGAGAGTGTATAGGGCTCTTCTGAGGGCTCTGCCCAGCAAAGCCGACCCCTAATTAGGGGTACAGAGAGAGAGGCAAGCTGTCCCAGGGTCCTACAAAGCTGAGGGCTCCCAGCATATTGGGACATAGTGGAAATGTGGGCAGATTGGAAGTGGATGGCAGGCATCATGGCATAGCCTGTAATGAGTGTCCAAATGATATCAGCACACAGGAAAACTGTCACTTATCATCATACTGGAAATGCAAAAAGGAAATAATAAGTATTGTTTGCCCAGCATCACAAAACATGAGGGACATCATGGAACACCAAGTTATTGCCTATAAGAAGACGACAGTCTCTTTCAGCACAAGGTATAATAAGGATGATTAACAAGACATATCTCCATACCTTCTGTAAGGACTGAGTCAGATGTATACACTATCTAATCTGCTCTGTGTGCTTCTAGTTGCCCTTACCGCAATTATGATTAGGCTCCCTCTCATTCACCTAAACTGGCACACTATCCTTAGCAGCTGATTTTTCACACGGAGGAGTGCTTTTGCCCATAAAAGACATCCATTGTAATCAATATAAGAGAAAGTCTAGGCTGGGCATCAGTGGATATCATCTTCTGCTCAGAAGGTCTCTTTTCTGCCCCAACCAGTGATCCACCCTCATTATGTCACTTAGAGTAACAGACAAGGCCAGTTCTGCCATGCAGCTGGGGCAAAGAAGGCAGCATCTGGTAGACCACTCCTCAGGTGCAGCATGAGAGAGAGAGAGAGAGAGAGAGAGAGAGAGAGAGAGAGAGAGAACGCTATCACGAAGGTGAATTCTGCCCCTTTCACTTTCCCATGGAATTGCAGCATGTGCACAACCACAGCGATGGTCTCCATAATTGCTCTTGAACCTGGGGCCTTTGACCATCAAGCAGATGCTCCAGGCATGGGAGTTAGTTTGCACCTGGGCTTATCTGAAGTAGCTTTCCAAACATTCCAGCTTGCTTCTCTCTCCTGTCCTTTCCGGGCAATACTGCAAATCTGAATTATTTATTATTTACATTTTATATCCTGCTCTTCCTCCAAGGAGCTCAGAGCAGTGTACTAGGTACTTAAGTTTCTCGTCACCACAACCCTGTGAAGCAGGTTAGGCTGAGAGAGAGGTGACTGGCCCAGAGTCACCCAGCTAGTTTCATGGCTGAATGGGGATTTAAACTCGGGTCTCCCGGTCCTAGTCCAGCACTCTAACCACTATACCACGTGACTGTAGCCATAAGCCCATTTTCAAATTGATAATACTTGTATGTACCTACTGGCAAGAGAACGTCTCCTACTATAAGCATTGGAAATTCTCTGTGGTGAGAGAATACTTTTCTCATTATAGCAGAGTGCACAGAGGCACAACACAGCGGAATTTAGTTAGGCATGCGTGTATGCTGAGAGTAATGTAACTTGGAGCCAATTCATAGTTTCAAATCAATATATAAGGCATTTATTAAGGAACTCCATTCTAGATAGGAAAGTGAGGAGTTAGGATCTCTAATCTGTCTATCTAGCTGGATGCAGATGGATTCTGCATCTTCTCTGCACACATGGTGCAGGGAGAGGAGCTTGCCATATTGCAAGGTAGAAGGGCAGGTAGGGAAGAGAGAGAGGAAGGAAGTTCATCCCTGAGATTAGCAATCTACATATGCAAAGGGATAGTGTCAGAGCAGTGGAGAAGGGGTGACCAATGTCTTGACCCTCTAGCCCTCTGACTCACTAGTCTGTCCTCCATTGTCTGAGACAAGAGACAGCGCAAAGTCCTTTAACTTCCAACAACGTCTCCTACTATAAGGCCATATTTTTACAAAACCCTTAC
Source organism: Hemicordylus capensis (assembly GCF_027244095.1). Taxonomy (NCBI): domain Eukaryota; kingdom Metazoa; phylum Chordata; class Lepidosauria; order Squamata; family Cordylidae; genus Hemicordylus; species Hemicordylus capensis. The sequence goes on along the minus strand of NC_069658.1, from coordinate 22,212,668 downwards.
ATATTTTAGTGTCTGAAACATGCAAAATATGGCAGTGATGGAATCAGGATACTTTGGACATCACTTTTGATTCTATTAATGTATTTTGCTCATTTCAGACACTATATATACTAAGAGCCCCTGGTGGTACAGTGGTAAAACTGCCACCCTGTAACCAGAAGGTTACAAGTTCGATCCTGACCAGGGGCTCAAGGTTGACTCAGCCTTCCATCCTTCCGAGGTTGGTAAAATGAGTACCCAGAATGTTGGGGGGCAATATGCTAAAATCATTGTAAACCACTTAGACAGCTCTGGCTATAGAGCGGTATATAAATGTAAGTGCTATTGCTATATATAAAATGTAAGAGTTTTGTAAAAAAAAAAAAAAAAAAAACAAATCACCAAAAACCCTTATAGTAGGAGGTGTTCTCTTGCCAAAAGGTATACATATCAGCTTAAAAGTTTGCTTATGGCTCCAGTCATTGGGCGGTGTGGGGGGGTTTAACATGCCTGATTCTGCTACCCTTCAAATTCCTCCTGATTGATTGATTGATTAAGTGCCATCAAGTCAGTGTCGACTCTTAGCAACCACATAGATAGATTCTTTCCAGGATGATCTGTCTTCAACTTGGCCTTTAAGGTCTCTCAGTGGTGCATTCATTGCTGTTGTAACCGAGTCCATCCACCTTGCTGCTGGTCGTCTTCTTCTCTTTCCTCCCACTTTTCCCAGCTCCTAGGGGTGTGCAAACAGGCTTGAAACCAAACTGGTTCAATGTCGAACTGGTTCGATTAGAAGATTCAGGGTCGAGCCAACCGCACCCCACCCCACCCCAGGTTCGGCTCGACCCCAAACCAAACACACACACCCCAGTTCAGGGGTTTGACAAGCCTTTACAAAAACAAACAAACAACTTACCCCTTCTAGGGGGCTTCTCCAAGGTGGTGGGGGGCTGATGTGTGAGCACTGTAAGATGTTCCCCTTGGGGATGGAGCCGCTCTGGGAAGAGCAGAAGGTTCCAAGTTCCCTACCCGGCATCTCCAAGATAGGGCTGAGAGAGATTCCCGCCTGCAACCTTGGAGAAGCCGCTGCCAGTCTGTGAGGACAATACTGAGCTCAATGGTCTGACTCAGTATATGGCAGCTTCCTATGTTCCTATATTCTTTTGGTGGTGGTCCACAGAGGCTCCCCTTCCCCCCCACCAGCCTTTTTTCCTTTAAAACCCACCCGGTTCAGGTGTTTTTGGCCCTTTCTGGGCCTATTACCTGGCGGGAATATTCCCTAACTTCCCGGAGGGAGTAAGTTATGGCTTGTCAACCACCACCCCACAGACCAAACCAAACCAAGGGCAGGGTTCAAAGGGTTCAAAACCAAACTGGCCCAGTGTGGTTCAAATTTGGTTCGAATTCGAACCAAACCAGGCCAGGTGGTTTTGTGCACATTCCTAATTGCTCCTCCCCAAGGTGCAATTTCATGCTGGTAGCTCCCAAGGCTCTGGTGGGTGGTGTGGGGGTGGGGGAGTGGTTCCTGGAAGCCTTCAGTCTGCTGATCCCTGCTTTACTCTACTGAGCAACAGCCATCCTCTTTCTTGGAACAAGCACTGGCTTTGCTTGTGCAAGGCCAATGCTACAGTGAGGAGGGTCAGGTGCCACAGCCCCAATAATGACAATTGTAGTAACAAGCATGAATCCTCCCCTTTGCATTTGAATGGGACACTACATATGTGAGCACAGTGTAAGATATTCCCCTTAGGGGATAGGGCTTCTCTGGGAGAGCAGAAGGTTCCATGTTCCCTCCCTGACAGCATCTCCAAGATAGGGCTGAGAGCAACTCCTTGGAAAAGCTGCTGCCAGTCTGTGTAGACAATACTGAGCTAGATGGACCCATGGTAGGGCTGCCAACTGTCCCGCATTACATGGAACGTCCCTCATTTCAGGGATGGAATGTTGGCCCCTATAGGGACAGCATTTGTCCCACATTTGGGTGGCAGGGCACATAGTGGCAGTGTAAAATACTAGCATTGGGGAGCATTTAATTCCTTTTGCTATGTAAACTATTTTGAGAAGTTTTGGTTGAAAAGTGGTATAACTTGAATATGTTCTAAATCAGGGTTTCTTAACCTTGGGCCCCCAGATGCTTTTGGACTACAACTCCCATCATCCCCAGACTTGGCCTTTATGGCTGAGGATGATGCGAGTTGTAGTCCAACAACATCTGGGGGCCCAATGTTAAGAAACCCTGTTCTAAATAATAATGCTGGCATTATTCAATAGCATATAATTCAATAACATATACATCATTAATACTCAGGCTCTTGATTGCCACTGCATACACCTCCGACCCACCACAAACTTGTGTTCCTCAGGAGAGCTGGTCTTGTGGTAGCAAGCATGACTTATACCCTTAGCTAAGCATGGTCCACCCCGGTTGCATATGAATGAGAGCTAGAAGTGTGAGCACCATAAACTATTCCCCTCAGGGGATGGAGCCACTCTGGGAAGAGCAGAAGGTTTCACGTTCCCTTCCTGGCATCTCCAAGATAGGGCTGAGAGAGATTCCTGCCTGCAACCTTGGAGAAGCCACTGCCCGTCTGTGAAGACAATACTGAGCTAGATGGACCAAGGGTCTGACTCGGTAGAATGCAGATTCCTATGTTCCTGCAAAGGACTCTGCCTGTCAAAGTGCTGCCATTCTCACTCTACACGGGGCACCCATGGAATCCAGAGGCAAAACATGCTCACTCTGAATGCTCTACTTCTTCCAGGTTAAGGGGCTCAGCCCCTTGCCCCCAAATCCTGGACCAGCACTGGGCCTCTGCCACTCGTTTGAAATTCATTGGCCTGGCCAATCCCAAGCTCTACTGGAACAAAATGAAACATTGAGTTAAAACCACCACCGATGCCTTCATCAAACTTGTTTTGATGCCAGAGTTTTGTCAGTGGAGGGTACAGAACCGATAACTCTGCTTGCAGCAGTAAATGTCAGTCAGGTTATAACCTTGCTGTCTTTTTTCCCCTTTGGGCAGTTTCGGCTGGGTCATGCTGCTGAAGGAGGCATTTTCCCTGGAGTTCTCCCACAACCCAGGTATTGCTGGCTCGCTTCTTATTCTGCGGGGATTCTCAAGGCTGTTGGTTTGAGCAAAGGGCTCTTTCCATACTCTTTGGAGAAGCTGCATCACATGGAAGCAGCCTTTGGGAAGGCAATCTACCCACTCCATTAAAAGCATCCTGCCCAACACCAGCTGCTATTTCGCCCCCAATATCAGGAAGAGAAGGACATAAAGGATAATTTATTCAACAATGCAATCGGAAGAAACAGAACATGGTTTTTCTCCAGTGCCAACATAAGTTCTAGAGATTCACTGGAATTGTGTTACCACATTGCTTGGTCCCCAGGCATCATTTCAAGAGGGCCCCTGTGTTCTGTATTAATCAGAAAGCCCCTGCTGGGTCAGGCCAATGATCTATCTGCTTCTACACCCTACAGTCACCAACCAGACACTTCCAGGAAGCCGACAAGCACCCTCTCCAACCATTGCACCCCAGCAACTGGTATCTTGTGGTATTGCTTCTGGACATGAAAGTTTTCTAACTGGTAGCCATGGGTAGATTTTTCGCTCCATGTATTTGTAAGTATTAAATGTAATTTTTTTAAAAAAAAATTGATCAGGGCCTTCCTTATTCTCAGGTGCCACTATATTCTCCAGGGAGCAGGGCTGGGGCCAGACGTGTATTTTGCCACATCAACAGGCCTCGTCTGGCCAGGCTCATTAAGAAAGACGGTGCCATCAATCAGTAAGGATTTCTAGCACAGCATTACACATCACTGCGTGAGATGACACAGGATGCTGCTTATACCAAGTCAAACCATTGGTCCATCTAGTTCAGTGTTGTCTACACTGCCTGGCAGTGGCTCTCCAAGGTCATGCAGGGGTCTCTCCCAGCCCTACCTGGAGATGCTGCCAGGGATTGAAACTGGGACCTTCTGCATGCAAGCACGCAGATGCTTTTCCACTGAGCTACAGCTCCTTCCTATAGACAAAGAGATGCAACGTTCATATGCAGAATACCCACAGTGCTCATAATTTGAAAACCGTGTTTTTTCTTTTGCTTACGACAAAGAGAAAAGGGGTAAATGGGTAGTGTGGGTGCAATTTCAGCATGGTATAGTGGTTAGAGTGCTGGACTAGAACCGGGGAGACCCGAATTCAAATCCCCATTCAGCCATGATACTTGCTGGGTGACTCGGGGCCAGTCACATCTCTCTCAGCCTAACCTACTTCATAGGGTTGTTGTGAGGAGAAACTTAAGTATGTAGTACTGGGCTCCTTGGAGGAAGAGCGGGATATAAAATGTAAAAAATAAATTATAAATAAATAAATAAATAAATCCCCCCCCCCCAGCCAGTTGCTTGAAGGGTTCGCTGATTAACATGAAAGTGCTTGTGACTGTCAAGACGTAAAGAGTGTGTGTTCACTACATTTTAGAAAGAAAATGTCCCAATTAAGAAACAGCTAAGAAGCAGGGATGTAGCTATAATTGAGCAGATGGGTTCAAAGAATGTGGGCCCCTAGCTCCTGAGGGGGCCCCCAGATACAGCTCCACTCCTCCATATTTTCTTCATTATCTCCCTCACTCCTAGGGGCTGCTGGCGAGAGGGGTGGACACAGGCCCCCTCTCCCCTCGCTATGCCCCTGCCATCAAGGCATCAAACCAAAACACACACACTAAAAAGCCAAGGAAAATCCAGGAGCAGGGAGGGCCAGCCAGGGGCTCTCCAGCTCTTGGATGACAACTCCCATAACCCTGAACTGCAATTTATTGTAGCTGAGGATATGGGGACTGTAGCCCATCACCAGCTGGAAGGTCTCAGATTGGCCACTCCTGTCCAGGAGGATGATCGAGGCTGGCACATCATCCCCTGCGACTTCTCCATCCCTGTCAGCAGCCCTGCTGTTCCTGGAGAACTACACCTGCAAGTGCCTAAAGGTGCACATAGGTGAGAGGGTGGAAGGGGTGGGAGCCAAAGAGGGGGAAATGTAAGTCATATAAAACAGGACCTTCCTGACACACAAGAGTGTCGAGCAAGGTTGCATACTTGCTCCTTTCCTGCTCAACTTCTCTATTAATGACATGGTGGGCCACCTCAACAACCCAGACTTCTACCCTCAGAAGCTGGCAGAGAAACATCTCTCCACCCTGCTTTATACTGGCGACGCGACAATCCTCTCAAGCCCCCCCCCCCCGCATAGGACTTAAAAGAGCATGGAGGGCCCTCGCCCATTATTGCAGGGAAGACCTACTGGAAACCAATTACCATAAAACCAAAATCATGGTCTTCACTAAGAGACCCAGGACACACTCCTGACATATAAAAGGGAATGACATTGACCAGGTCTCTTGATTCAAATACCTGGAGGTGGTTTTCTATGCTTCTGGGACTAGGAAGGCCCTAGTTGTTGCCCAAAACACCCAGAGAAGCACTGCTGCCATTCTGAAATTCTTCCAACCAAAAGGGGGCCAATACCCACAGCCCTTAAGCTATTTGAAGCCAAGTCAATGGCATAACTTCTATATGGTGTCCAGCTCCAACTATGCCCCACTAGAGCATCCAAATTCCTAATAGTGATGTGCCCAGACCGGTCCGGAGGCCATTCTAAAGGCCTCCAGACTGGTCCGGACCTGGGCGGTTAGGGTTAGGGGGTTGCTTTAAGAGCTGGGGGAGGGTTTACTTACCCCTCCCACCGCTTTCCCCCTCCGGTGCTCATAGTTCCTTTAGTAATTGGGGCGGCAGGATACCTCCCTGCTGCCTCTTCCCCCGTTTCACTGCTCAAGGCTCCCAGCCCAGGACCCAGAAGTCTTCTGCACACGTGCACATCGCACGCGCGCTTCACTTCTTTAAAAATATCCCCTAAGGCGGGTGGTGGTGGTGGTTTGTGGCATAATACCTAATACCTAAGGTGGTATTGTGGTGGCAGCTGCAGTAATTGGGGCGGCAGGATACCTCCCTGCCACCCCTTTGCCCGTTTCACTTCTAAAGGCTCCCAGGACCCAGAAGTCTTCTGTGCACGCGCACATTGTGCGTGTGCTTCACGTCTCCATGACATGCATGCACATGCAGAAGACTTCTGGGTCCTGGGAGCCTTTAGAAATGAAACGGGCGAAGGGGCGGCAGGAAGGTATCCTGCCGCCCCAATTACTAAAGGAATTACGGGCGCTGGAGGGGGAAAGCGGCAGGAGGGGTGAGTAAACCCTCCCCCCGCTCTTAAAGCAACTCCCCACCCCAGTGCCGGACCGCAGTTCGGCGGTTCCGTGCACACCCCTAATTCCTAAGAGCAGTATTGCAAGTCCCTGCTAGTGTCTCTAATGCCACTCTACAATTGGAAGCAGGCCTGGTGAAGCTGGAGGCCAGAGTCTGGCTGTCCTTATTCAATTACATTAATATTTAATGTTTGTTTTTTAATTTGTTGCGAACCACCCTGAGACCTTGGGTTGGGGCAGTATAAAAATGCGTCAAATAAATAAAAAATAAAAACTGGCCAAAATTATCCCTCCTCCCAATGGGCCTAGCCCCCTCAACACTGACGGATGGTTTCCAATCCACATGGAAGCGATCTCCATCTGAGGAACTATCCTTACTTGGTACTCTCCCCTCTCCAGCACCTTCTTCCCATGGGTTACGAGTGGGCCAGAGCACTTATCAAACAGCACATAAATGACAGAGACTGCCAAACCAACCGACATAAGTCCCCAAACTTTCTTCTCTCTGAGTCTAAGGTACATAACTACAACTGCTGGATATACCTCACACAGCTAGAAGTACCAAATCACAGAAGTGCTTTTACCTGGACTTGCTGCAACACCCGTCCCTTGGCTGTCCTCGAAGGAAGATACAGGAATATTTCTTTCCTGGAACATCTGTGCCTCGGGCAAGTTGAAACTCTTGAGCATGCCCTCCTCCACAGCCTGTTCTACAGAGATGTACAAAATGCCCATATACTTCTGCTACTTGACACTCAGGCCAATATGACATCTTCCTATTACTCTGACTGTAATCCATCTATAACATATAATGGGGCCAAGTTCTGAGCGGCAGCATGCAGAATTTGCCAGGGCAGGTTCTGGCCACCAGAAAGAACTAATCCCCCCGCAACTATTCAGCCCTACTGCTTTTAATGCATCTGTTCATCTTCAATATTTTATGGACACTGTCTTACTGATTTTAGCTTTGCAGTTTTATAGCATGTAACCTTTAAGAGCATATCATAGATTTTAGCCCTACTGTGACTTCATACACACAGGCTACTGTTTTCGCCATTTTACAGATACTCGCAGTTCTTAGCGTTTCAGTAATCCTATAGTGACCTTACAGTCTCTAGGCTAACAGGCACAGACTATCATTTTTTATCTGGTTTTAATATTACATGCTCCTTTTACCTAATGCTGGTCTAAGATCATAATAGAGATTGATTGACTGACTGACTGACTGACTGACTACAGGACAAATCTTTTAATGATATTACGGGATTGAATGATCAGGAAAGCAAAGAGATATTGGGGGGGGAGGGGTATCACATTTATTAGAAAATATTCAAGAGAACTTTTCCCATTAACACATTTCATAGGTCCTCTCAGATCTAGCACTTCTTGTATAGCAGTTTATTTTTAATTTTTTGTAAAGGCAGAGGGATGAATGAAATTGACACACTTATACACACATTTTATTATGCGAAAAGGCAAAAGTATTGCTGAAGAAGAAAGCAAAGGGTTTCTTTTCCCACATTGTTCAAGTGACTTGTCTAAGGCCACAAAGGAAGTGTGAAAAGCCAAGAAAGAGGCTCTAAGGGCAGGTCCCTGCTTCAGATGGAAAGCAATTTGGCAGAGAATTTTCAGCACCATTACAGAAATACCTTTCCCAAGGATATTTGGGACAAACTACAGCAATTAGACAGGTATGTTTGCAGCTTAGATGTGCCCAAGGTTTCAGGATCCGAACCTTTTGCCCTCCCACTGCTACCCAGACAGCGCCACATGTTTACAGATTCAACAGCTTTTGCAACTGTATCCTGGGACAACCAGTAATATTCATGCCTCAGGGCCACTTCCTACACTATTGTTTTTACTTAATGAGATGGTTCTCATATCCCGCCTCCCCAATATCACTCTCAGGTGTGAAATTGTAAGATGGGAAGATCTGCCGATTTGTAATGTCAAGCATCTGTACCAAGAATCCACAAACTGCTCTGAATATTCATTTCTTGCTTTCTCAACAAGCAGGTGTTTTAACCGTAATCCACATTTTGCATTCCTTGGAGAAACACCCAAGGACACAAACTGTAATCTGGGAAGATGCCCAAACGTGCTTGGTTGCAACTCAACCATCTCCAAAAGTTCAGAACCTCACGTGTCAGCCATCGCAAAACATTTCCCTGTGCGTTTAGATATGGGATTACTTGCAACTGGGGGTATATGACCAATTTTACTTCAGTTGGGTAAAATTCTCCTGAGCACTTGGCAAGTGATACCAAGCGGGGATGACAGGAGCCTCGGTCCAGCAACAGCCAACACCAAGTTACCTGGGGGTGAACAGGCTCGCCCAACCTAGTCTGATCACCTACATGGGCTCTTCCACATTTGCTAACGCAAGGCTGCACAACTTCAGGCTGCTAGCTATTTTTGGACTACAACTCCCATCATCCCCAGCCACAGTGGCCAATGGTCAGGGAAGATGGGATTTGTAGTCCAACATCTGCAGGAAGGCTGAAGCTGTGCAGCCCTGTGCCAAGGCAAAACACAAACAACCTGTCTCAGATAATGTTGCTACAGGCCAAGATCAACAAAGTGCTTTGCTCAAAAAAGCCTAAATTGGTAATACCAGACTTGCAAAAAAAGAAGTGTTCACCTTGCAACCTTCACCTAACAGTCCTCACTGTCTTCTTTCGACCATTAAGAATGGTAGGAGGAAAGTAGGATAGAAGCAGAGATACATGGTGAATTCGGTCACAAGAATAGACTGCATGTAGTCTGACAAAATATTGTACCTGGTTCACACAACCATTCTAATTTTGGTTTAATGTAGGGTTACCCACATTGGTGCAATTGTGTGAACCCAGCCAGGACAGAAATCTCAGATTCATATCCAGTCACAAACCACCTTGGCGCAGGTTCACACAACCGCCTTAGTGTTGGTAACCTACATTAAATCGAGATTCAAATGACTGTGTGAACCAAGCCTCTGTCTACTTGAGCCACATGGTGGGGGCCAGGAATTATGTGAGCAGGTTCCTTTGGTTCTCTCCAGCAAAAGGAACCTTTTGATTTCTAGCAAGATTCAAAGCTGTTAAGCCATTACTTTCAAAACGATTGTGCCAATACACTGTGGATTCATTTCACTGAATGGATATTCCACTTCTGGGATATTTTAACTGACCCTCTCCATGGGGTGGGGGAGGGGGAGAGAAACTCACAACATGGAGGAACTCACAACAATATTGTTAAAGAAAATATGAAATGTCGCTTTTATCCATATACAGCTGCAGTCCTAAGAACACTTTATGAGCTTGTCCCAAAACAGGGTTGCTCATCTTTGACCCTCCAGGTGTTTTCCAACTACAACTCCCATCATCCCCAGTGGTCAATGATCAGGGATGATGGGAGTTGTAGTCCAACAGCTGGAGGTCCGAAGTTTTGCAGCCCAGTCCTAATGTAACCCGTAGGATTTGCTCACAAGAAGGTTTTTAGAACTGCATCATGAACAGGACAATTCATTTGGACAATACAATGTTGTTTTGCACACCACATAGTATTATTTACAGACAAAGGGTACATTTCAAATATATTAGTATCTCTTTGTATATCTATGCTCTAGAGTCGTGCAAGGCAATTCCATGTTCTTTTATGATTCTCGTTTCAGAAGTACATATGCGCCCATTACAGCCAGGAGAGCATACTGTGAAAACAAAATAATTTTCGATTACTTCTGTGTGTCTATACACACACACACACACACACACACACACAGTATCAGACTTCAGAAAATGGATACCACTTCAAATACATCTTTGTTTAACTAGACATTAAAGTATTAATTTACAAAAAGTAACATGTGAATTACACAAACGTGGGTACATTTCTTCCCATGGAGAAATTAACTTTGTGTGCCCCTTTGTACACATAGAACTGCACCCTTGATTTGATGGGGACAAAACCAAGTGCCATTCTGGGTGTGTGCTGGAGGACCTATTAGGCCCTGGTCTGGAGTGTGTTTACTAATCTTTCTAAATATGTTTTCACTTGGAGATCCAGTATTTGATTCTTGCTTTGTTTCCAATAGCTTTTAAATCGAAATCTCAAGAGTACCACAGAACATGGGTTGTAATGCATGATTAGTTACATGTGGAAACTATGCCCTGCAGGAGGCCTTGTGGTGCTGCCAACAGCAACCTTAATCAGAATTTAGAATTCTATGGAACAAAACCAAGGCGCCGGGGGGAGCGTGGGAGCCTGTTTGAAAATATAACTGGCTAGCTTTCCCGGTAACATTTAACTGCATATTGGTTTTTCGGAAGCACTTACTTAATCATTTGACTTTAATAGGATAAAGCCCATCCAGCACCACTGAAGTCAGGGATGGGGAACTTGTAGCCCACGGAATCCTAGAGTGGATTTCAAACTCCCTACTCTCAAAGAACCTCTCTCACCTTTGCTTTGTCTGCCAAGGAACTTCTGCACTTTGCAAAGGATTCTGGGCAAGTGTTGCAGTGCACTTTGGTTCACACAGAGTGCCCATCAGGCCTGTTTGGCCTCTTGTAAACAGAGATCATAACCTAGGAATGTGGCCAACACTTCCTTGCTGTTGCACTTGGTGAGGAGAAGGCTGATAATGATGCAAAACCTTTCTCAGGGCAACACAGAGAACACCCTCCATTATTTATCGCCTCCCTGAGCCTCTAAGGCAGGCTGTGATAATCTTTTTTGGCTCTAAGAGCCAGCCCCAAAATTTGGGGGAAGCGCACTCCAATCCTGGGGTCATGTCTGTTCATAGCTTGGTTTAGGCACCAGGTTTAAATTTGCAGACATCATGGCAAGTTGGCATTTGGAAGTGGTCAAATCCTGCTCTAAGGAGCCAAGGTTCCTAGGAATACAGCTGAAGACCCGTGGCATGTTGTAATAATTCAAGGAATTGCTGTTCTTTGCTTTTAAGTGTCTAGTTCTCACTGAAATCTATAAGCAAATATTTGAAAACACAGGGAGCAATATTATTCAGCACTAGTAGGCATTTTGACAACAACTTCAGTGGTAAGCAAGTTGTACCACTGTTCAGTGGTAAGCAAGTTGTACAGGAGAGGAGAGCTGGTCTTGTGGTAGCAAGCATGACTTGTCCCCATAGCTAAGCAGGGTCTGTGCTGGTTGCATCTGAATGGGAGACTTGATGTGTGAGCACTGCAAGATATTCCCCTCAGGGGATGAAGCCACTCTGGGAAGAGCAGAAGGTTTCAAGTTCCCTCCCTGGCTTCTCCAAGATAGGGCTGAGAGAGAGTCCTGCCTGCAACCTTGGAGAAGCTGCTGCCAGTCTGTGAAGACAATACTGAGTGAGATAGACCAATGGTCTGACTCAGTATATGGCAGTTTCCTATGTTCCTACTCAAAATGCATACAAGCATAGGGCCACTGCTCCATCTGGCTCAGTCTTGTCTACAATGACTGGCAGCAGCTCTCCAAAGTTTCAGGCCAAGGTCTCTCCCAGGGAGATATCAGGGTTTGAATCTGGGACGTTCTGCATGCAAAGCAGATGCTCTTCCAATGAGCTACAGCCACACACCCCTAAGGGGAATATCTTACAGTAAGCAGTGCTCATGTGGTCACCCATCCAAAAGCAAACCAGGGTGGACCATGCTTAACAAAGGACAATCCATGCTCAGTTCACAGTTCTGCCCTGTCTTCACAATCATTTATTAGTCTGAGTTGCTGTTTTGCCCAAGACCACTAATGGCTTCTGGAGATCTCTTGTGCAGCCTGCTGGTTGGTGGAATTCTGACAAATCCAATCCTTCAATTTATTTTAAACCAAAGTAACTTTCCAACCAGTTTGGATGTATGATGGGGAAAAAGGCCCCAATATGATTTTCAATGCTGAACAAGGTTATCCACCTTAGTGCAGAAATATCAACATGGTACAACAGTTGCGTGAAAACCTCAATGCCCTTGAATATATTTTGGACCAATACATTGTTAAGTTTGCACATGGAGCGCAATCCATTCAACTTGTCTTGCACAAGCTCCACTGAAATTAAAAGAAGCTATGCAAAAGTATGACATATGCAGGTTCTCGCACAAGTCTCATTCATTTCAATTACACTAAATACAAGAGAAGCAGCCAAGGGACTGAACCCATCATATGCATGTCAACACAATTTAATATCCAAAACACAAGCAATCCCACACGGGAAATAGCAAAGGGTACCCAATAGGACAAGTTTGCTAGGAATGGATCTCTCTCCACCTTGTATAAGGAAATTTGTTAATACAAACTAGAGACCACTCTGCAGTTCAAGAATGGATTCTTAATTTAGAGAGTTCTTAGTCCCAGTGTTCAACCTCAACTTACCTTAAATTTTGGATAGTCATTCATGATTATGGTGACCATCCCAACGTACGGCAAAAACCTGATTGACAGAAGTTGAACAGAACAGCATTAAGTAAGTTTAAGCCCAGTTTAAAGTAGTGTTTGTGTTTATACAACATTTAGCCAGGTCAGGTGTGGGTAATATAAAGCTAATACAAAGTTCTTGAGGCATCTTAATGCAGCCTGAGTAGATTTTGTTTAAAGTATCATAGAACAGTGATCTTCACTATTTTTCGGGCGGGGTCTACATGGCAAAAGACCTTCAACGCAAGAGCCATGTCCCACTATGCTGACCTCTGCAGGATACTGCGCTTTTCGCAGTGCTGGGGCGAGGGGCTATAAGAGAGATGGAGCCCTCTTTTAAGAGCTCTAGGAGAAAAACACTGGGGGGGGCTACCCTTCCCAGCACTCTGTGTAGGCCTTCCAAGATGGCACAGGGATTCAAGAGGGCTCAGTTTCCCGTAAAGGAGCCCCGACCTCTGGCACTGGGCAAAGCATAGCACTTCACGGTGAGAACAGTCATCTCTGTACGGTGCCAGGGGGATTGTGCAGAGTATTCAGCTTCAACTGAAGCATTGTACAGGCTCAATAATCAATTAGGACCACACTTAAGGTTGATGGAGGCCACCACTGCCCCCTGGGCCTTACAGTGAAGATGATTGTCACAGAATGCTAGAGTAGGAAGGGACCTCGGAGGTCTGCTGTTCTCGATCTCTGCTCAGTTCAGGACTCTGTTGCAGTGTCCCTGACAGCTTTCATTAAAAAGGGTTTCTAGCCCTCATGGCTAAGTTTGAGAACCAGATGGTTAAAAAAAAAAAAAAACACTCAAGAAGAAGAAATAAAAGCCAACATTAAAGAGTCCGCTTTGGATGTCTAGGCTAGGCAGGTCAGGCAGAGAGGCTCACTGTGGGACTCCATGTAATGCTGGGCATTTGACTGATCAAAAAAAGATTTGGTCAATTGACCAACATAATGGTAAAGTATTTTTAAATGATTGATTCCATTAGTCATCATCAGATTCAACACACGTTAATTACAGAATCAAATTCCTCAACATTGCTTAGTCAAGATTAATTTTTTAAAAGTAATTGAAATGAATTATTATAACTTAAGTAAGGTCTCCATAAATGTGAACAATTCATTGAACAGTTCTTCTCTTTGGCTTTTATCCTGGAACATCAGAGGGAGCTTACATTTACAAAAAAAACTGACCACAGTCAATTGATCAGAGTGACAATCCTGCCCTATGCTCCCTACTGAGAAACAGAATGTGAATCTGAGTGAAACAAATACACACAACAGTGACATTTCAACAGCAGCTACATAATCCATGATGCAATCCAACTGAGAGCATGCATACACACACACCCAGTGCTGTAGTGGTGAGAGTGTTGGAGTAGAGCAGGGGAGGCCCGAGTTCAAATCCCCATTCAGCCATGAAATGTACTGGATGACTCCGAAGGCCTATTTACATGTTAGGTTCAACATTCATAGAACGGGTGTACCGTGTGCACAGGTACAGATCTATACACAGATACAGTCATTCACATGTTTTGCTGAAAAAAAGGTACAGAAGGGCACTTCTTATCTGTACCAAGCATTTGAATGGCCCTTCTCCAGGTTCACTTTTAAAATGAACACAGGTACAGTCATTCACACAAACTCATGTACAAGTGTACAGACATTTGTACACTCATGCAGCATGCTGTCTGAATCGGGCTTGGGCCAGTCACTTATCTTTCAACCTAATCTACCTCACAGGGTTGTTGTGAGGATAAACGTAACCATGTACATGGCTCTGGTCTCCTTGGAGGAAGAGCGGAATATAAACATAAGTGATACAATAATCTGAAGAGAGCAGCCACAAATACACAAGTAGAGCAGCACTAGCAGGATCAAAGCATGAGAAGACAGATTACTGAGAGAAATCTACAATTATGCACAGGGAAGGCAGAGCTCCTTCCAAAGTTTCTCACAATCCTATTATTAATAATAAAGATATTTATCCCCCACCCCTCCAGTACACTACTGCTCAGAGTGGCTCACAACAAGACTACCAAAAGTCACCAAAAAGCACATCCTGCTGCAGGACTTACCCTCGCGCTCGACCGACGACATCCTTCTTTTCTAGCCAATTCTGGCCTTCTTTGTACAAGCCTCTGTCGTCAACTTCATTATTATCGCCCTTAGTCAGAAATTTGATGTTGCCATTTTCTCTGCAAGCCAACAAGATGGCAAATTCATTAGCACCTCATTTGAAAACCATGAATTAGAACATGTTTGCAAAACACGAACAGGGAGGATTTCAAGATTAGATAGCAATGCGTCCAACCTGCCCTTCCTCTGTTTTTAATAAATATCAGGGTATCCGTGCTGTGACTCTTACTGACAGATCTAAACTACCATTTCCTCCCCACCACCCAGTGTGTTAATAAATCTACCTCAGCCAAGCAGTCACAATAAAGAATGCCTGCTTAGCACTAGACTTATTAAGCAGATACCTGCCCTCTTGTTATTAAGAGGAAAGAGTGTGCTTCTTAACCTGGAAAACTGGCATCTACAGATATGAAAAAGACCAAATTACTTAACAGGAGTTCTGCTAGCAAAAAAAGAAAGAAAAAAGTGGCCATTTAAGTTTAACAACATTTTGGTGGGATGGAAAGCAGATGGAGGTGTTGAAAATCTAACAACAATTCTCTGTAAGTTTATTGTTGTAACCACAGGTCAATGCACACATTAAGGCATAATAAAACATAAAAACATAATAGCTAATGCATCATGCTTAAAGAAAAACAGACAACATAATAAGCCAGTAAAAAAAACATTACAGCTAGCTCAGCAACATGCATAAAAATGAAAAAAAGAGAGAAAATCCTAAATACCTAACTGCAGTTACAACTCTGATGGGTACAACTCGGATAAGAGCACTAGTCCTGGGACTACAGTGTAGCCAGGTATGTAGCCGGGCTAGCAGACACAGTTCTCTTCCTAATTTTAAAAGAGAATAAAGCCAACAGAAATGGCCGCTTGATAACTAACATAAGGAAGTGCCAGCTTTATCCCATTCCGACAGCAAGTACTGAACACATCCTGTTTCAGAACCCGTGAATTTATCCAGTTCTGTGGACCAGAGGTAGGACTCAGGCGTGGAGAGATGCCAGAAGCAGAGTGGCTCCACTTTTGCAACAGTATGGATGCCAGGAATGCATCTCTACTTGGGTCCCTCAGGCAGACACAGATGGTTGCAATGGCAGGGCCCCTTCCCAGGTTGCCTTTAGTGGCATGAGAGCTGCTGTGGAGGGACTCCTTCACATGCCGCGGGGCCATCAAGGGCCAACGAGGCGATCCACCGATCACACAACGGGGGCTTGCAGGCTTGATTTTTCAAGGGCAAGTAGTAGCCACACCGAAGTAGCAGCCAACCCAGACCAGGCCAGCAGCACAAGGAGGCTTTGCATGGTGCCATTCCTCACCCCGGCCTCCTGCCCCCGCTTCCCTGTGGCAATCTGACAAGGGAAGCTTCCATTGGTGTCACTGGAGATTTTCCTCTTGGGGCAAAAGCTGTGAGTGGAGTGGAGACAATTTGGGTAACTGGCCAGGAGAGGGGGACGTTAAAGCCCCCCACGCACGGCTACTCTTTACATTGGAAAAATCAAGCATGCAGGCCCACATCACATAACAGCTGCATCATCTTGTGTGGCCAAGTCACATAGGAAGGCGCCTCATTACAGAGTCAGTCCACTGATCCACCGAGCTCGGTATTGCCTACACGGACTGGCAGCAGCTCTCCAAGGTTTCATAAGAGCCCTGCTGGATCAGGCCCAAGGCTTATCTAGCCCAGCACCCTGCTACACACAGTGGCCCACTAGATGCCTTTGGGGAGCCCACAGGCAGGGGGCGGGGCATGCCCTCTTTCTTGCGATTGCTCCCTTGCAACTGGTATTCGGAGGCATCTTGCCTCTGAGGCTGGAGGTTGCTCCCAAGCAGGAGTCCTCTGGAGGTCTCTTTCAGGCAGGAGTCTCTCCCAGCCCTCCCTGGAGATGCCAGAGCGTGAACCTGGGACTTCCTGCATGCAGAGGAGATGCGCTCTCTCTCTCTCAATCTCTCCCCCCCCTCTCTCTCATCTATAGCATGGAAGAAATCCACACTACAGCTCCTTCTCCCACTAGCACTGATCCAATGAGATGCCTGAATCCCGGTGGGGCGATGCTGGCACGAACTTCACTCACACGACCTCAGGCACCCAATGTTATTAAACAGCACGAGGATGAGTCGGACTGCAACGGTTTACACACTGCTAAAGGTAACTTTAGGGGGCAGAATGTGCATCCATGCATTTTTGTGCCAAATTCACACCACCATTGTTGAGGTGGTCAAGTCAAGCGATAAAACTGATGTTTCAATACTCGCATATCAAAAGGAGGGTTTATGACATTGCATTTGCATGGGATGACTGTGACAAATCGTACCCTAGAAAATTAATGCTTTCATGAATTTCAGGCACCTTTGGGATGTCTTTTGGAGGATGGCCTCATCTCTGCCCACCTTCCAATGTATGGTAGACATGACTCCCTAGGCAAACCTTTGAGCCAAGGTATTAGCTGCTGTGGGATATGGTTACAAGTTGTTTTATTGCTGTAATTAGTGGAGGAGAGCTGGTCTTGTGGTAAGGGTAAAGCACACCGTCAAGTCGATTTCGACGCCTGGCACCCACAGAGCCCTGTAGTTTTCTTTAGTAGAATAAAGGAGGGGTTTGCCATTGCCTCCTACCACGCAGTATGAGATGATGCCTTTCAGCATCTTCCTATATCGCTGCTGCCTGATATAGTACTAGCGGGGATTCGAACCGGCAACCTTCTGCTTGTTAGATATTCCCCTTAGGGGATGGGCCATAGCTCATTGGAAGGGCATCTGCATGCCTCCATGCAGAAGGTCCCAAGTTCAATCCCTGGCATCTCCAGGTAGGGCTGGGAGAGACTCCTGCTTGGCAGTGGCGGCAACAAATATTTATATACTGCCTTTCAATACAAGTCCCTAAAGCGGTTTACATAAAGAAATAAAAATAAAGATGGATCCCCATCCCCAAAGGGCTCAAAATCTAGAAAGAAACCTAAGACAGCCACCAGAGGGATGCTGTGCAGGGGATGGAGGGGGCCAGTTGCTCTCCCCCAGCTAAATAAAGAGAATCACCACTTTTAAAGGTGCCTCTTTGCTCAGTGAGCAGGGGAAACCTTGGAGAGCCGCTGCCAGTCAGTGTAGACAATACTGAGCTAGAGGGACCAATGGTCTGACTCAGTATAAAGCAGCCTTCTATGTTCCTATTACTGCATTATCGTTTTCTATCATGTCAATCACCATGGGGGTCCTTGGGGACCAAAAGAGCAGGGAAAGAGTACTGGCTGACATCCTGACTAGCAAAGTCCTTGCAGAAGGGTAATGTACTATGGCAACGCTACTGTGTGAAGATTGGAACTTGCTCTCCAGGCTAGTGTTGTGCTGCTGCAACTGCATGCATGCTTGTGCAACAGTTGTGTAACATGCATCACACCACATCTGTTTTAAAAGGAACCTTCGCACAGCAGCCCTATAACGCAATTCTGAGAATCACACTCTCTTAGCACAACTATGCAATCTTCTCACACTTGCACAACTTGGTTAGCCAGGATGTCAGCCACTGAAAATGAGTATACAGACATGTTTTCTAGCATTGTTAACTGGATACTTTACCACACAAGTCTCCTTCACAAGAGCACAACATCATTGACTACAAGCCAGCTGGGGTGGTGGGTGTCATTTGGTGGTGGGTGGGGGGAGATGAATGCTCATTGTGATTTCTGACAAGGTGCCTTTTGACCCCTAGAGATGGAAAATGGGCGACAGCATTGCCATGCGTTCAGTGTGTTATCATGCGGTTATTGAGCTGGTAGCAGCTCAATCCACAATGGCTTTTTAAAAACTTTTAAACATTTTAAACACACAAGAACTGGGAGAGCACCTTCTTCTGCATGATCCCTACCACACATTAAGATAATCTAGAGAGGTCCATTTCCATACACAGCCAGCTCGTCTGGTGGTGACTGGGGAACGGGCTTTCTCTGTAGCCGCTCCTGGGCTGTGGAAGGCACTCCCTATAGATATTCGTGGCTTAACATCTTTACCAGCCTTTAACAGAGCCCTTAAGACACACTTTTTCTATCTATCTATTTATTTTTAAAACATTTCTATACCGCCCAAAACTTCCATCTCTGGGCGGTTTACAATTAAAATCATTTAAAATGGTTTTCAACCAGGCTTTTAATAAACTCTGAATGTTTTAAGTTTTTAATTGCTGTTTAATTTTTTTAAAATTGTGGTAATCTTTGACTGTTTACAATTGTAACTATTTAATAATTGGTTTTATTATGTTTTTAATAAATTTTTTTTTAATAGTGGGTTTTTTGTAAACTATCTAGAGCCTGTGGAGTCAGGCAGGATAAAACAAACAAAACAAACAAACAACCATAACATTTTACGTTACGTCAGAGCAACGGATATGAAAATTGGCAGGCATGTTCTCCAAAGATTACTTCATGGAGAAAGGACAACAATTTGTTCATTGTTGCCCAACCCTAACCCTTTCCTCCGTGCAAAAGGGACCATAAGTTTACCCTAATCAGTTGGGGTAGGGATAAAGAGGAGGAAATAATACAGAGAAAGCTGGAAGTGCAACAATGCTATCACCTATTTTCCATCTCTATGGAGGTAGACGTTAACAAAAAAATCACTAAGAGCATTCGCCCCCGAGATGTTACCAATAGCCAATGTTTGTGGGCTAGACTCATGGACTAAACTGAGAGACATACAAAATAGATGCCCCCTAGGAAAATGTACAAGTGGGTCAACATAATGAAGTGGGGCTTAATGCACTGTTCGGTCAACATGATGCACTGAGGACACCTGTTGCACACACATAAATGAGCTTCCTGAACTGCAGCCAAAAGCTCTCTCATGGTTAAAGAGCATAAATTGAGTTTTAATGCCCAATGAGCTACTGAGAATACCAATGGTTTGCTGTGTCCACTCTCCTCATTTTGCTTCCAAAAGGCTATAGCAAAATAGCCAAGCAGTGAAAACAATTAAATTTTTTGCCATTACTTTTCGTGAACCTTGATTACTCTGTGCACAATGGGAATATCTCTGCCTTCGACTTTAAAAACCACTATTTCCCCAGCTCTGATGGGATCATCTCGGAAATTCGTTAAGAATAACAGGTCTCCTCTGTGAAAGGCTGGTTCCATGCTGCCACTACAAATGAAAGGAGGGAGGGGGAGAAATCTGGATTACACCACTGACATTATGTTTTTGTTTGCTCATACTTTTTTAAATTGTAAAAACTTTAAATTACTTCACCAACTATAGTTACAGAATTTAAAAAAAGTTACAGGATAACAGAGATAGCACAAGAACTGCATTTCACAATCCATGATGCAATCAACCAGATCTCACAAAATCAATTTAAATCAATGCTATGTTGCAGCAATGAAGCCAATCGCAGAGTGAACATCATTATTTTACAAACAGGAACCACTTTGGCAAAATAAGTTCAGTGTGAGAGTCATTTCCTATTGTGTTGATCTCTGCGCTGTGCCTGGCTTTCCTCAGCATGGTTCCCCACCCTTTAAGATAAACGGAGCCCTCTTTAGCCCCAGCGCCATCTTGGAAGGTGCCCATGGAACCCTGGGAAATGTAGTCCTTCCCAGCACTTGCCCCATATGGGGGAAGCGGATGCACGGGAGCAGTTTCCCTTAGAAGAACCCACAGTGGTGAGCCAGGTGCAGCATACATAGTGGGAACTGTCACCTGTGTGTGACATATTCGGCTTCAGATGAAGCTTTGCACAGACTAGTGAACAATTGCTCAGGGATCCACACAGGGGTTGATGGCCACCACCATGGGCTCCAAGGCCCTGCAATGGAGAACACTAAAATAGCATTTTATACATGAAGACTGAATGGTGGTTTTAAGAAAAAGGTTGATGCAGCAAATAATTCTGCAGAAGGTGGATGCACACACCCCGTTCCACTTGGCCATGTATAAAAACCAGTAGTCTTTGACTACAGAAGCCCTGTCACATGTTAAGGTCTGCTGGCAGAGACGCACTAAATCGCCTTTACTATAGGAAACAAGATCCATCAGGCCATGGGTGCAGGGCCTTCTTAACTGTGGCCCCACAACCTAATGGAATATGTTTCCAATGGGGCCTGTCAAAACCCAAGCCTACTAGCAAAGTGTGTAAGCACATTCTTAAGCAAATATTTTAAGCTGGTAATGTGGTGTGTTGACAGGGTGGTGTACTTACACCTGGGTCTCTCTGGTTTAAGTCCCTGCTCAGTCATGAGGCTCACTGGGTGACCTTGGGCTAATGATACTCTCTCAGTTTATAATCTACTTGCAGGATTGTTGCGAGGATTAAATGGGATAACACACTGCCCCATGTACACTGCTCATTAGAGTTCCTTGGAGGGAGGGTAGGATTAAAATGTAATATAACCAATACCTGTTCCCCACACTAGAATTTACTGACTTGTACTGACTATCAGATGTATCTAGTACTTAAACATAGCAAAAGATGGTGTTTTATTAAATTCAGAGTTCTGATTTTATAGTCAACTGTACCAATACCAGGGCCTATGTTACAAGAAACGTGGCCAGCCTTTTAGCTTCTGCCATCGAAGTATGTGGCAAGCTGATACAATCTGGTTAATTATTCTGAGTCAATGTTTGTGTTTGAGTGTCCCTCGACAGGTCAGGCATTCTTTGGCCCTTCCCTCGTCGCATTGGCCATTTTGGAGGCCACCGCACATGTATAATGGGCCCCTGCGTGGCCAGGTGACCCAGGACACGCAGAGGCCCATTGCACATGCGCGGCAGCCTCCAAAATGGCCGCCGCAAGGGGGGAAGGCCCAGAAAATGCCAAAAAATGCCTGAACCAGGCAATTTTTGCCACGAGGAAGGCAATTTTTTCCACGGGACACACACACACACACACACACACACACACACACACACACACACACACACACCCGATTGTCTTGGAGGGGGCAAGTACTAAAAAAAAAGATTATTTTTTAAATTGACCAGCAAACCCCCCAAACAGCCTGCGGCGGGGGGGGGGGGGGGATGTCAGTCCAGGACCAGTCCAAAAATGGAGTGGTTCAGTTTGACCCCGAACTGTCAAACCGAAGCGGTTCAATGTCGAACAAGTTTGACGTCGAACCTCTTTGCACATCCCTAAAAAGCATGTACATGTTTGCGTTCAGAAGGTTCCTAGTTCCCTCCCTGGCATCTCCAAGACAGGACTGAGAGAGACTCCTGCCTGTAACCTTGGAGAAGCCGCTATCAGTCTGCGTAGACAATACTGAGCTAGATGGACCAATGGTCTAAGGCAGCTTCTTCAGTTCCTATGTTTCAGGGCTGTGTTGAGAAGGTGACAGACGTGCTTTAAAGGAGACAACCTGGGCTGCCCAGGAAGGAAGCAGGCTAAATGGCCTGAGCATGTGGAGGAGAAGGACAAGGTTAGCAGACCCCTGTCTGGGGCACGAGAGGCTCCAGAATGTGACACTGAGAGGGCAAGAGTGGGGACAAGCAGTGTCCTCTGTAACAGGGATTCCCAGAACAACTCCCATAATCCCCAGCCAAAGGCCATTGTAGCTAGGGATGCTGGGAGTTGTATTCACCAACATCTGGGAATCTCTGTTAGAGGGAACATTGGGCACAAGCTGGGTGCCTGGCTGAATGGGGCTACAGGTTCATGACACACAGGCTGTCCCAATCACAGAGTTAGCCATATAGAAAGGCGTACCTGAGTACGACCACAATAGGACTTTCGCTTCCAGTGATAACGATGAGGCCTTTCCATATCATGAGGGCTGAAGATACAATCATGGCAAAATTTAAGACTTGGTAATATAGCTGCAAGGAAGCAAAGAGATGAAACAGAAAAAAACAGCTGGTTAAAATAGTTTTTTAAAAAATCCACTGTACTCATTTTCTGATGTATCTTTAAATCATGAATATCTACAAATATTCCACACCTTCCCCAACCAATATCTGGTGCACAAGATATTGCACCTGCATAAATGCGACTGCTCCAGCTCAAATAATGAAAACACAGACATCTCAATGCCCGTTGAGATGCAGATACCGATTTCTTTTTCCTGATTTCTGTATGTGAACTGTAGATCTCAATTTCTTTCTCTTTTTTTGAGTGGGTACAGGCTTGTGAGAGGGCATGGGAACCTCCTTGGACAGCTGAGCTCCCAGAATGCTCTACAGCAGGGGAGGGTGGACCTTTCCTACGAAGGGGGAAAACCCAGGAAAATCCAAATAGAAGGATCAATCTAGAGGACTGGGTGGGAACGACACCCACAGCCACCAGCAGGAGAAGAGAAAGCTTTGTTGTGTCCCAAAAGTGCCCAGAGGAAGCAGCTGGATAAGAACCTGCTGCGGAAATGGGAAGGCCACAGCCCAGAGGCTGGAGACAGCAGGAAGATCCCTGCCTGTGAGTAATAAGATTGGGACTAGTTCAGGTAGACATGCGAGGCAAGTTATTTTCCTTTATTGTACTGCTTGAATCCGAGTTTCCTGGTTAATGAAAACTCTCTCTTACAATCTGCTTTATGAAGAGACCATTGTTCTTATCACATACTCTGGTTTTTCTTTTAATCTAATAACTTATTCAGTCATTCAATTTATATACGGCCCTGAGTCACTTTAGGAAGGGCAGTTTACATTAAAGTCACACAATTAAAATCAAACATTTAAACCAGGTTAACTAAAACTATTCTATAACAACCATCGCCACCAATAAACCTTTGTGAGTGAAGTGTGCTACTCTTCCTTTGGGGCCTGCCTTAGTCACATGCCTCTGGAGGCCTAGGAATGCTCAGCCCCTTCTAGGGAGGGTTTTGCCACATAAGGAATCTCATGTGAAGAGAGTGGGTTTCCCCCACATCAAAATAAAGTGGATGGTGGCAGCCTACTGCAGATCCCTTACAGTCAAGGATTCACCCCAGTGATCTCCCCCCCCACAGACACATTCTGTGGCACCCTGTTGTACAGCTTAACTTGCCCTTTTACAGCTCCGCAAGTTTCTACCGTCTGCATTTGCATTTAGAGTAATCACAACTGACCAAAGGAAAATGTTGGATCAGAAGATTTTTTACATGGATACTCCGGACTGTCTTGACAGAACCAAGCAATGCAGCCACAGAGAATCCTACTAGGTGTTGGTTATTAGTTACAGGCAGAAAAGAAACATAAACAGCTGCCCAAATTTTGAGGATGCAGATATTTTAGTCTTTCTATTCAATAGATGCATGATCGCTTATCCAGCACTTGCACCTTCCCAGGGTGCCATATTTTTATAATGAGGGCAGCAGCATAGCGGGGAACTCACAATGTAGGGCTGTCAAAAACAGATCACCGGGGTAGGGGGTGGGCACACTGGCCGAGCCGCCATCAGAGAGGCACAAAGTAGATCAGCATGTGGGGAAAGTAGGACATTCTGTTTCTCTGCCTGCAAAGAGTGAGTGTACCAAGCCCAAACCTAAGAATGGCCTACTTTACAGGCTTCTTTTAGGCCAGGTAAATATTTCAGAAGGGAAACACACACAGATCCCACCCCTGGCTTGGTTTCTTAAACCCTCTCCGTGCTTTGGCCCACTATAAGACTGAAACCATGAAATGGGTAGCAGGCCAGCAAGGGGCATGTGGTAGCGGTGGGAATGAATGGATGGATAGAATATGTAATTAAGTTAATGTATCCAAGTACTACTTTAATTACTTTTATAGAATCATCAAGATGCTATAAAAGAAGAAAATCCCCCATTCTGAGGAGCTTCTACCCCAAAATCTGGCACAGTCACACAACAGAACATGAAAACAGCCCTGCTGGATCAGGCCCAAGGGCTATCTAGTCCAACATCCCGTTCCCACAATGACCCACCAGATGTCTCTGAGAAGCCCAAAGACAAGAGCTGAGCGCATGCCTCTCACCTGCTGTTGCTCCCCTGCAACTGGTATTTAGAGGCATCATGCCTCTTGAGGCTGGATGTGGCCTACAGCCATCAGACTGGGAGCTGTTGATAGACCCCGTCCTCCATGAATTTGTCTAAGGCCCTTTTAAAGCCATCCAAGCCAGTGGGCATCCAAGCCAGAGGGAGGCAGGGGTCCACAGGGAAATAATAATATTGAAAGACCAGACTATTCCATAGCAGCTCCTGTCCATTTTTGCTTTCTTTGGGTCAATTCACACATGGATATAAAGATAAGATATGCTCTATCTCCTTTTTCGATTCACATAGACATTTGAATTGTGAGCTGGGCAAATTCTGTGCCTGCTTCACCAGAAGCAAACCTCTGCACGGATACCCTTGACTTCAGTTCTTAAGACACCAGTTCAGCTATGTGAATCATCCACATCTTTCCTCTACCCCTCGGCCCTTCTTGAATCTTGCCATCATTCATTTAATATATGCCCCACACCTTCAGTAAAAAGAATCGCAGGTCAGCATTAGAGCATATAAAAATGAGTCAACAAAACACAGTAAAGTCATCAAACAATAAAAGAGCAGCAGAACAAAACACAACATTAACAGGGGCTCATTGAAGACAGATCAGCTGAAGTTTGTAAAAGATGGGGGGAAATAAAATGGTTTTTGCCTGGCACTGAAAAGACATGGGTAGTAGTAGGTACCATCCAACAAGAGAAGGGAGACTGAGAACTTAAAATAAGATATGCTCCATAACCTGCCTCCCTCTTGTCAAGAGTAGTTTCCGCCTTAAGCAATTTCAAGCTTCCCTTTTTAATCTTTTGATGCTCTAGATGTAGAGGTTACATTATGTAACCTCTACAAAATTGCCCCAAGGCAATTTTGGGCAGCCCTGGGTGCAAGGGGTAGGAATCACTGTAAAAACTCTCTAGCACCCGGTGGGGGGGGGGGAGGGGATAGAAAAAACCGGGGGGGGGAGTAGAACCAATGAAAATAAGCCTTTTCTTAGCATTCCTATCCAGACATCAAGATGTTTTAAGGGCACTGCTTCTCACCCTCTGCCACCCTACTTATGGGAATGAAAATGGCCCAAAAAACAAAGCTGCCTGAGTTCAGCATCCACAGTGTCTGCAAAAACCATATTTAAAAAATTCATGACACAATGTGGAAAGTCCTCTTGCTGCTTGCAAGCAGAACATGGCCAAGAGCAATTGCTCAATTAACTGGTTTCCTTCCCGAATAGATAACATCTAGCACATAATTGGCACTACCAGGCTAATTCATGCATCTGTTTTTAAGGCTGCGTGAATTAGCCAGGGCACCAGGGCCATGCGTCTGTTGCATCTACACCAGGCCAATACAAGAAATGGTATACAGGGCCCCAAATACAGCATTGAGAATCAGAGCTTTAATTTTATTTGCTTTAAAAAGCAAAGTTTCTAGATCTCCAGACAAAAGATGGGCTTAAAAGGCAAAGAACAATGCTCAGTGAAGTGCCAGAATGAAAGCTGAACAGGATTTGCAGAAATTAAGCCATACAGTCACGTTACCACACATAGTTCCTTGTCCCATCTCATTAGGGAGGTGCAAAATGTTTCAACATCGAAATGTTTCATTTCAAAATGGGCCATTTCAATTGTTTTGAGTTCGAAACAAGACACCCTTTAAATAAAGGGACTATTTCACACTCGGAATAAAGCAATCTCTTTTGATTCAAAACATTTCAAGCGCTATTTTGGAGGCCAGCTTTCCCCTTGATTTTTCTTTTCTGGCACTGGGCTCCAATTGACTTGTAATCTCCTTGCTTGGCTTATCATACAAATCAAGTGTTGTCATGGGCAACTGTACCACCATTGGCTGGGGTGATGGAGGAGGGAAAAGAAAATGCGGGAGTTTCAAAATACATTCAAAAGGGACTGGGAGGCAGACAGACCGCTTATACTGTGCCTCTCTTGAAAAAGGTAAAGGTAAAGTGTGTCGTCAAGTCGATTTCGACCAGGAGAAGGAAGGAAGGTTCGTTTTCTCAGCATCGAGTATAATATGCTGTGCTATGGCTGCTATAACTATCTGGTTTTGCTGGATCTCAGATTGATGTTTGTAGTAATTTGGCTTGTTTGTAAGATAACGTAATGGCGAGAAGTGGAAATGGCAGCTGTGTGCATGTGTGTGTATATGTATATGTGTGTGTGTTATATTTTTTATTAATATTAATAATATTATATTAAAAATATGCTGTAATGAGCTCCATGTCTGAACTTGTGCTTCCCTGGGGCTGTTCACACAATCATGTGCAGGCAGGGAAGGCAGGCTTCAACTTACCATCCCCCAGATGTCCACTCACATCTCCAAAGGCGCACCCATACGACCAGCGCTGCTGGGAGCAGTGCAGATAAACATAGGCTGGGACTCGTCATCCCAGCCTCCAGAGATCCCACAATGCACCATGTGATGCTGGAAGCAGCCCGACTTGCACACAAGCAAGTAGCCTGGTTTAAGGGAGTCCTTGGCTAACAACAGGGCTAAAAAGCCGGGCTAGGTGGTACTGGCCTGCCAGGATCGGGCCCATGCACAGCCTAACCTAGGCAGGGCATCCCTAGCCCGGGTTAGTCTGCGGATGAGAATAGCCTCACTCACTGCTGTGGTCTGCTCTGCAATCTGCACTGCAAGGTGTACTCAGTTAAAATGTGGCTGAAGTTGCTCTAGTTGAACTTATGGCTATGCTTGCTGCTAAGGGTGCTGATGTGGCAGCTGTTGCAATGCTAGGAACTAAAGAATCATAATTGTGCATGAGAGAACTTGTGGCAATAATGTTACTGCAGCACTGTTCCTTCTAAGAGGGATTCTCAGATGTTGTTGACTACAACTCCCAGAATCCCCAGCTACAGCAGCTTTTGCTTGGGGATTATGGGAGTTGTAGTCAACAACATCTGGGAATCTCTCTTAGAGGGAACATTGCACTGCAGTATAGGCACTCTGGCTGGCAGTGAATTCTGGGTCAGTGATTTGTTTTTGGCCATTTTGGGACTTTGTTTGAAATGTATGTTCTATGTTGGGAGGGACAGATTCCCTTGTACTCTGTGCTTCTGCAGTGTTTTTCAAGGCAAGGTTGCAAAATGCACTGCAAATTACAATGCAAAAACTTGAATACAGTGCACTCTGTGAGTGCAGCTTGTTCCAGCCACAGGGAACAATGTGGAAACTCAGAACACCCTATTGTTCCCCATGAGTAGCTCCTAGAGACACCAATGGGCTTTGTGGCAAGGCATGATTGGGTGTTACATACCACCCAACCCACAAAATAAATGGGCAAGCAGGCAATTTTTAACCTTTCCCCAGAACCCCCATAGGATCCTATAGGGGTTCTGGGGAAAGGTTAAAAATTTGAAGAGAGAGAAAGTCACCCACTTGCCCATTTCTTGTGTGGGTTAGGTGGTAGGTAGCACACATCATGCCCTAGCACCCAACCCACTGGTGTCCCTAGGAGCTACCAATGGGGTCTTTCGGGTTTTCCCATTGTTCCTTATGGCCAGAACACTCAAAATGTTTTGAATTTTGTTTCGTTCAGACAGCTGGCGAAACACCATGTTATTTCAGCTCAAAAACAAAACACAAAATCCATTTCATGCACATCCCTACATCTCATTACTAGCAGAATTACACACACTAGGCATACAGTAAGCAAATCTATTTGCTAATTTGCATAATTTCCACTGCTCACATAGCTTTTAGGGGGGGGGGTTGCATAGCTTTTAAGCTGTCACACCCTCCCCCCGCCCCATCTAGGCATGCTAGACCCCAGACTGGGCTATGTTAAAATTAATTGCTAGCATGGGACTTCTGTGGTCTTCATGCACCAGCTCTGATAATTCTGTAGCTGGCTGCAGAATTCTGTGCCAGCTGAAGAACAAACTAAGCCACTCATTAAAATATGCTTGCGAATATATAGCTAGGCACACCCAGGTCATGCTGCTGCTTTACCTGGCGCTTGTTCATTCGCCGCAAGTCCCCAAATATATCCATGGCCAGAGTTTTCTGAGGAGTCCGTCACAACTGGAAATAAAGGAGACACAAAGAGAGAGAAAATGTTATTCCTAGACTAGGGTAAGGTGGAGAGAGCACCAATTCTACCAGGGTTATCCATCAGCCAAAGGATATGGGCAAAAGCTATGGTGGGGCGTGAAAAGAGAACAAAATTAAGATCTCAGTGCATATCTGAGCTCAACTTTAAAATGGATGGATGGACATTCACACTCTCAGCTTCAGCGACTCATCTGTAAAGTCTGCAGTCTACCTTTTAGAGAGTGTTCCAACAGAGATGAACAAGACAAATTACCACAGACCACATTTATGCACAAGAAAATATAAATCACTCTATTATCGCCTTTTTTAAAAGATCCCTCAGAAATGATACTATCATTCTGTATAGCTCATACTAGGCCTAACAGATTAAGTCCAGCATTCAGCCCCGAGACTGTTTATCTGCTATAAACATATGAAGTTGCCTTGTATTGAGTCAGATCATAGGTCCAGCTAGCCCAGTATTATTTGTTCTTCTGAAAACAGTTTTCCAAGGTCTCAGGCAGAGATCATCTAGACCAGCTACATGAAACCCTTTTCCTACAGACTCCAGGGATTGAACTTGAGACCCTCCTGTGTGCAAAGCACACACTTCTCCATTAAACTATGTTATTTCCTAGCCCTAAACTCTTATATAATAGCAACCACTTTCTGACACATAACCTAAGGACAGAGGGCAGCTGCCAAAGCTGCTTCTTATCAGGCATTAAATCATAGTCCGCAAGGAGATAGTAAGACCTCCGATTTAACCCCCAATTCAAGCCCTAAAGCAAGTTAACCTTATCTAAGCAGGGTCCCCAGACATTGCTAGACGACAACTCCCATTATTCCCTGCAACAGACGGCCACTGTGTCTGGGGAGGATGGGAGGTGCAGTCCAGCGACATCTGGGCACTCTAGGTTGGGAACTCCTGATCTAAAGGATGCCCAGCTGATGCCTGTCTAATCTTTCCACTTAAGGTTGCCAAACCATGCTAGGCATCCCTGAGCCTGCACATCCCAACAAACCATCACAGGAAATATGTGACACGTCACACGTGTCAAACAGAACCCACTCGTCCACCATGCTGGCAAGGTTTCTTCCCCTTCCATTGAGGCACGTCAGCACTAAACACTCACTAAACCGACGGCCCCTAAGCGGGAAGACTACGGAGAAACATCTTTATTTCTCTCCAAGTAGGCAGAGAAAGCGATCTCCGTCCCCATGCCCTCCCGGCACACAGAGAAGAAGATCACCTTCCCTCCCTCTCCAGTGAGCCAGCCAGCTTCCCTGGACTGCAGACTCCCAACCCAGCAGAGGAGCTTTTGCTTAAATTTATAGATCACCTTTCACCATAGACCTCAAGGCGGCGTACAACACAAAATATAGAGGTTTTGGGTTTTTAAAAAGTACAAAACAAAGCAACATAAACACAAAAGAAGCAGAGTTCAATAAGGAATGCACGCATTACCCACCAATCTTTATTTTGCCGCCTCCTACCAGCAGACAAGGGAAGGGGCAGAGCTCCAGCCCAAGACCAGGAGACCCCTCACACCACAAACGGAGGCAGGGGTGGCCCAGGGGCGGCTAGAGCCCCCTAGCACAAGGGGGTGCCAGCTAAGGAGCTGCCAGAGCTGGAGCCACCGTCAGCAGGAGCTCCCCTTCTTTGCCTTCCCTGCTGCCACCAGAAGACCATTCACAGCACTCCTCGGGGCTGGCTGCCCAGGTGGGACAGGCACAGGCACACACCTATGGGCAAAGGCATCTGGGAATTTTAGTCCCGCTCGCCCCTCCTCGCGCTAATCTGAGCCCCGAGAGCCGTCCCTCGCAAACTACATCTCCCGAGATGCAGCTGGGCGGAAAGGGGGCCCTGTCGTGATCCGACGGCGGTGGCGTGACGGTTGCCTGCCCTGAACTATTAACTGTTTTTCAAGGAGGGAAATGGCTTCAGCGATACGAGGCGGGGTGTGGTTCTTAAAAACAGCGGTTCAGGCAGCTTCTAATGAAAACACGGTGCTGTGTCAGTTCTACAACCGTTAAAGGGGGAAAATCGCGGGTGTTTGGATCAGGCAATGTGGGAGTCCACTAAGTATTGGATAGGTTTTCGTAAACCGTGTACATAATTCATTGGCGAGAGGGGAAAGGGGGCGGGGCTTAGAGGGGTAAGGAAGCGGTGAGGGGGCGGGGCAATGGGAGCAGATGCGTGCCTTTGAGATGGGGCGAAGAGGAAGAGGGTGCGGTTGGTTAGAGCAGACAAAAGTCACCGAAATGGAGAATTATTATTATTAAAGGTGGGGGTGGGGCATACTGAGAAGGTTTCAGGAGATAGATAATTATTGTAAAAAGTGAGGTGCTAGTCCTCAAGTACATCTGGAAGCTACGACCTGAAACACTTTAAAAAAACCATATGCAGCTTGGCTTGCTTGCATGAGTCGTTTTGTGTCATTTTTAAAGCAGCTTTCTGAAGCACAGGTGTCCTTTCTGCCTGCAGCACACTAGGATGTGGATGGCATAAATATGTAGAGAACATGATGGGTGGATAACCTGGATGGATTTAAATCAGGCCTGTCTCTACCCCCCGGTGTTTTTGGACTACAATTCCCATCAACCCCTGCCACAGTGGCCAATAGCCAGGGATTATGGGAAGTTGTAGGCCAACATCTGCAGGGGGGCCAAAGTTGAGCAGGCCTGATTTAAATAGACATTTGATTGATTAAGTGCCGTCAAGTTGATGTCGACTCTTAGCGACCACATAGATTCTCTCCAGGATGATCTGTCTTCAACTTGGCCTTTCAGGTCTTGCAGTGGTGCATTTGTTGCTGTCGTAATCGAGTACATCCACCTTGCTGCTGGTCATCCTCTTCTCTTCAATTTTCCCCAGCATTATAGACTTCTCAAGGGAGCTGGGTCTTGGCATAATGTGTCCGAAGTATGATAGTTTGAGCCTGGTCATGTGTGCCTCGAGTGAAAATTCTGGATTGATTTGTTCTAGGATCCATTTGTTTGTTTTCCTGGCTGTCCATGGGATCCTCCAGCACCAAAGTTCAAAAACGTCAATGCTTTTTCTGTCTTGCTTCTTCCAAGTCCAGCTTTCGCATCCATAGAGTGTCACGGGGAAAACCATTGTCTGAACTATTATAATCTTTGTAGGAGTAGACACGTCACGGCATCTTAATATCATTTCCAAGACCTTCATTGCAACATTTACTCCTTTCCAACTGTATTATTCTAAAATAATGTACTGCAAGCCAGACATTTTCAGCAACCATATATTTGCAGATTTCATGATGGCAGCACCTATGTTCCCAGCCTTAGCAGAACAGGCCAGATAAACTGGGAATCTAGGAGTCACTAAAATGACAAAATTCAAGGTAGGTACACACGTGGACACGTTGGTACCCCTCCACAAAAAAAGAACCCACAATTGTCTCTGAAATAACTTGAAACTGACAAACGTAATTGGCACCCATCATTGTTTATTCCACATTTAACAAAAATCAGACTTTGCTTTAGAGTTTGGATGCAACAGAATATTTCAAATAATAACAAATGAAAATGGCATGGACAAAAATGATGGGACCCTTAACCTAATATTTTGTTGCACAACCTTTAGAGGCAATCACTGCAAACAAGCGATTCCTGTAGCTCTCCATGAGACTTCTGCACCTGTCAACAGGTAGTTTGGCCCTCACTTCCTGAGCATACTGCTCCAACTGTGTCAGGGTTGAAGGGTACCTTCTCCAGACTGCATGTTTCAGTTCTTTCCATAGATGTTCGATAGGATTCAAATCAGGGATCATAGAAGGCCACTTCAGAATAGTCCAATGTTTTGTCTTTGCCATTCTTGGGTGCTTTTGAGCTGTGTATTTTGGGTCATTATCCTGTTGGAGGATCCATGACCTGCTTTCTGACACTGGGCAGTATGTTTTGCCCAGAATGTCTTGATAGTCTTGAGATTTCATTGTTCCCTGCACAGACTCAGGGCACCCCATGCCAGACGCAGCAAAGCAGCCCCAAAACATAACCGAGCCTCCTCCATGTTTCACAGGAGGTATGGTGTTCTTTTCTTTGAAAGCTTCATTTTTTCATCTGTGGACATAGAGCTGATGTGACTTGCCAAAAAGCTCATTTTGTCATAAAAAAGCCAGACTGGAATTTGCCAAAATGCATATTGACAAGCCACAATGCTTCTGGGAGAATGTCCTTTGGACAGATGAGACAAAACTGGAGCTTTTTGGCAAGTCACATCAGCAGGGACTTGGGCGACTAGTTCCCCCCCCCGAGGGCAGTGAGAGAGGAGGCAACCAGCACCTAGAAGTTTGGCCGCTTTGGAAGCGGCAGGGACTGGGGCGGCTGGCCACATGACGGTGGCAAAAGAGGAGGCAACCAGCCCAGAGAAGTTTGGCTGCTTCAGGAGCGGGAGGCGGCAGGATGGCTTGGCCCACCTGCTGGGATGAGGAGGAGGAGGCAGCAGCGGGCCCTGGGGGACGGCTCACAGCTGGTGATGCAGATGCTCTGCGCCTGAGCCCTCTAGTTTACAAAAATATAACTTTTTAATATTCTTACATTCTTGTGAGTTCCCTTGTTGTTTGTGCCCTCAAGAACTTACGTGTTAAAAATACTGTGTGTGTCATGGTGTGTGTGTGTAGGTGGATGATGCTTAACTTGGCTGGGGTTGTGGGGATCCAAAGGCCTTTAGGTCCAGGCTCCAAAATTACCCAAGTGCACCTCTACATGCTGACTCTAACCATGTACCCTACAATGAAGCTAAAGTCCTTCATCAAAACTAGGCCACCTTGATTCAAAAGGTAAGAGCAACATTTGCAATTCTAGACAGAAGATGATCATCAAAATCTCACGTTCTGCTCCAGCTTTCAGGATGCCCTTTAAATACACCTGGAAACTGTTTTATTCAGTAAACTGCATGAACTGTTTTGTCTCAAGAGTTCCTGCTCAGAATTATTTCAGGATGTAATTTGGATTTGCAGTTCCTGGAAGTAAAACCTGCGTATTAAGGAACTTGCAAGATAAGAAGCTTTTGTAGCTTTAGAGATTTTTTCTGGACCACTGCTACCAATATTTGCATTTGACAAGACGACTTCTTTCATCTATTGAAAAAAGCTCAGAGAAATTCCTTACTGACTGCTACTGGAACTGGTGGTGTTATTAAATCAGATCTATTATTCCTGAATTTAACTGCATTCCCTGTTTTACAGTCCACAATCCTGTGCATCTTTACTCAGAAGTCAGTTCCACCAAATTCAGTGGGATATAACCTTGGCAAATATTCCTTCTCCATAGAACTACACCAGGAAAGATCACAACATTCATCTCAAGGGTAATACCAGAAAAATTAATTTTCTGCAAGAGAAGATGGGCGAACACAGAGTGGAACATAGGAACCTGCCATATACTGAGTCAGGCCATTGGTCTATCTAGCTCAGTATTGTCTTCACAGACTGGCAGCAGCTTCTCCAAGGTTGCAGGCAGAAATCTCTCTCAGCCCTGTCTTGGAGATGCCAGGGAGGGAACTTGAAACCTTCTGCTCTTCCCAGAGCAGCTTCATCCCCTGAGGGGAATATCTTGCAGTGCTCATACTTCTTGTCTCCCATTCATATGCAACCAGGGTGGACCCTGCTTAGCTAAGGGGACAAGTCATGCTTGCTACCACAGGACCAGCTCTCCTCTCCTAAGAGGTGAACATGGCCATCCTCTCTAATAAAACGCTTGGTGTCCGTCCGTGGACGGACACCAAGCGTGCGTTCGTGCCTGGCCTGTTCTGGGCATGCGCGAAGCGCATGCCCAGAACAGAGCCAGGGAGACACGACCGCCAGCACCCAGCGGCCATCTTGGGTGGCCAGAAGCGGCCGCCCCAAAGAAGCCGGGTAAGCGGTGGTGGGGGACACTGGCTGAGGCGGCAGCGAAGCCGCCGCCTCAGCCAGAGGACGCGGCGCAGCCAAGGCAGCGGCGGAGCCATGGCCGCGGCCTGGCCGCACTGCCGAAGCCGGGCGGGGGGAGGAGGCGGCGGGGGAAGCTGGCCGAGGTGGCGGCAGAGCCGCCGCCGAGGCCTGGCGCCGCCAAAGCCGAAGCCGGGCGGCTTGGGGCCCTTGCCTGGCTGGGGAGACCGGCCGCGGCATAGAGGCTGGCGACGGCGCCGCCACAGCCGAAAACTGCCCTCCCAGCTGCCCGAATTCCCCTTCCCTGCACCCCCCCAAAGGAATAAGGGCCGCTGCAGCCGAAAACCGCCCTCCCGCCCTCCCAGCTGCCCGAGCCCTCCTCACCCGAGTCAGCCCGCAAGAGCCGGGCTGAGTGAAAGCATGTTTTCCAAAGGTAAAGAGAGGAGCTCGCGAACAGAGCTCTTCTCTGTGCTAAGCCTCTTCCCGAACTGGTGCTTGGGCGGCGACACCAGTTTGGGAAGAGGCTTAGCACAGAGAAGAGCTCTGTTCACGAGCTCCTCTCTTTACCTTTGGAAAACATGCTTTTACTCAGCCCGGCTCTTGCGGGCTGACTTGGGTGAGGAGGGCTCGGGCAGCTGGGAGGGCGGGAGGGCGGTTTTCGGCTGTGGCGGCCCTTATTCCTTTTGGGGGAGGGTGCGGGGAAGGGGAAGGGGAAGTCGGGCAGCTGGGAGGGCGGGAAGGGGGAAGTCGGGCAGCTGGGAGGGCGGGAAGGGGGAAGTCGGGCAGCTGGGAGGGCGGGAGAGCGAATTTGGGCCCCTTCCCTTCCTAGCGCCCGTTATTCAACGGGCTAAAATTTACTTGTATGTAATATTATGACTAAGATCATGCATAAGCATGATCTGAAATCATGGGATTTCAGCCTTCTTGAAGTTAAGCATGTCTGGATGTGGTCAGGGCCTGGATGGTAGATCACCTGGGAACCCTGAGTATGCTGCTTTGAGCTTCATCATGGGAGAAAGATGGAATGTAAATTTAATAGATAATGGGCTCTTGCAAACCATCAGAGGGGGATGGTTTGGGGCTTGGAAGAGGTCTTACTCCATACTGAGCAGACAAGCAGAATCTCTGTTGGGCTCTGCAGGCCCCGTGCACACACGAGAGCCTCAGTGCCAAGCTCAGAGCCAGGAAGACCACTGAGAAACAGGAGAACCTGCCCACAATGCACTGCATGGTCAGGAGGCGGAAACATCATGACATCAGCAGCCGCACTCTGATTGGCCACAAGGGGCAGGAGGTGGGCCCAGCCCTATTCAAGCCATTGAGAGCATGGGATCGTAGAGTGTGCTGCAGCACATTCATAGCTAGCAACCCGTCTAGCCACAGTGCTCTTGCACTAACATGATGGCAGGCTGCTGGGAACTGGAAACACAACTAAAAGCAGTCACAGGATCGAGAAGCCTAGGTAGCAGGGACCCTGCTCTTCACTAACCTAGAGTTGCCATATTCTGGCTTTCCAAATCCAGGTGCCTGATTTGCATACTATGTAAATTGACTTGAAAATATTTTTTTGAGCAAAATAGTGATTGCACGTTTTCTTCCATAATTCTGCTTCTACAATGGCTAGAGCTTAGTTTATACACACACACACACGAAAGCTGGAATCTGCCAAATCTGGGTGGGCTAAGCAATTGGTGAGATGTTTAAAATCTGAGTGAAACCCGAAATCCTGGGGGCATGGCAACTCTACACTAACCTGGGTTAATACTAAGCATTAGAAGCAGGATTACCCAGATTCAGACTACCAGGACTGGGGCTTTTGCCCTGGGGCATATGAGTATGCAATCGTGGATTTAAATGCTCATGTGAAGAGGCTTAATAAGTTAATGTACTTCTCTACATTGTCTGACATGACTGCAGAGCCTACCATCACTGCAGTGGTCTGCCCCAGGGCTACTGCAGACTTCAAGCAAGCTCCAACGCTGTTCAGAAGCAGTGGATACAGAAGCAGCCTTTTTTCACGGTTCCCCGTTTGCAAGAATGGGGAAACCTGCAGAAATGCTGCTTCTGCATCCATTGCTTCTGAACAGCGTCGGAGCTTGCTTTGAGCCTGCAGCAGTCCTAGGGCAGACTAATATGGCAAAGGCAGGGTGCCCATCATGTTAGTCATTGAATATATTATCAGACTTTGAATTTCCCCTCGGTGGGGAAAAAACAGAGACAAACCTGGAAGCCATCTGTCTTCTGATTCCTGGCCATCTCAGCCAGTGTCTGAATGCCAGCAACTTTGTTATAGTCTGATCCTATGTATTGTTAGGTGAGCCAAAGCCGGCTTGAAACCAATCATGTGCTTAATTCTGCATGGGCTGGGCTGCCAGTCTTAGATTTATTTCCAAAAGAACTGGAAATTTTATTATTCTGATGGGCGCATAACCAGAGCACCTGCGGGCGAGAGCGAGGTGCCAGCAGACTCTGAATAAGTTGCATATTCATCAGTTTCACAAAGTGGGGGGGACACCTAGTAGCAAACCACCCCCCCCCCCACTGCCCCAACGTAACTTAATGGAGTGGAGTGTTCGAGCACTCAGAGGACACTTAAAAGGCAACCAGGTGGGCAGAGTGAATGGAACGGACACATTTAAGCTCATTGTGGTGGGATTTAACACCCCCTCCCCCAAAGAAACACATCTATTATATTAATTCTCCTGGGTGTGCCTTGGAATGTGCATCCCAGAGCCCAGCTGATTGACTGGGCGGCGGACGCGCCCGATTGGTTGAGGTGCACCCAGGAGGATTGGTTGCCACGGCAGCAGCAGGCCTGGCCGCAGAGGCAGCGGCGGGCCCAGCCCAGCCACGGAGGCAAGGCCCAGAAGGGTGGGGGGAGAAAGTTGGCGGGGGGGGAGGCAGGCAGTGGGGAAGAGAGGCAGCTGGGCCTGGAAGTGGAGACTGGGGCAGAAGGTGTGTTGGGGGGGAGGTAATCACTGGCCCCCAAGAGCGCACAGATGCTCTGTGCGGGGTTGGCTAGTAAATATAAGTACGTGAACTCTCATGAGCAATGGAGGGGGAAGGTGCACACTGAAGCTGATAATCTGCTGGTCATTGTATGCGCATGGGATACAGGTCTATCAATGGCTACTAGTCTTGATGGCTATAGGCCAGCTCCAGCCTCAGAGGCAAGATGCCCTGGATTACCAGTTGCAGGGGGAGCAGCAGCAGGAGAGAGGGCATGTCTGAAAAGGCTAGTTTCACAACCGGGCTAAAGGAGCCTAGACCCGTTTCGCCTGGTTGTGTGCTGCAACGGGAACCACGCAGATCCCTGCAGCAAGCTGGCCTAAATGCCCCCCCCCCCCTGAGGTTAAGTGGCCATGTGTCATCGCAGCACAGCTCCACACTGTGGCGACTCACGAGGAGACCCCCAACCGGGAGGCTACAACAAGCCTCCTGGCATGGGGTGGGGGGGCATTCCAGAATCTCCCATGCACTCACGCGGGGCATTCTGGTATGCCCTGGGGCCGGGAGGCAGCTCCGTGATGAAGCCGGTAATCATGAGGGCAGCCAATCCGGGCTGCCCAAGGCAAGCTGACTGAGATCAAGCCTGAGATCAAGCCTGTTCTTCCCGCAAAACCCTCTTAGGCTCTCCACACTGCTCGTGTGGAGAGCCTTTTCATCTCTTGCCTGTGGGCTCCCCAGAGGCATCTGGTGGGCCACTGTGCGAAACAGATGCTGGACTAGATGGGCCTTGGGCCTGATCCAGCTGGGCTGTTCTTATGTTCTTATGCACACACAATGTCACACGCAATAAACTCATAACATTCACCACTTTCTTCACAGCGAGGTATCCTGCAATGTTTTGCTGCAGGTCCATTCTTCTTACGTGTATTTCATAACACTGAAAAGAGGAGAGCCGCTTCATGCAGCAAGGATTCTTGGATGTTTTTTCTCTCTGTGCTGTTAATGAGCAGTTCCCCCATCTATAGGTCCACACCAATCAGAGGTGAATCTAACCAGAGCAGCGTAGTGGATATGCATAAATATAGAGAGCCTGCTGTTCTTTTTTGACTACATTGTGCTCTTTGCAGACTTCGAGGTGTTATTGATTTCGATATATCAAATAAGCCGTGTTTGTCTTGGGGCTGTTTGCCTTCCTGAAAGCAGTTCAGTGCTGAATAGCTAGCAGCTCCTATCTGAGCTGAAAAATGTAGGTTAACAGGGAGAGCTATACAAACATCATTTATTACTTTTTGGCACCACGGCGGAGAAAAACAACATCCATAATTACTGGCTTGTCCAACCGAGCATCCTCGGAAGAACATCAGGCGCACGCGATCCCTTTCATTTTCAGCTCACTTTATTGCCCTTGATAGCTGGCAGCTTGCAAACGTGGATAAATCAAATCCAGAAAGCAAACAGGTAAATGCTCTCTGTCAGTGCGCCTTAATATTTATTTATTTATTTATTTATTTCATGTATAGACACCCCCCTCCCAACAAGGTGGTGTACACTGCTTGAAACAATAAAGAAAACTCAATAAAAACAATTAAAACCTTTTAAAATCATAAAACTTTTTAGTTTTGTTAAAAGGCATTTTAAAACAGTTTTAGCAAAAAGGCCTAAGACACAGGTATGTTTTAAGTGATGTTAAGTAGGTCTTTGCCCTTAAGATACAGGTATGTCTTAAGTGATATTTTAAAGGCAGCCAGAGATAGAGAAGCTCTTATATGGACTGAGAGCACATTCCAAAGCCCCAGGGCAGCCACAGAGAAGGCCCAGTCCTGAGTCACCACCAACAAGCTGGTGGCAGCCATCACCGAACCTCCCCGTGGGATCTCAGTTCATGACCAAAAAAGGTGCTCACTTTAAATATTATGGCCTCTCTTAATATGGCCACAGCCCTGATGCCTTTGAGTCTCAACTTGTGCTATTGACCTCAAAAGCGGCACTCTGGAACATGCAGTCTGGAGGATGGCCAGGATTTTGCCTCAGTGTTGTTGATTGTATGTTGAACAGGAATATGAACGATTTTGCTTAGTTTCTGCAAACTAATATTTTGTATGCAGGAGCCCCAAAACCACATATAAAAAATACAATGCAGTTAAAGGCTGACAAACTGTGCAATGTTATGCACACAGTGGAACATCATATCTGTGCAGTTGTGCAAGAGCGCTGTTGCGCCAGTGCAAAAACGGCAGAGCTGCGTGACGGGCAGTCCATTATGAGTAATGGCCACACAACTCTGTTTGCACAGTGTTTGTGCTTGTGCAACCGTGC
This sequence comes from Hemicordylus capensis, assembly GCF_027244095.1. Lineage (NCBI taxonomy): Eukaryota > Metazoa > Chordata > Lepidosauria > Squamata > Cordylidae > Hemicordylus > Hemicordylus capensis. The sequence goes on along the minus strand of NC_069658.1, from coordinate 22,172,818 downwards.
TTTTGTGCAACTGTGCAAGTGTTACATCCCAACACATGTGTATCGTTGCACAGTATGTCAACCATTGCATTTAAAGTTACCGTTCCATGAAATTCATTAAACCCAGCAATGAACTAATCAGCCAGAAACTAGCATATCCCCCCAAAGGCATCAACACAGTTTGGGGAATGATTTTGATCAGAGAGGTACTGTATTTGCCTGAATCCAATACTGGGAGGCTATTCACACGATGGGATGAAATCGGGCTAGCCTCCACTAGCCCGATTTCGTCCCATCGTGAGAACCACCAGGCTCGACTGCAAGCCCAGGGGTTCTTAAGTGGCTCACCCACTTATGTAGCCCGGCACTTAAACCGGGTTAGCGGAGCGAGTGCTCTGCAAACCCGTTTTTTCTGTTTGTGAGTTGCCACAGCGCGGCTCCGCGCTATGGCTACTCACGAGGAGACCCCTGACCAGCAGACTGAAAAGCAGCCTCCCGGCTCGGGGGTCTCTCCAGCATGCTCTGCGCGCTCGCGCAGGGGATGTTGGAGCTTCCAGGGGCCACGTGGCCCCCGAACTCCCCAGCCCTGGCCATCTCCATGACGGATCTGGCAGTTGTGTGGGCGGCCGCTGTGGCCGCCCAGAACAGACTGTCTGCTCATCCCCCTGCAAACCCTCCCCAGGTGGCTCCCACTGATCGTGGGAACTGCCTCTAGTTTTCCCCCAAGTTCTTTGATCTTAGAAATCAGGGGATTGTCTTGAATTCTTCAGAGTCCTTTTCTCTTCAGGTAAATACAGGTATAACCTTATTTAACCTCTATTTCTAAGGGGGATCTACTTAAATTCAGATACGGCTTTTATTTGGGTAAATACAGTACTTCACATTCTCACATTCGCCCCCCATTCCTTTCTACTTGAAATCACTTGCACAAGTCTAGTTCCTTCACAGATACCTCGGGGTTTCCCAGGTGAGGGGAAGCAGTGTTGGGGGGCGGGGGGGATGGAACAGAAAAGATTAAGCATCCTTAAGGATTTATGGAGGAAATGCAACATGATGTGCAACCTAACATTGCTGCTCTCTGCTTTCCACCAGGGCTGCTACACACATAAAATATGGCCCTGGTGGAGTTGCACAAAAGCACAGTTGCACAAGGACTCAGAAATGTGTGCTTGCACTTGCACAACTGAGCTTTAATTGAAAACCCGTTGGCAAACCTTGTTGGCCAAGATGCAGCTGGTGAGGCCTTATGAGAGGGTTCGCTCCGTGATTATACTCAGGTTGCAGAAGACTCTCCCTTGGTAAGCCTGCCTGGCAACCCTCCATTGGTGTCTTTAGACAGGTAGTTAAAACCACTAATGAACTTGAATGTGACTGATTTGATTTCTGGCTAAGTCTTGTTAATTGCTTCTGGGGTGGTTTTGTGCTATTTTTATCGCTGGTTTATATTTGATGAACTCTATTTCAAGCCAGACCTGAATTCAGAGAGGTCTGGGCCTGGCTTGAAATGGGTACAGGTAAGGATTCCTTTGTAATTAAATTAAATTAAATTAAATTAAATTAAATTAAATTAAATTAAATTAAAATCCAATGGTACATAGACTAAAGCTCTAGACAACATTTTAGTCTAGACTTAAGCTCTAGGCACTTGTGGCTAAACCACGCAGCGATAGTACAGCCAAACCTTGCTGTCGGCAGATTTGCTATCTACGGTTTCGTGTATCTGCGATTGGGTAATTGACACCCAACCTCAGCATATACACACACACGAAAAAAGGAGAAAATGGGTTACATTTGCATATCCACAGGTCAGGGGGTGACCATAAATGACCTCAGAGGTTATTTTCAGACACAATTTTAAGAAAAGGAGCTGCTGTTATGAACGGTCTATAACATATCAGAACTAGAGGTACCAACTCAGAAGTATGGTGAAATATAGGCCTGTGTCTGATTTCAGTTTATTAAGAAGTGATACCTGAACTGAAGATGAACTAGGATGTTGCTCCCCCTGCTCTGGAGCAGGAGGTGATCCAGCATTGTGTTGTTAAAATGGATATGCAAGGGAACACAATGAAGCCAGGTCTGAATGCTGAATGCTGTAATCCATATGCTAATACCACTGGCTACCAAGTGTCTGTGGAAGGAGCCAGGGGGCTGATTTCCCCCCCCCCCCTTCCTATTAATGTTAAATCTTTGTCAGTGATTAACTGTATTGTTCTCCATGGAAGTTCAACATAGCCAAATGCATGCAGAGATCCGTCTGTAGATTTTAATCACACCTCACTGATGCTACAAATGTATTGAATGTCTCACGCACATATATGTTACTTTAAATATAATTACACACTAGATGAGAGATATTCAAGAAATAATGGAATGACTGTCTCACACCAAATAGGATGAATCCCCTTACTAACTGCTGACTTTTTAACACCTTCTGGGGAGATGCCATTGTGGCTCTCAAGTGCAGATTTGCCTTGGGCAATGCTCCCCACCCCTCCCTTCCTCAGCACAGAGTTTACAGAAGATGAGATTCAGAGATCTCTCTGGACTGACCAAATATCCTGAGCTAATTTGGGTAATTAAAAGACAATATTCAGAGGATAGCAGAAAAACACCTTTTGTGATCCAGAAGACATCAAAGGATGGAACCACTATAAGAAGGAGTCTCTGGACATGGCAGTTTAGCAGTTCTGTGCCTACGGGCATTCTGCTCACACGCTAGCTATCTTGTGCCCACAGCAAGATTTGCTCAGGAACTCTGCCCATGAACAGGAACTGTCTGTGACTTCTACTGCGCAGTAAGAAGTCAAGACTTTTCCCCAGCCATGGCACCTTCACTCTCTGCCTCGCTCTGAGCAAACTGTCTGCTTGACCACCAGAAGCCAGACCATCACTCTGTTGCTGTTCCCAGCTACAGTCTCTCCTCTTCAGCTGAAAGATCCACCATTCTCAAGCCTGGTAAATATGCTGCTCATACAAACCTGGAATTCCCTCATCCCTTCCCCTTCTCCAACAACCTTCACCTCTCCCCCCTACTAATTTCTGACACACACCCCAAAACCATACCAGCCATGAGCCTTCCTTCCTCCCTCCCCACTTTTCCGCCTGTATCTAAACTGTGCTAGGCTCTAGGGAGATTTAATTGCACACACATATGTTAGTTAGGCACACGGGTGAATATTGGTACTGGTGAGGATGCTCTGTTTAAATACTGTTGCTAATATTGATAGAGGGTTCTGCTTTCTGCTTTGCTAGATTGTTAGTCTTTATACTCAATAAAGCCCATTGAATCCTTCTGAGTAGTTTGATCTGCTTTCTTCATTGCGTCCAGATCAAACGTGGTCACCAATATAAAAGAACTTGGCCCAGACCTATTTTATATACTAGCTAATGAGCATATTTAGTATATAGATCAGGCCTGGTCTGTAACACTGTTTTCTGGCTTATATGTGTAAAAAGAACAAAACCCTGTGATTTTTCATGGTGGGGGGGGGGACTGGACTTTGGACTTGGTGGGGGCAGTGCTGGAGGCCTGCGGAACATGGTAGGACACTTCACATTTCCCCCTGGTTTTTGCCCATTTTCTCTGTGATTTTCAGACTTCCAGGAACCTCACCCCTGCAATGCCAATGCCCTAATGACTCAGTATTTGCAGTTTCCTTATCTGCAGTAATTGTGGAGAACTTATTTGAAGTTTTTATTACTTAACCCAGATGAAAAAAATTATTAATATAGTGGCCAGGTTTTGTTTTATAATTTGCAAAACTCGATCTGATCTTTAGCAATGCATTTCATAAGTAGTTTATATATTTCTCTCTTCTTTTTAAATTTTATTTACATGATGCATTGTTTGTATTTCTTGTATATTGGTCTATGACCGTAATAAAATTCTTTTCTGTTCTGTGGAGAACGGAACCCCCACAAATATTGAGGTCCTCTTGTATATGTTATTCCTTAAAGGCCAATACATAACAGCATAACTCCCTAGTCTGCATGCTTTCTAAACCCATGATGTCCTTGTGGCAGAATACAATTTTCTTTACCAAAGACTACTGTCCAAGGTCCCCACGCAATATGACGCATTGCTGAAGACTGGATTCCACCCATTACATGCTATGCACTGCTTAGTGCCATTGTGTTATGCACCAACGTCATATACAGCTGCACTAGGGACATGATGCATCCGTCCTCTCACTTGGAGATTTGATTTCTAGAAACTTAAGGGAGGGAGCCGAACCTTGATGAATGGTAACTCTAGCAACTCAGATGAAAAAATTAAGCAAGACATCTGCAAGAGACAAAAATAGGGGCAGTGATTTACCAAATACAGATCCCAGAAAACATTGCCTGTCCTTCAGAATTAGGGACAGTTGGAGCCTATGCATTAGTATGTATGTATTTAACACATGTATATCTCATCTTTTTACCACTTGAGTCTTCAAGGCAGCTTACAAACATGTTCGAATAAAGTTATTTAGAGTCCTCACTTGCTCACTGTGTAGATCAGGGCTGGCGGATGAAGTATCATCCAAGTCCAAAGAACATGTTTTCAGTGTGACCCCTAGAAAAGGGAAAGTAGTGTATTATTATTATTATTATTATTAGTATTAATATTATTATTATTATTAATAATTCAATTTCTATACCATGTGTAGTTTTGGACGTCTTCTGAACTCAGTTATAGTGACATTGAGGAACATAGGAATATAGAAAGCTTCCTTATACGTGAGCCAGACTGTTGGTCCACCTAGCACAATATTGTCTAGAAACTGACACTACACAGCAATCCTCCCCTAAGGGGCAAATGGCTTTGCTGAATTTGTTCCCAACCCGATTATGTTTAAGGAAAGGTGTCTTCTAGACACATCAGGGAAAATCAAACAGAGCCACAGTGCCTGCCACATGGTTCTTCCCACAGAGAACAAGTTGTCTTGACTCTGCTCATGGCACTTTCCACAAAACGTTTGGGAAGCTGTAGCGGAAAGAAAGTCCCTCCTAGCTGAACGTTTGTCCATGTCAATAATTTATCTCATCATCTGTTCAGCCTGCGGTTCTTTTATGAAAGGCAACAGCAATCTTGTGGAACGGAGCTTATGAATAACAGCATGAGCACAAGAACTCACAGGTTCAGCCGAGGGACACTGAAACAGATTTTGATAGCGAGGTATCAAAGAGATTTCAATTGTGAGCAAGGTTCCAGCCCTCCAGAGCTGGCCTGAGGTCTCCAGAAACCTGTTAGAAGTGAGAATTCTAAAGCATTGCTCTTAGCACCGCAGTAACCTCTTCTGGCCACTAGAGGCATGATGAGATGTTAATAGGTCTGTCTGGGTCAGTCAACAGTCAGAATTGTTCAGTTGTTGTTGAAGGCTAGTGCCTGTTTGTGTGTGTTGTTCAATGGCTCTTTCTCAGTAAACAATGTTTTAGTTTCTTAATAAATCTTTATTTGTTTTTTGAACTCAACTTAATGTCTTTTTTGAACTCCGCCTAATGTTACAGCATCTGGGGCTCTTTACCTTGGAAAAGAGGTAACTAAGGGGAGACATGATCGAGGTGTATAAAATTATGCATGGAGTGGAGAGGGTGGAAAGAGAGAAATTTTTCTCCCTCTCTCACAATACTAGAACCAGGGGTCACCCCACAAAACTGAAGGTCGGAAAATTTATGACCAAAAAGAGGAAGTACTCTTTCACACAGCACATAATTAATCTATGGACTTCCTCTCCATGGGATGTGGTGATGGCCACCAGCTTGGATGGCTCTAAAAGGGGCTTAGACAAATTAATGGAGGACGGGTCTATCAATGGCTACTAGTCTGGTGGCTGTGGGGCAAGATGCCTTTAAATGCCAGTTGCAGGGGAGCAACAGCAGGAGAAAAGGCATGCATATACCTCTTGCCTGTGGGCTCCCCAGAGGCATCTGGTGGGCCACTGTGTGAAACAGGATGCTGGACTAGATGGGCCTTGTGCCTGATCCAGCAGGGCTGCTCTTATGTTCTTGTGTCTCCAGATAAGTCAGCATGGCACAATTTTGGGCCTCCTGCTGTTGTTGGACTTCAACTCCCATCTTCCCCAGCCACATTGGCCAAGAGTCAGGGATGATGGGAACTGTAGTTGAACAGCAGCTGGAGGGCTGATGTTGTGCAGTCCTGTTCTAAGTAAAATGAATGGAGCTTACTTCCTTCTCCCAACAAGTTGACTCTTACCTAGACCCCTCTTCCATATGCTGTGAATGGTGCTTGTATCTGACTGTCAAAACATGGATTACAAAGGAGTTGCGTCTGTGCTTTGAGTAGCCACCATCTTAAAACAACATGGTAGATCAGCAAAAAATTGTCTCTGTTGGGGTGCCCGAGGAGCCCCTCCTGTGTCCTGTGAATGTGGTTTATATTACAACAACAAATATTTATATACAGCTTTTCAACAAAGATTTCCAAAGTGGTTTACAAAGAGAAATAACAAATAAATAAGATGGATCCCTGTCCCCAAAGGGCTCACAATCTAAAAAGAAACCTAAGCTAGACACCAGCAACAGTAACTGGAAGTACTGTGCTGGGGATGGATAGGGCTAGTTACTCTCCCCCTGCCAAAAAAAGAGAATCACCATATTAAAAAGGTGCCTCTTTGCACAGTTAGCAGGGGTTAGCAGGTATAATATTGGATATTATACCGGATAATTTTTGTAGTCCTAGTCTTTCAGAAGGAGAAGGCAGTACCTGTTTTGCAGGGAGGAAGCCTGAAAGCACTTACCTCCCTGCAGGTGATCGCTCATTCACTCTCCTAACCTTGTTTTGAGGTGAAGTTTCATAGGTGGGTGAGCCGCCAGGATCGGGCACAATCCTGGCTGTTCACACACACGTGCAAAACTGGGCTGGGCTCCCTTAGCCCGTTTTTGTATGCATATGTGAATGGCCTCGGTATCTTCTGGTGAGGAGGGACTTATTTATTAGAGACAAGGAGGCCTTACTGAGCCCTTGCAACTGCTCCTGTTTCTAGTGATCTTTCCTCACTACCTGTTAAATCTTATGTATCTGTTTCTCTCTGTATTTTTGCTGGTCAGTGACTGGATTTTTTGCTTGGGAAGGGGGCAGACTGGCGGGGAGAGGGGTATACTTATCTGGTATACCTATACTTTCCTGAGTGATCTCAGAAAAACTGAAAGCTAAACTAAAATCTGACTGTCAGATTTAATAACACTCAAGAGTTCCCCCCTTCAACCATTCCTCATGGAAGGAAGGAAATGGACATCAAGCCAAGCCAAGAGGAGTTTGCCTCTCACTAAAAGCAAAAGCCAGAAATTTCACTAATGCTTCATTTTCATTATTACCAGTTCTTTGTATCAGATACAAATCTGCCATTAGAATTTTTTAAACTAGGATGTCACAACCCCTAATCTGACCCCTTGGCACCTGTAAAGGCGGCAGGTGTGCAGAGTCCGTGTTAAAGCCTGGAGGACTAGCTGGGCTTTTATGTTCAGGGACTGGAGCAGACTGGTAGCTAGAATGCTACGTGGGGTTTAGTGTTCTGTTTTATTTGGTATTTACAGTTTATGTCTCCACTGGGTCTGCTTGCTGTCGTGATGTTTTATCTTGTTTTTACAGTTCATTCTGATTTACCCATCCTTCATTTTAGTGTCCCTTCCTGGCATGAAGAATGCTAAGCCCACATTGGTTGGTAATTATTTTGCTATTTAAAAAAAACAAACTCCTGAGAATTTCTGTGTAAGTCAGACATCAAATAAAAAGTTACCTTATGTCCTTAATTTCTACTCTTAAATTGGAATTGCCATTTCTTATAAACCTTTTGAGTGCTCTCACTAATTCACATCTATCTTTTAATACTTTGCATTAATCCCTCTACTAAAGCACTCAAAAATATTACTTCCCCTCACCACCTGATCTCTCTCTCCTCCCCTTGTGCATTGTCTTTTAAACTGGAAGACTGACAGCAAGGCCTATATCATGTTTTCTGTACAATTCCTAGTTAATGTAGGTGCTCTGGAAATAATGATGGCCTACATGATGAGGAAAATTACTCAGGTTAATCCCATTGAAATTAAAAGTTAGGCCCTGGCCTGGTTCATACAATCGTCGGAATCTAGGTTCAGTGTGGGTTGCTGACATTAGCATGACTGTGTGAACCTACACCAAGGTGGTTTTATGACCCGAGATGAATCTGAGGTTCTCACCTTGTTCATACAATCCATGCTAATGTCAATAATTGACATTAATGTCAATAATTGACATTAAGCCTATATTCCAACAATTGTGTAAACTAGTCCAGTGCCTGGGCATGTGAGTAATTTTCCTCATCATGTCAGCCAGCAGTGCTGATCATCATCATCATAAAAAATGTTTACATACCGCTTTTCAACAACAACAACAACAACAACAACAACGTTCTCAAAGTGGTTTCATAGCAAAAATAAAAAGATGGTCTCCTGTCCCAAAAGGGCTCACAATCTAAAAAGTGATGTTTGTAGTAAGTTACAGGTGTTGGGTTTTCTGATGGAAGGAGGCAGGATATGCCGAGATTGGCGAGTGTGAACTTCACAATCAATCTTGGCGTACTGGAACCTCAAAAGGAAGTAAAACAGTGTTCCCTCTAACAGGGATTCCCAGATGTTGTTGACTACAACTCCCAGAATCCCCCAAATGGGAGTAGTAATCAACAACACATGGGAATCTCAGTTAGAGAGAAACTGAAGTAGAGGCTTGGATTGAGATGGGGGTAGCAGGCACTCCTGGGACCATGCAAACCTCTGCTGCCCAAGTTACATGTGAATCCACCCTCCCTATTAAGTACACCTAAGGATTGTGACCCATGAGTCCACTGGCACTTGGTTTTTCCACATACACCTAATCCAGACAGTGGCACTCTAACCCCCAGACCATGGGGACCCAGCCCATGGCTTCCAAGGTCCAGGGGGAGGGCTCCAAATGGCCGGGGGAGTTTCCTCCTGTGCCTGCCCTGCCGTGCTGAACTTCCCTTTAAAAAAAAGTTTTTTCAGCCGCCGCACGGCCAAGGGGTGGCTGTTGCGGGGTGAGCCAGCAGTCCTTCTCCCCCCACCCCCTGATGGCGGTATTGCGAAGTCATGGGCTTGCGATGATCTCTCACAGCTGTGCAGGCCCACCTCACAGTGAGAGACGCTGGGCTGAACAGCAGGCCCCAGCGTCCCTCTGGTAGTTGCTGCCGCTGGGGGTGGGGGGAGAAGGACTGCTGGGCTCACGGCCCACCCACCCCGCCACCGGCAGCCACCCCTCAGCTGTGTGGTATCTGGGGGGGGGGGATTAAGGAAAGTTTGGTGGGGCGGGCGCAGAAGGCTGACTAAAGTAGGTTTGGGAGGCCTTCACGCCAGGGTCCGGGCGCCAAAATCCAGTAGCATAGGGAGGGCATAGACACGCAGCCCATATTTTAACAGTCAGCCTTTCCATAATGGCCGCAAGGGGGGGCTCTCTACCCCAGCAGCCCCCAGTGGTGGTGATGATGGCAGGGGCATGGCGAGGGCAGCCTCCCCACCCCCAGCGACCGCAGGAGCATGCTCCTCACTCCGGCACTCCAGCTGGCTCTGCTCCCAAGTGGCTAGGAAGCAGCAGGGGCTGTAGGAGAACCGCTGCCGCTCTGGGAATGGGCAGCACGGTAGCCTTGCGGAGAACAGCATGGCAGCAGGTGGCTGGTGAGCTGGCCAGCAGGGGAGGGGAGGTGGGGGTGGTGAGCAAGGGGGACCCCATGGTGGGGCACAGAGGCTCAGCAGGCAGGGCAGTGCAGGTTCTTGGGCCCCATCTGTTGGACGTTGCGCTGTCTCTTGTCTCAGACAGTGGAGGACAGACTAGTGAGTCAGAGGGCTAGAGGGTCAAGACATTGGTCATCCTTTCTCTAGTGCACTCCCTTTGATAGTCCCTTTGATCTCAGGGACTAACTTCATTCCTCTCTCTCTCTCTTCCCTACCAGTCCTTCTACCTTGCAACATGGCAAGCCTCTCTCCCTGCACCATGTGTGCAGAGAAGATGCAGAATCCATCTGCATCCAGCTAGATAGATAGATTAGAGATCCCAAATCCTCACTTTCCTATCTAGAATGGAGTTCCTTAATAAATGCCTTATATATTGACTTGAAACTATGAACTGGCTCCAAGTTACTTTACTCTCAGCATACACACATGCCTAACTAAATCCGCTGTGTTGTGCCTCTGTGCACTCTGCTATAATGAGAAAGGGATTCTCTCACCACAGAGAATTTCCAACACCATCTGCCTTATTATAGCTCCACCCTTGACCAAATCATGGCTGTTTTTTGGAAACTCATTCGTTCATGTCCATATCCAGGAGCATTTCGCATTTTGCATCCCTGCCAGAACTACCAATAGCCACATGCTCTAAAACCTGCATAGAATATGTTATGTGTACATTGCTAAGTATCTGTCTGAGCCAAATGCACATTTCATTAATAAATCGTTCTCTTCCTAATGAAGCCAATCCATTTAAGTCCCACAGTAATTAGTTTTGCTCCAAAGGATCTTTGTTCACAATCAGTGTAGCCCTTCTGCTTCTGGATATTTAATGTGGGAAATTAATGAGGCATCATCCAGAGTATTGGGAGGCTGAAAGAGTATCCACAAATGAAAGCTGGAGTTGCTAATAAGTGAAATAATATCCCAGATCTGATGGGAAGAAAGAAGGCAGCCCACTAGGCTCTCCTCCATGTGCCGATCCCACTGACGCAAAGGAGACCTGCAACAGCATATTGCCTGCAGATTATGCCCAGGGTGGGAATCTCTCAGGGACTGCACTCCCAGCCAGCAAGCAGCCCCGCGTTTTCACCAGAGAGAGTCGTGGCAGAAGCCAGAGCAGAGAGGAGACTCCATCAGCAACCAGAGGTGTGCCGTTAGGAAACGGTTGTTGTCGACACCCTCCGACTCCACGCAGCCAGGTGTCACTGGCCTCACATCTCACCAGATCCAGTGGCAGTTTTCAAGGGCAAAAGAGTTTTGAGGCTGCAGGAGAGCTGGCCCTAGGCAGAGACACTCTTATTCCTGGACTTGGGGGCCCCGGTCCATGGCCTCCAAGGTCTGGGGGGGTCTCCAAATGGCCAGAGGGGCCTCCTGCAGCCACCCCACAACCACCCCACATCTGCTGTGCCATGCCAAATCTCCGTTTCCCCCCATAATTTCAGTCTCCATGTGCCCAGCTGAGGGGCGGAGGCCAGGGGGTGGGGGTGAGGCGAGCAGGCCCTCCCCCATGGCGGTGAGCAGAGTGACCACTGGGCCTGACCGTCCGGCCCAGCAGCTCTTGATAACTGTGAGGCAACCCGTGATGTCACGGGCTTGTGATGATCTAGTTCAACAACAGCTGGTCCTGTGGTAGCAAGCATGACTTGTCCCCTTAGCTAAGCAGGGTCTGCCCTGGTTGCATATGAGTGGGAGACTAGAAGTGTGAGCACTGTAAGATATTCCCCTTAGGGGAGCTGCTCTGGGAAGAGCAGAAAGTTCCAGGTTCCCTCCCTGGCTTCTCCAAGATAGGGCTGAGAGAGACTTCTGCCTGCTACCTCGGAGAAGCTGCTGCCAGTCTGTACAGAATACTGAGCTAGATGGACCAATGGTCTGACTCAGTATTTGGCAGCTTCCTATGTTTCTATGTAACTGCACAGGTGCGCTGGAGTGCCTCACAGTTATCAAGAGCCACTGGTTCGGATGGACAGGCCCAGTGGTCACTCCATCCCCTTCCATGGGGGCGGGCAGGGGGGAAGGCTTGCTCGGCTCATCCCACCAGACACCACCCCTTGGCTGGGCACATGGTGGCTGAAATTATGAAAAAAATTGGAGATTTGGCACGGCGGGCATGGGGTGGCTGCAGGAAGCCCTCAAAAGTAGGTTGCGGGGGGAGGGGGGCTCGTGACGGGCGGGGGGTCTCACAGTGGACACAGTCCGGGCACCAAAATTTCCTAGATGCAGCCCTGGCCCTAAGGGTTTTGGCACACAGGTGAAGCTTTAACCTGAGCTGCGCAGGCTGCCCATTCACCAAGTCATATGACCAGCCCGCATAAATGACCAGTGAATGACTAGCCCATGCTGATTTGGGGATACGGTGGGGAAAGAGCCGAGGAGCTCAGAGCCTGCCCAATAAGCACCCTTCTTCTACTGCTGGTGCCTCCCTCCCCTCAGCAGTGCAGGCCCTATGAACCCTTGGGCCAGCCAAATCCTTTGTCTCCCTGAGAGGTAGTTTTCAACCGCACTGTGAGGAACAAAGGGAGCTGCCTTCTACTGAGTCAGACCATTGGTCCATCTAGCTCAGTATTGTCTTCACAGACTGGCAGCAGCTTCTCCAAGGTTGCAGGCAGGAGTCCCTCTCAGCCCAGTCTTGGAGGTGCCAGGGAGGGAACTTGGAACCTTCTGCATGCAAGCATGCAGATCCTCTTCCCAAAGCGGGGCCCCTCCCCTGAGGGGAGTACCTTACAGTGCTCACACGCAGGTGCGGAGCGAGGCTACAGGCAGCCCGTGTTTGGCCACTATTGTGACCTCCTGGCCCCGCCCCCCATGTCTGACATCAGACGCAGGCGGCTGCCCCCGCGTCTGATGTCAGACGCGGGCTGTGGTCTACCTCCCAAATGGGGCCATGCGGCCCCATTTTGAAAGGAGATCGGTCCACGCTGCTGCCTAGCACAGTGCAGGATGGAGCGACTCTCCCTGCCGTTAAAGGCAGGTAGAACCATTCCAAACACACTGCCAATGCAGCACAGGACGATCTCCCTCCCAAACAGGGGCCGCATTGCCCCGTCTGGGAGGAAGATTGGCCCCACTGCATTGGCAGCAAAGGCATGAGCGGCAATCCCTGCCGTTTTCATTTCCAAATGGGGCTGCATAGCCCCATTTGGGAGCAAAATAACACCCCCTGCGCCTGATGTCAGATGTGGGGGACGGGGTGTCAGGGCTGCGAGGCGCAGCCCCTGACTGGCGGCAGCCTGGGTTCTTTGAACCTATTTGCCCAATGGTGGCTCCGCCCCTGCTCACATGTCTCCCATTCAAATGCAAACCTGGGTGAACCCTGCTTAGCAAAGGGGACATCATGCTTGCTACCACAAGACCAAATCTCCCCATGAAGCTTCCCTCCGTGACCAACCAAGCCCAACCACAGCCAAGCCAACCGTCGTGCGCACCACTGACTTCCTGTTTGGGGTCCAGGCATTTAAGAAACCAGGATGGGGCTCCCACCTGAACAGCTGCAGCAGTAACAGAGCAGAATGAGGCAAAGAGGCCAGGGGGGTGGGTGGGGACAAAGCGCACTGAGGAGGGAGGAGGAGAAAAGCAAGCCAGAGACCAGCGAGGAGGCTGGCCCTGCCCACTTGACTTTGGCCCAGAGAGCTGCGGTGACCCACAAGAATTGGTGCCCCACCTAGGCCTGCCTGGTGGACAGGCCAACCCTGCCAGGCTACCAATTTGGCACATTCAGCTATAGAAGTAAGGATTTCGAGCTTGCAATTAAAAAAAAAAATTCAATTGCAAAAATTGCAAAATATATGGCCTCCCCCTGGTAGGACTCAGAGCCAAACAGGGCAGACAGAGTCAGAGGCAAACGACATGTTAGGTTGGAACCAGGGGTGTAGCTAGAGGAGAGGGGGCCCATGTTCGCCCCCTCTCCCTGGTGGCCCCTTGGAGAGAGGGAGATAATGAAAAAAATAGGGAGGAGTGGAGCTAGGGGGGCCCTCCGGAGCTGGAGGCCCCTGTTCTTTGAACCCATCTGTTCAATTATAGCTACGCCTCTGGTTGGAACTCTGTGAAGGGAATCCCCAACATCATTTTCTACAGCTTAGTTCACACAGTCATTCAAATCTAGGTTTAATGTGGGTTACCGACACTAGCGTGTTTGTTTGAGCCAAGGTGGTTTATGGCCCAAGAGGAACCTAAGATTCGCGTCTTGGCATGGGTTCACTCAATCACACTACATGTCAGTAACCCTCATGAGCAACTGTGTGAACCAGGCCTTGTTCAGCTACAGGGCAATTTGTACTGGTACCATAGCATGTGGGGAGAGGAGTCCATCCCTTCCCCTTCTACGTGCTCCCTAAATCAACTCCTCCCCCCCATACCCCCACAGCTGCCACTAGGCACAAAGAAAATGTACAGGCATAACTTCAGGTTGGCTGGTTTGCAACTTAACTGGAGGAAATAAGACGATGCTTCCCCTGTATGGTCAATCAGGAAGGACGATACCTTGGTGGTTGATGATCTTATGCAACTCCATTGCAACGAGCTACGGGCCACAGAAGCTTGCAGTCCTATGTAAGTGAGGTAGGACTCCATGAGGTGCACACATGGCCATGGCAGCGGCAGGGAGGCTGGGCAGCCAATCACCTGGCTCCTCTTGGGCGTGCTCCCACACAATCCACACTGCTCCCTGCAGTGTGGATCACTAGAAGCCGGGGGAAAGTGTCCTGGCCTCCAGGAATCTCAAAATGCACCGTGCAAGCAGCGTGGTGCATGGAGGTGGGGTGTTCCCCATGAGTCAGGTGCTCATACATCCCAAGCATATGCACTATCCTGGACCTGGGTTAGAGGGTGCGCTCGTGCCCTCTAACCCAGGTTAAAGGCCAGGTTAAAAACCTGGGGTTCCGGAGGAGGCCGCATTGGGGTCAGCCTCGATCTCGGCGCTGCACATGAGCAGCCCAACCCAAGTTGGGTTGCCCTAGCCTGGGGTGGGCTGCTTGTGTGCACAGCCGCTGTCTGGTATTTGCCTGCCTTTGTCGCTATAGATATAATTTTACTATCTATATTAATTGCCCACACTGCAAATGGCTGCCCAGAAGCATCCTCGTGTGGGTGTCCAAGTCTGTGATGGGATATAATATTTCTCAAGAAATGATCGGGGGGAAATAATTGTTAGAAATGCAGTACATTTTAGCCTCTGCATAGTGGTCCATCATGTTACTGATGCTATTATTAAAAGATTATATGAAGGCAGTAGGCTAGATTGCCAGCATCTTTCCCTTCCCCATGGACATGAATAGCAGGCAGCCTCTGAACGTTATGAATTAACCTTGCCCCTCCCCCATATTAGCGGGCATTTGTTTCCTGTTGGTTGCAAATGTGTAGTCATTGAGCATGCCAGATGAATATGGAGGAGAGCTGGTCTTGTGGTAGGAAACATGAATTGTCCCCTTTGCTAAGCAGGGTCCACCCTGATTTGCATTTGGATGGGAAGCTACATGTGAGCACTGTGAGATCTCCCCCTTTGGGGATGGTCCACTCTGGGAAGAGAGCACCTTCGTGCTTGTGTGCAGAAGGTTCCAAGAGCCCAAGACTAGATCCAGGGGTCATCCCATGAAATTGATTGCCAGGAAATCTAGGACCAACAAAGGGAAGTACTTTTTCACACAATGCATAATCAACTTGTGGAATTCTCTGCCATGAGATGTGGTAACAGCCAACAACCTGGATGGCTTTAAGAGGGGTTTGGATAACTTATGGAGGAGAAGTCTATCATCGGCTGCTAGTCGGAGGGCTACAGGCCACCTCCAGCCTCGAAAGCAGGATGCCTCTGAGTACCAGCTGCAGGGGAGTAACAGCAGGAGAGAGGGCACGCCCTCAACTCCTGCCTGTGGCTTCCAGCGGCAACTGATGGGCCACTGTGCAAAACAGGATGCTGGACTAGATTGACCTTTTGCCTGATCCAGCAGGGCTGTTCTTATTTTAGAAGTCAGGGTGCAAAAGAATCTGGATATATCATATCACAAGGGAAGATTCTGAGGCTCCTTAAGAAGAGGATTTATTCTATGCCTTCTAAAGCTTTTTCACAGGGTTCTTAAGTCACCATGAAGGTATTGATGATATTCATGAGAAACAATACGAACTGATACATGGACACTCGATAGAGCAGTTTGAAACAGCTTATCACAAGATTGCTGTTGTTTTTGTATGCATCATGGACTTTATAGGTCTTTTCTGGTTAGATGTTATTTAGTGTCTCTCATGTTTTATCAGCTAAAAATCTTTGTATGATTAATTATTAGTACTATTTCTGTATGATTCTATGAATAATACAGTCAAGATCAATACATTTCATTTCTTATGCTTTTTAAAAATTTATTTATTGTATCGTTGGATCTTGGGTAGTGATTTGAATTTTTATTCAGATCCTCTAATGCTAATTGTGTGGAGCATGTTCATAACCAGCATGTTATGAAAAGCTTCACCTTTGTGCATATCAAACTGTTGTTAAAGGCACAGCACAGGTTTGTTCTAGTCAGCTTGCCCACCCAATGGAGTTTAAAACTAACCTGATTTTCTTTGGGCTGGTTGAGATGAACACCAGTCAACACATGTGTGTGTGCCCACTGTCATTGTAGGATGCCTCAATGCACTAGCAGGGCATCCTTTAATCATGTTAAACATGCACTCCAAAACCTTGGGAGTGCATGTAGAAGGATGATTCAGATGAATGTCCCGCTCACATGATTAAACGATGCCCTGACAGTGCACTGGGACATTCTGCAGTGACATCAAGATGGGCACACTCCTGGCACATCCTTGTCAATTTTGCATGTGCTGGCTGGTGTTCATCAGAAGGATGTTGGGTTTGTGATTATTTTAACAAAGCGCAAAAAAAGAAGCTACCCATTCGAGTTACAGAGTAGAGTGAAGAGTTTAGTTGCAGCTATTTAAAAGAACACAAATGGAGATTGTTGTACAATCTAAACACTAAGTTGATTTATTGGTGAAGTACATTTAAGACAGGAAAGACCTATCATATCTATCAGCTACATAATGAAGAGGGAAGGAGGGAGGGAGGGAAGGAGGGAGAGAGAGAGAGATTTATCAAGCAGCAGCAATAGCTGCCACAGCTTGATTTCACACATGCACCTATGTGCCCACATTCACCTCTTCCGCCTCCTTTTCTTTTGCAGTGGCAATAGCCCTCCTCTGCCTCCTCCTTTGTATGCCACTGGGCTGATAATGAGAAGGGGGAGGAAAGGGCGCAAGGGTACTGCAGATTCTCTATAAGCTATCTATAGCATACTGCCCTTTCCACGTTTCTTCTTCTGCTTCCTTCCTTCCCCTATCATTAGCCCAGCGGCAAACAGGAGCAGGGGCAAGGAGGAGCTGCTCTTTGTTGACTGATGCTGTGCCACTGCTCAGAGAAGAGCTGCTTGGATGGTGGAGATGGAAAAGGGAGGCAGGTGTAAGTTTCTTGCCACCCCACCGATGCTCCAAGAATTTGCTGCTTAAGGTAATCACTTCATCTTGCCTCATGGGACCACCCTGCTGCTACCTGAGGACCTTTTCATTGGAGTTACAGGGAGCCATGGACATCCCTTTGAATGGCACTTCTTGACTGAGCTGAACGTTTTTCTGGCTGGAACTAGAGGCAGTGTCAAAGTATCTGTGGAACTCAGGCAGGCTGATCTTCCTTCCTTCCTTCGCCATAAATCTATACAGACGATTAAATCAGCAAAACTGTACAGAATGTGGATGAGCCAATCACGGATGAGGCAGAGTTCAGTCTCAATCAGAATCTCAGCCTTCAGGTTCCAATTGGTCCAGAAGAATTCCTAGAGTATCCTCAAGACACATCACCTTCTGTATGTTCTTGGAGGCAGCTGTCCTAGGAAAGTAACATCATTGTCATCTTAGCATCCTGTTGGCCTTGCAGCATGCTCAGTCAGGCCTAGCACATCCTAGTTTTTGAAGTCCACTCCAGCCATACTGGTGATACAAGATTCTGATTTCTGACTTGAAGGCTTTGCTGAATCTGCAGGACTCAGGGGTCTTGAAAGCATGTTTGCAAATATATGAATTGTAGTAATGCCAGATGCCCCCTGGAAATTGTTTGATAAGATATCTTTATTTGCATGCTAAAAAGGAGAATGTTCATTTCTCAAAACGGCAATGTGGTATCAACGCGGCAAGCAAGAGGCATAATCTGAGACCATATGTCCTCCAATTATGGGTGAATTGCATTCTTCAGTAGCTACTCTGCATTTTAACTTGGAAGAAAGTGGCAGTAGCTTCAAACAGAAATCATTTCCCAGCTGTTGACCTTGAATACTAATATGGCTGTGTCTGGCTTACAATTCATTCAACAAAGTTTCAAGAACAAATCTGTTTAATGTGTTAAGTGCATCTCTATAACTCTAACAATATTGGAATCAGTGAAGACAAAATAGTCAGTCCAAGAAATATAATGTTAGCAAAATGGGTGGAAGCTTCTACAAAATTACATTAAGGGACCACATTTATGGCTACTAAATTCAGTTTGATCCAACCAGAGAATTATTACTAAAAGTCATTCTCTCCCTCCCCGCTCACTAAGTTTATAGCAAAATTATGAGTAAGGCAACAAAAGAAGAAAATAGGTCATTCTCCATGCTTTTGATTGTAGCCTCTTTGAACTACTCACCTGAGATGGCCAACGCTGTGGCCCACATATTGAACAAGGTTACAGTCACAGAAGGATGTTGCAGTAGCAGAACTCTCATACACAAACTAGTTCCTCTACATGCTTCCTCCTTGAAGCTTACATTGCTGAGCAACGTTTCCATTTGTGCGACTACGATAGTGCAAGAAATAAGCCAGAACCTGTCGGGAATTCTCTCTGGTAAGAGATACCCTTCTAAGATAGCAGAGTGCACAGAGGCACAACACAGTAGAGTCTGCTCAGGCATGCGTGTATGCCAAGAGTAAAATAACTTGGAGCCAGTTCATAATTGCAAATCAATATATGGCGTATTTATTAGTGAACTCCATTCTAGATAGTAAAGTGGAGATATAGTATCTCTAATCTAGCTAGCTAGCTGGATGCAGATGGATTCTGCATCTCTACACACATGGTGCGGGGAGAGAGGAGCTTGAATGTTGCAAGGGAGAAGAAAGGGACGGGAAGGAAGAGGAAGTGGCAGGCAGGCAGGCAGGAAGTTAGTCCCTGAGAGTAGCAATCTACATACCAAAGGGATAGTTGCAGAGCAGTAGAGAAGGGATGACCAATGTCTTGACCTCTCTAGCCCTCTAACTCACTAGTCTGTCCCCCTGTCACTGAGACATGAGAAAGCGCAAAGTCCTTCACTTCCAACAGAACTAACATGCTGTCCATGCACAAGAACAGTCACAGTTACTTGTGCAACTTAAGTTGCGTCATTGCGCTGCTTAAACATAACACAGCAATGCTGGCATCTTAGGCTGGCATCTTATTCCTGAATTCTGTGACTGTAACATTGCACAGCACGTGGGCTACTATTTCTCACCCCAACAAACAAGCAAGGAGAGGAGAGCTGGTCTTGTGGTAGCAAGCATGACTTGTCCCCTTAGCTAAGCAGGATCTACCCTGGTTGCATCTGAATGGGAGACTTGATGTGTGAGCACTGTGAGATATTCCCCTCGGGGGATGGAGCCACTCTGGGAAGAGCAGAAGGTTTCAAGTTCCCTCCCTGGCTTCTCCAAGATAGGGCTGAGGGAAACTCCTGCCTGCAACCTTGGAGAAGCCGCTACCAGTCTGTGAAGACAATACTGAGCTAGAGAGACCAATGGTCTGACTCAGTATATGGCAGTTTCCTATGTTCCTATGCCAGTTTTTAGGACATTTTGCTGGAGAGATGGAAAATACATGGAAAGCCGCCCCCCCTTATTCAGACAGATTTATGCATGGGATTTCTGCCCTTCAAGTTCCCTATGCCTGGATTTTCACATTTAAATATTGCAAATTTTCATAGAAGGGAAAATGGAGTGTGAATTCAGCCACATTTTTGAGATGCAGACTTTGGTCAGTTGTCAAAGACTTTGTCCTAAATGATTAAAATAGGTATAACAGTGACTATTAACCAGAATGCAATGGAAATAAACACGTATTCTTCTCCTCTTAACCCATTCTCCCTCCCCTTCCTCTGTTGTTTCCACCACTTTGAATTTAATATGGTAAACTCCTCCAGGCGGGCACCTGTCCTCTTGTGTTTTTAAAAGCACCATGTATATATGAGTGGTGCTACATAAATAATGAAGAAGTAAAATAAAAAGAAAGAGATGCTAACCATGGGTGTTAGAGAATCAAACCTTTCACAGTCTGACTGCTCTCACAACTCTGTGCTTATGGTGCAGTACCGCGGGGCTGACTCCAGGTTTCAGAGGGTCCTCAGCAGAGATGCACCTAGGTAATTTTGGAGCCTGGACCTAAAAGCCTTTGGAGAGCCACACACACACACCCGCAACTGGAGGGCTCTCTCTGGCTGGAGCCCCACCCCCCCTCAAGTTAAGCATCATCACCTAAAGGCCTTCGGAGCCCCTCCCGCAAAGGCATTTAAGATATTCCCATCCCACATATTTCTTTCTCCACTCCCCACCCCTCTGTCTCTAAAGCACCCAGCACAGATCACAGTCACACAGTTGCCCAGCACAGTGCAGGCCAGTGGTGAACACACCACCCAGGACAGACTGAAGAGGATTTAGGGGCCCCCAGGGGGTGTGGAGGCTCTGGACTTTGGCCCCGAAGTCCAGGGGTAAGAACACCACTGTTCCTCAGTAAACTGTACTCCATGGACCCCCTCCTACCTGGATGGGCCCTAAGACAGTCACTTCACTACCACTACCGAAATTCTGTGGGAACAGAAGTAAGGCTACCATATATCCTCATTTCCCCTAAATATCCCTTCGTGTTCATGAAAAAGAGGAATGTCATAGAAACATAGAAAGCAGCCTTCTACTGAGTCAGACCATTGGTCCATCTAGCTCACTATTGTCTACACTGACTGGCAGCAGCTTCTCCGATGTTGCAAGCAAGAGTCTCTCTCAGCCCTATCTTGGAGATACCAGGAAGGAAACTTGGAACCTTCTGTATGCCAGTATGCAGGTGCTCTACCCAGAGCAGCCCCATCCCCATCCCCTAAAGGGAATATCTAACAGTGCTCACACATGCAGCCTCCCATTCAAATGCAAACCAGGGTGGACCCTGCTTAGCAAAGGGGAGAATTCATGCTTGTTACCACAAGACCAGATCTCCTCCTTAATCTATCTGTCTGTACTTGCCTGCCCCATATATGAACTGCCTGGAAGACTCAGCCCCATTAGAGCCAGTGGCCAAGTGTACCAGTTCCCAGAGGTCAGGGTTGCCACTGCCAGTCCAAGAAAGAAACCCACTAAGTAGACCTGTCTGCCTTTTTGCCAGTGGCCAAGGCCACCCTGAAATGAGAGGCCAGATCTACCCATTGCACACAGGAGATCCTGGGTAGGTGTGGCCTCTTGCCATTCCAGTTTCCAGATCTGCTGGGCAGTGGCGGAGGTGGGGGGAGGCACCTCTCTACATGAAGGAGTGGGTAGACCTGCCTGCCCAGCATTCTGGAGGCCAGTTCCACCACTGCCACAGTCCCACTCAAGTCAATTGGTAGACCAGGCCTCTGTTGCACTAGCAGCTAGGTCTGCTGCCATCATAACTCCTAACTAATTAACTTACTACTACTACTAACTACCACTACTACTACTTCTTCTTCTGCTACTACTACTGCTACTACTACAGATAATCCTAACCTCCAGTGGGAGGAAAGCTGCACGAATTGTCCCCTTTACTAAGCAGGATCTGCCTTGACTTGCATTGGGATGGGTGACTACATATGGAGTGGAGTGGCTGTGGTCTATAAGAATAATATTTCTCTTACCAGGATCCTTGTGGAAGTGTCAGACCATATCGAATGTGTGTACTTACGTTTGGGGACCAGGGATAGATTGGGACTTCTGTTGGTGTGCCGATCACCCTGCTGCTCAACAGAGTCCCTAACTGAGCTGATGGACATGGTCTCGGACTTGGTGTTGGAGTCCCCCAGGCTAGTGGTGGTGGGGGACTTCAATGTTCATTTTGGGACCAATCTGTCCGGGGCAGCTAAGGAGTTCATAGCGGCCATAACAACTATGGACCTATGCCAAGTGGTCTCAGGACTAACGCACATTGCTGGTCACACTCTTGATTTGGTCTTTCACTCTGATCAGGGTGGTGTTCCATGGGTGGGGACTCCTGTGATTTCCCCATTGTCATGGATGGACCACCATCTGGTTAAGGTTGGACTCACAGTCACTTCCCACCTTCGCAGGGGTGAGGGACCTATTAGGATGGTCCGCCCAAGAAGGTTATTGGATCCAATAGGATTTCAAGAAGCCTTGGAGGGATTTAATGTTGGCTGAGCTGACAGTGATCCTGTTGATGCCCTGGTGGAGAACTGGAACAGCAAACTCACCAGGACAATAGACATGATCGCTCCTAAGTGTCTTCTACGACCCACTTCAAAACTGGCCCCTTGGTAAACGGCAGAATTATGTAGGCTGAAGTGGTGAGGTAGACAACTCAAGCTCAAGTGGAGAAAGACTTGACTCAAATCCGACAGATTGCAACATAGAGCTCATTTGAAAATCTATGCTCAGGCGATACGTGTGTCAAAGAAGTGATTCTTTTCTGCCTGTATTGCATCTGCAAGTTCATGTCCGGTGGAGTTGTTCAGGGTTGTGAACAACCCTCCTCCCTTGAATCAGAATCCGGAACCATCGATCACCCACTGTTATGAGTTTAGTGAATTCTTTGTGGGGGAAATCTCTCATATTCAGGCTGACCTAGACTCCACAATTACTTCAGTGTCTGATGTGGAGGTGTCCAGCAACTCCTACTGTGTGGTTTGGTTGGATCAGTTCCATTTTGTGACTCCTGAGGATGTGGACGAGCTGCTTGGAATGGTGCAGCCTACCACCTGTTCTCTTGACCCTGGCCCAACATGGCTTATACTATCTGGCAGGGGGGCTGTTGTAGAAAGCCTGGTAGAGATAATAAATACTTCTCTGAGGGAAGGCAGGATGCCTCCTTGTCTTAAGCAGGCAATTATTAGATCACTTCTGAAGAAGCCTGCCTTGGATCCGAGTTGAGCAGAGTTGAGCAACTACAGGCCTGGCTCCAACCTTCCGTGGCTGGGCAAGGTAATTGAGAGGGTGGTGGCCTCTCAGCTCCAGACAGTATTGGAGGAAACTGATTATCTAGACCCGTTTCAGACTGGTGGCATTCAGGTGGGCCATGGGGTGGAGACTGCCTTGGTCAGCCTGATGGATGATCTCCAACTGGGAATTGACAGAGGAAGTGTGATTCTGTTGGTCGTTTTGGACTTCTTGGCAGCTTTTGATGCTATCAACCATAGTATCCTTCTGGAGCATCTGAGAGGGTTGGGAGTGGGAGGCATTGCTTTGCAGTGGTTCCACTCCTACCTCTAGGGTCGGTTCCAGATGGTGTCCCTTGGAGACTGTTGTTCTACAAAATCTGAACTTTTGTATGGTGTCCGTCAGGGCTCTGTATTGTCTCCGATGTTGTTTAACATCTACATGAAACCGCTTGGAGAGATCATCGGAGATTTGGTGCAGGGTGCTATCAGTATACTGATGACACCCAAATCTATTTCTCCATGCCAACATCATTGGGAGAGGGCATAACCTCCCTAAATGCATGCCTGGAGGTGGTGATGGGCTGGATGAGGGATAACAAATTGAGACCGACTCCAGATAAGACGGAGGTACACATTGTGCGGGGTCAAAACTCAGGAGATGAGTTTGATCTGCCTGTTCTGGATGGGGTCACACTTCCCCAGAAGGAACAGGTATGCAGTCTGGGGGGTGCTTCTGGATTCAAGCCTCTCCCTGGTGTCTCAAGTTGAGGCAGTGGCCAGAAGTGCCATCTATCAGCTTCAGCTGATACACCAGCTGCATCCATTTCTTGAGATAAATGACCTCAGGACAGTGGTACATATGCTAGTAACCTCCAGACTGGATTACTGCAATGCGCTCTATGTGGGGCTGCCCTTGTATGTAGTCCAGAAACTGCAGGTGGTCCAGAATGCAGCTGCCAGGTTGGTCTCTGGGTTATCTTGGAGAGATCATGTTACACCTTTATTGAAAGAGCTACACTGGCTGCCGATAAGTTTCTAGGCAAAATACAAGGTTTTGGTTATAACCTATAAAGCCCTGAATGGCTTTGGCCCTGGGTATTTAAGAGAATGCCTTTTTCGTTATGAACCCCACCGCCCATTGAGATCATCAGGACAGGTCCGTCTGCAGTTGCCACCAGCTCATCTGGTGGCCACTCGGGGACGGGCCTTCTCTGCTGCTGCCCCGAAGCTTTGGAATATGCTCCCTGCTGAAATACGAGCCTCCCCATCACTGACAACTTTTAAAAAGTCTTTAAAGATGCATCTGTTCACCCAGGCTTTTAATTAAATAGTGTTTTAATAGTTTTAACATAGTTTTTAAAATATTTTAAATTTTTAGATTGTTGTAATGTGTCAATCTTCTCTGTTATTGTTTATTTTGTTTTAATTAATGTTTTAACTTTTCTGTCATTTATTCTGTTTTAACTAATTTTTTAACCTTTCTGTTGTAAACCGCCCAGAGACATGAGTTTGGGCAGTATAGAAATAAGTTAAATGAATGAATGAATGAAATACATATGAGCGCTGTAAGATATTCTCTTTGGGGAGAAGCCATAGCTCCGTGGAAGAGCATCTGTATGCTTGCATGCAGAAGGTCCCAGGTTCACAACCTGGTAACTCCAGGTCGAACTGGGAAAGACTCCTGCTTGAAACCTTGGAGGAGTCACTGCCAGTCACTGCAGACCATACTGAGCTAGATAGAACAGTGGCCTGATTCCGTATAAGGCAGCTTCCTGTGTTCCTATTATATTCCAAAGTTCCATAGCTGCCCTGTTCAAGTCATCAGGTAAACCCGTCTCTATACATCTTAATTTGAAAAAGAGGTGGTGGGAAAGGTGCCCTCAGTTTTCAAGTTGAAAATATGGTGCCCCAATATAGAAGTGACCTCAGTGATCTCCAGTGGGCCCTTCTGAGGTCCCTGAGCACCAAACAGCTGTCCAGTGATGCTGACGCTTGACATTACCCCCAGATGTGGCACTTACCCTGAAAAAGCAGGCACTGAGTTGGATGTGTATTCAAAGTGCAGGACATTTGCGACTTTTTTTTAAATCTTCCTCATACTCCTCTCATCCTTCTTGCTTTTCTAGTGGGAGCTTAGACAGATAACCTTTTATTAGTAATCTGAAATTCAAATAGAGAGAAATCCACTGCTAGTTTGTCATAATATTTGTAAAAGGTTTTAGAACAAAGTAGCTTTTAAAATGCCCTATTACTGGTCTGGCATCAATGTGTGTACTCTGGGCGCTCAGAGAGAAAGGAATATGAGCTGAATGAAAAGGTCAGAAAATTAAAGGAAGTTCCTTTTTAAACTGAACATGTCTGGCTTTCCAAATTCCCAGGAGATATTGTGCAAGAGCGTAAAGATGGCAACAACTAGATTCCTTGACAGGTCCATGACAGGTCAGACTGTGCACACATAGATGCTCCCCAAAAACATCTAACGGTACAGAGATCGCCATGGATCGGAGTCTAGATTAATTAGCACCTTTCTCCGCAAGTTGTCTCTTTGGCTGGAGCAACTTCAAGGCCAGCTGACTCTCATCCTTTTCGAACACAAAAAAAAGTTAAAAGAAGTATTTATTTCACAGCGGAAGTTGGTACCAAAAATGCCCATTATCTGACCCTTGGGGAGTTTCTCTTCCACTCATGATTTTTTACCTCAAATGTCCCTTTTTTTTGCATTCTTAGCACAGCCTCAAAGGCTGCATTGTGATAGAGAAAGAACTGCCTAGTACGAGTCCATTGCTAGTGAATATAAACACCCCAAATCACATCAGTTAAGAATGTCAGGGCCAGACTAAATGTGACATGAAATCCAGCATTGTCGTGAAGGTGTTTTTACCTTGTTAAAATAGAAGCCACTCAGGGTCCGATCCAGATCAGAATTTGGAGAGGAAGGAGAACATCAGGGGTTCAGAGAAGAGCAACCAAGAGTGTGAGGGGTCTGGAAACCAAGTCCTATGAAGAATGGTTGAAGAAGCTGGGCATGTTGTTTACCCTGGAGAAGAGAAGACTACGTGGAGATACGATTGCCAGCTTCAAATATCTGAAAGGCGGCCACACAGGGAAAGGAGCAAACTTGTTCTCTCTTGCCCCTGCAGACAGGACTGGAGCCAATGAGTTGAAATTGCAAGGAAATTGCAAGAAATTGCAAGGACTGCTAACTGTAAGGGCTGTTCAGCTATTAAACCATCTGTCTCATGCAGGGATGGATCTTCCTTCAACAGAAGTTTTCAAACTGGACAGTCATCCGCCAGGGATGTTGTAGCAGTTTCCTGCACTGACCAGGGTTGGACTAAAAGATCTCAAAGGTCCCATCTAACTCTGGTATTCTGTGATTCTATAAGAAGATATTTAACCTTCTATCAAGAATCATTCCCAAAGGCTGCTTGAGGGCATCCAAAGGTGCCTTTTGCTGGAAGACTTGGGTCCACAGACATTGTGGTCTAGTGTTTAGAGTGTTGGACTAAGACTGGGGAGACCCGAGTTCAAATCCTTGTTCAGCCATGAAACTCCCTGGGTGACTCTGGGCCCGTCACATATCTCTTAGCCTAACCTACCTCACAAAGTTGTTGTAAGGATAAATATAACCTTGTATACCACTCTGGGATCCTTGGAGGAAGAGCAGGATATAAATGTGTAGTAGTAGTAGTAGTAGTAGTAGTAAGTGCATCTGCAATTTCGTTGGCAACTTCCAGTCATATCCAGAAGATGAGGGCAACGGGGCGGCAGGGAGGCATGCTGCCACCCCGATGGCCATTGAGAAACATGGCCGCTGCTGGGGGGAAAGCGGCAGGAGGGGTAAGTGCACCCTCCCCCGTTCTTAAAGTGAGACCCCCCCCTTTGCACTGGTGGAACCACCGGTTCTTCGAACTGCTCCAAGGCCCATAAAGGGCCTCCGAACCACTTCCGTGCACATCCCTAGAAGTAACTGAACTGAACCAAAGCCATTCTCCCTAGCTGAGCCTCCCAGTGAGGCCCTGACCAGGGCTGCTCAACTTTGGCCCTCCTGCAAATGGCCTACAGCTCCCATAACATATATCATATAACAACTTCATCAAGAAATGGCATGACCCCCTTAAGTGCCTGCCTGGAGGCGATATTGGGCTGGATGAGGGATAACAGGCTGAAGTTTAATCCAAACAAGTTGGAGGTACTATCTGTAGGGGGTCGGGATCCGAGAGATGGTTTAGATCTGCTTGTCCTGGATGGGGTTACACGCCCCCTAAAAGATCAGGTTTGTAATCTAGGAGTGCTCCTGGATCCCCAACTCTCCCTGGTTTCTCAGGTTGAGGCTGTGGCCAGGAGTGCTTTTTATCAGCTTGGGCTGATACGCCAGATACGCCAGTTTCTGGAGACCGATGACCTTAAAACCGTGGTACATATGCTGGTAACCTTTAGGCTTGACTACTGTAACACACTCTACATGGGGCTGCCTTTGTACGTAGTTCAGAAACTACAATTGGTACAGAATGCGGCAGCCAGATTGGTCTCTGGGTTTGGTCTCTCAAAGGGACCTTATAATACCGATTCTAAAAGAACTGTACTGGCTGCAGATATGTTTCCGAACGCAATGCCAAGTACTGGTTATAACCTATAGAACCTTTAACGACTTAGGTCCAGAGTACTTAAGAGAGCGCCTTCGCTGTCGTGAACCTTGTCGCCTATTAAGATCATCTGCAGATGTCTGGTTATGGTTGCCACCAACTCATTTGGTGGCAACTTGGGACCGGGCTCTCTCTGTGGCTGCCCCAGGGCTTTGGAACGCGCTCCCTGCTGAAATAAGAGCATCTTCTTCTCTGTTTGTTTTTGGGAGGACCCTGAAGATGTACCTATTTTCCCAGGCTTTTAACTGAAAACAATTTTTTAGATTTTAATGTGTTTTTATTTATTATGATTTTTATCTTTTTAATGAATTTCAAATATTAAATTTGAATATTATTTTTATATTAGCTTTATATTATGTTTTAATTCGGTACACTGCCTAGAGATTTCTATATGAGGTGGTATATAAATTCAATAATAAACAAACAAACAAATAAATAATCAATCCCTGGCTATTGGCCACCGTGGCTGGCGATTATGGGAGTTGTAGTCCAAAAACAGCTGGGAGGGGTGCTTAGCAGTGGTCCCTCAGATTTTTTCCATCTGTGTGCGGAATGAGTTTTGTTCTGGGCAGCAGTATGAAGGCAGTGTGTGCTCCCCTGCATTCAGAGTGGGGCCTTCCTAATTCAACCTGAGTAGGATCTAAAATGAACGGAGCAGACATCAGAAAACGTGTGAGTACACGCACATGCGCATGCCTTAGAGGGAACAGTCGGGCCTAGGTTGAGCAGGCCTGCCCTGGACGGTATCCCAGCCTGCCTTGCGCATGTACAGAGGCCAACTGAGCCATGGGGGGCGGGGTAGCCTCCTTGCGGGATGCTGGGTCAGGTGCCTCCACCCTGCATAGTATTCTGTGTGCCGGCAGTGGATATGTTTGCTGCCGGTTACAGTGATATTTTCCCACCCTCACCACCCCCACCCTCGGAGCAATGCTCACCAGCCACTATTGTGTGAACCTGCCTTTTATGCATTTATTTGATGTATGCCCTGCTCTACCCTATGGGCTCAGAACAGCCTCCCCCACCAAAAAAGTGAATTCTCATCCCCAAGGGGCTCTCGATCTAAAAAGTGCAAACACTCGAAGCTCTGTTGTCTTTTTTAGGTCATTCTTTTTGCAAGTAAGATTATTGGTCCAACCAGAGGTTAACACTCAGTGTTGAATGCCTATCCAAGCCCGAACACCTGTTGTGACTGTGTGGCAATTACTTTGCCGCTCCCTGTTGTGTGAAGTGGCCCGACTGCGTTAAGCAAAGTCCTTTTGTTCTCTCCAGTGTCCCACTTTCATTCTGCCTTTGTTCCTCCTTGTAGATCGTAATACCCTTTCATATATGTGCAGTTTCGTGATCTGTACATCGAGTGGGCTTTCACGAGTCTCTGCTAGGAAGTGGAAACGGCAGCAAACACCTGTCTGCCCTCCACTTGTTTCCATGCACCGTCCCTTTCAGAGAACAGTACTAGGCCAATTGTGTAATAAGAAGCTCAAGGAGTCCCACATTGTTTAAGCAGCTGCTCGGGGCTGGCTTCTCAGCTGAGCTCCTTGGAGCTAAGATCAAGTATAGCTGGGGCTCAGATTAACAGAACTAAGGGATATTTACCTTTCCCATATACTCCAACTGTTTTCGGCTTCCTGTCCCTAGTAAATCACTGGCTGACACACTGCACAAAGTTCCGTGTGCGCTTTAACGGAATGTGCACGCAGTAATGATCCTGTGCAAAATGCAAAAGATTATGCAAACACAGTTTGCTGCATTTGCTCAGTTGATGTGTTTTGTGCAAGAGTGGTCTTGTGGAAGTGCACTCACACATTCCATTAAAATGTGCGTGGAACTTTGTGCAGTATGTCAGCCACCATCTCTATTTTGATCTAATATGCCTTGTTAAAAGGCATATTGTTTACCCCTGCTAACTTGGCAAAGAGGCACCTTTTAACGTGGTGATTCTCTTTATTTAGCAGCGGGGGAGTAACTAGCCCTATCCACCCCAGCACAGTACCTCCAGGGACTGTTGCTGGTGTTTATCTTATGTTTCTTTTAGATTGTGAGCCCTTTGGGGACTGGGATCCATTTTATTTATTTGTTATTTCTCTGTGTAAACTGCCCTGAACCATTTTTGGAAGGACAGTATAGAAATCAAATGAATGAATGAATGAATGAACTGAGCAAAGAGACAGTGGTGATTCTCTTGTATTTAACAGAGGGAGAGCAACTGGCCCTATCCAACCCCAGCACAGCATTCCTCCAGTGGCTGTTGCTAGTATCTGCCTTATATTTCTTTTTAGATTGTGAGCCTTTTGGCAACAGGGGCCCATCTTATTTATGTATTATTTATTTGTCTACGTAAACCACTTTGAGAACTTTGGTTGAAGAGCGGGATATAAATATTCTTCGTAGAGTAGTAGCAGCAGCAGTAGTAGTACTGTAGTAGTAAAATGCTATTAGACTGATTTGCTAGAGTTTATTATTTATTTATTTATTTATTTATTTATTTAACATTTATATCCTGCTCTTCCTCTGAGATTTGCTCAGAGCGGTGTACATGCTTATTTTTATCCTCACAACAACCCTGTGCAGTAGGTTGGTTAGGCTGAGAGAAAATGACTGGCCCCCAAAGTCACTCAGTGAGTTTCATGGTTGAATGGGGATTCAAACCTGGGTCTTCCTGGTCCTAATTCAGCACTCTAACCACTAGGCTATGCTGGCTCAAAGTATGTTATCATACTTCAATGTTCACCCCTCCCTTCAATCTCTCACAGTCAAATTGCTGAATGTGTAGGGATCTGACTCTTCCTTGGCTGGCTTGCATATATGCATTTTATTATTTATTACATTTCCCCAGATGTTTAGAACACTAGGAGCCAAACTAGGTGTGCTGGGAAGCTGGTGGATCAGTGGCACCACCAATCTATTATATGTCTGGAAGTGTCTGTTTGTGACATTGTTTGTGTAAAATAAAGTCATACTTCCTGATGACCTACAGATTGTGGAATTAGCTGAATGCTCCACTGAAATTAGCTGAATGCACTACTGTTTACACCAACATATGCTCACTGAAAGGTGTTGTAGGGAAGAGATTTCAATGACTCCAATTAGAGCAGAGCAGAGCAAGCATGTGTGAGAAGAACCAAGCCTGTTAGGAGTATCTTGAGACGGACATTTAAGGTCCAAATGCTTGTCAAGGTTTATTAGGGAAGTTTCATACTTGGATAGAAAGCCTGTGTTCCTGAGCTTTAAGTCTTCATAATGCAAGAGCAGAACAAAGAAGAGAAGTTGGAAATGCAGGAAACAGGTATGAAGAGGAGGGTGAGATGTGAGCAGGAGAGCAGAGCGGGTCTTGTGGAACAAGCATGACTTGTTCCCTTAGCTAAGCAGGGTCCACCCTGGTTGCATATGAATGGGAGACTCGAAGTGTGAGCACTGTAAGATATTCCCCTCAGGGGATGGATCCACTCTGGGAAGAGCAGAAGGTTCCAAGTTCTCTCCCTGGCTTCTCCAAGATAGGGCTGAGAGAGATTCAACCTTGAGATTCAAGCCTGCAACCTCGAAGAAGCCACTGCCAGTCTGTGAAGACAATACTGAGCTAGATAGACCAGTGGTCTGACTCAGTATATGGCAGTGATATGTTCCAATGTTCCTATGAGAATATCAACCAATCAGAAGAAGCCAGAGGAGAGAGAGAGAGAGAAAGACAACAAGAGTGGGAGAACAAAGAGACCCTTGCTTACTCTGTCTATTCCCAATGCCCCTGGTGGTCAATCAACAGGACAGGTGTTAAGAGCTGATGCTGCTGGAGCTGTATCTCCAACAAAAGGTTTAAATGATTAAAAAAAGAGATAGGAAAAATTCTGAATATTGTCATATTTTAACTGTTATTGTTTTCAACAAATTTTTAAAACTCAATAATCAGATCAATAATTCCAACATGACATCATGTTCAAGAGAAGCACAATATCTTTCTCGGATTCAAATTTCCTACAATTCAAAATCACCATATATGGTCATTATTCAATAAAAAGAATAAAGTTTGGATTTGAAATCCTACAGTTTCAACCTGTTCTTTTATTTCCTCTTCGCAAGCACATTAATAACAAACTTTATTACATATATTTAATTTACTGAACCTTCTCATAAGTCTAATCTATTCAAAATGACTTTGCCTGGAAGTTTTCCACAGTTGGCTTTTAGTTCACTTCTCCTCCGGAATGGAGGTGTGCATTCACATATCGGCCAAATTTATCCTGAAGTCCATGTGAGCTATCAGGAAGCACTTCACACACAATTTGGGTTTTTCATCGCGCATTGGGCTGTAGTCCGTTTTATATCTGGAGTTAAAAAAATCCACTTTTTGCATCTGTTTTGGGGGGCAACTTCAAACTTGCGGTAAAGCCTAGCAGAAAACCTGAGGTAAAGCCTGCTGTCTGGGAAAGCAGACGGACCTCACCTACTGGTTTCCTATAAAGCAAGAGGAGGGGCAATTTCAAGCAAAAAAATGGGTAGGCAAGAAGAGGGTGCTGAATCACTCCCCTGCCCACACGTCTCCCTCTAACCTGCTTCTCTCCAGCCATTTTTCTCCCACGGAAGAAAAGATTGGGAGTCACCCCTGCCAGGAAAAAAACAAAAAACAGCTGGGGAGAAGCAGGTTTGGGGGACAGTGGGACCCAGGAAGGGGAAGGGTCCATGTTGTATTCCAGAGGTGTAACTAGGGGAAACGGCGCCCGGGGCAAGCACTGAAGTGGTGCCCCCACCACCACGCCCCCACCGCCGCCACCCCAACATACTAGATTATACTTAGGTTTTTCCTCACAAGCACCCGCCGCCGCCAAGCCAGGCCACTGACTGGCCGCCAGGTGCCAGCAAAGCAATGGGGGGGGGGGCGCAGGCGGCGCAGAAGGGACCGCTCGTGGGGAAGGGGGCACTGATGCGCTCCCTTGACTGC
Source organism: Hemicordylus capensis (assembly GCF_027244095.1). Classification (NCBI taxonomy): domain Eukaryota; kingdom Metazoa; phylum Chordata; class Lepidosauria; order Squamata; family Cordylidae; genus Hemicordylus; species Hemicordylus capensis. The sequence continues at coordinate 22,140,383 of NC_069658.1, read as the reverse complement.
TGCAGCGCTGCTGCACTGAGCAGAAAACATTTGTATTAACAAAAAATTTAAAAAATTTTTTTTAAAAAAATGGTCATGGCGGCGCCCCCCACGTGGCCAGAAAAGATGGTGCCCGAGGCACGTGCCCCCCCTGCCCCCCCTATAGTTACGCCTCTGTTGTATTCCATCTAGTAGTCCTTTATGTTTTGTTGATTATAATTTTGTACCAGTGGGGACCCTGTAGCGTGTGAGGGGTGGAGTCAGAAAGAAAAGGGAGGGATAGGGGAGGAGAAAATGTTCCTGGAATAAATCTTAGTTAAAGATAAGATTTCTATGAATTTATGAGAGAAGCAGCTATAAAACAGTTCTGTACACCCTTTCTGCCCACTGATTGTTCCTCACCCTGCTTGATAGGAAATTGCCACAATCTACATTCTGCCATTGTGATGTCTGGTTTGCCTCTCTGTATAGAAGTCATCTATTCTATTTTTCCTGAGTGATAGAATTCTTTCCTTTGTTTTGGTATGTGCAGAAAGTGAATAAGGCAAGAGGAAAGTATCTGTCCAGAAAGCAAGACAGGGGATTCCAAACCTGCACTGCAAATGAGAACCAAATCCCAGAAGGAATTCCATCCCTCTGCCCTTGGAAACCAGACCGGCTTGTCTACTCAGCAGCATCCATTCCTTGACCCAGAGGGAATGTTTACACAGTTTATTCTTCTCAGTGTTAGATGGGGAGTTGATCTGATCTCGACCCATGTCAAACAACCCTCCTGAGTCTTAATTAAAAGTTGCAGTTTTCAGATGCTGAGTCACTCCCAAGAATAGAAGAGAATGCCATGGATTTCATGGATGGAGGGGAGAGCAGAGAGCCAATGTTGAATGTAAGGCTTGATTTCAGACTCTTTCCCCAAATATCACATATATATCCTGTACATGGTATCTTGAAGCATCGGTATGTGTTGGGAAGGAGCTCTAGCAGGCTTCTTACTCACTGAACCACCAGGGTGCCTCTCAAGGGAAGGGAGTTATTAGCCATCTATGCTGTGCTGCAGTGCCACCCAGATGATGGCCAAAGAGGGTACTGCAGGCCAGCAGCATAGCCAGACCAGGTGACCTAGGGAGCCAATGGCAGCCTGACAAGCTATATATAAGCGTTGCTTCAGGCTTGGTTTCTCAGTCTTAGCTATTTCTTACTACAAGTAGCCACATAGGCTTCCTCTTCTCCTTTTCTGCCCCTTAAACTGCCATGTTTGGGAACCTGCTGACCTTGACCATGAACCACAGGTGTGGAGTGTCTAATCCCCACCCCTCGGGACAGATCTACCATTGAGTGCCACTGTGCTCTGCATACAGGATGCCGAGGGCCCCACCAGGGATGCCAAGAGGAGCCAAAGGGATGCCAAGGGGAGCTGCCATGCTAACCTACCATTCACTACCATCCTCCTGCCTCCTCGCCAGCCTCTGTGGCTCACTGCCAGGGTTATAGCCAGCTTGCTCTGCCAGCCATGATCAGAGGCGCGCTAACCCCCAGACCTTGGGGCCCCAGTCCGTGGCCTCCATGGCCCGGGGAGGCCTCCAAATGCCCGGGGCCTCTTGCCACAACCACGAGCCCTCCTCCCTGATATTCTAGCCGCCCATTGTGCATGTCTGGGGAGTGGGGGTGTGTGTGAGGTGAGGTGAGCAGGCCTCCCCCCCCCACCATGGTGGTGGTGGGCAGAGCAGGAACAGCCGCTGAGCCTGACCATCTGCCTCAGTGGCCTCTGAGACCTGCAAGGCACTCTGGTGCACCTGCACAGTTAGAATACAGTATCACAAACCCGTGATGTCATTATACCACATCATGGCCAGCAAAGGGAAGCCAGCCAGCCGCAACCACCGTGGTGAGCAGAGACTGGCAGCAGGGAACTGGTGGCAGGTGGGCAGGAGGTGTCCTGAGGTGGCAGTAGCAGTGGTCTACCAAAATATTTAGACACAGACCGCCACTAACATCACTGTGCCACTGCCACCTCTGGAGCTCTGCTTGCTGTGCTGGGCTTTAACCTTTGCCAGACCTGAGTTTATTATCGACCTCTAGCCCCTCGTTTCCCTCCCTGCCTGCTCTGGAACCAGACCTGAACCCCTTGCTTATCTCTCAACCCGGCTGGAGCCTGACAGGGTGTCAGGACCCACCCAGACCCCCAACTCAGAGGAGACCCTCTTGGAGGAAAAGAAGCACACACCCCAACTGAGACCCTCAGGCCTAACAGGATCCATCAGATCCATTGATCCATCCAACTCTGAGCAGCGGGAGCGTGTTGCTTCTCCTTCAGTTGATTGAGGAGGGAGAGGGGAAGAAAGCTTCTTGCTCTAAAGGCTAAAGAATAGTGCAGTTGTGAGGGTGGGGGGAGTCATTCATTCATTCATTCATTCATTCATTCATTCATTCGATTTCTATACCGCCCTTCCAAAAATGGCTCCGGGCGGTTTACACAGAGAAATAATAAATCAATCAGATGGACCCCTGTCCCCAAAGGGCTCACAATCTAAAAAGAAACATAAGATAGACACCAGCAACAGTCACTGGAGGTATTTATTTATTTTATTTGTTTATTTTTTACATTTTATATCCCGCTCTTCCTCCAAGGAGCCCAGAGCAGTGTACTACATACTTGAGTTTCTCCTCACAACAACCCTGTGAAGTAGGTTAGGCTGTGAGAGAGAAGTGACTGGCCCAGAGTCACCCAGCTAGTATCATGGCTGAATGGGGATTTGAACTCGGGTCTCCCCGGTCCTAGTCCAGTACTCTAACCACTATACCACGCTGGCTCCAGGTACTGTGCTGGGGGTATATAGGGCCAGTTACTCTCCCCCTGCTAAATAAAGAGAATCACCACGTTAAAAGGTGCCCCTTTGCCAAGTTAGCAGGAGTTAGCAGGAGTCAACAACAAAAATAAAATAATAATAATAATAATAGGGCAGAAAGTTCATAGTGTCAATCAACTGGCCTCATGTGTTTAAAAAGGGCTGCAAAAAGCAGAAATAAATGTGCTCGGATGCAGAAGTGGGGGGGTATATCCCTGGGAGCCAACTCTCCCACACAGTAAGGGGTGGCCCTTTCACGAGGCAAGGTGAAGCAGTCGCCTCAGGCAGTGGGTTATTGGAGCGCCAATGGGGCAGTAAGATGCCCCCCCAGAAATCAGAGCAGCTCATTTGGACCAAGCTGGCCCTTGCAAGGCTTGCAAAGAGCATTTCTCCTCACACTCCTTGCAAAGCTTGCAAGAACCACAAAGAGAGGAGAGGAGGCTGCTGGCAACCTTCCCTGCTCCGGGCCACTTTCAAAGCTCTCAAAAGGTTGGTTTTGAAAGGGAACTGGCCACCAGGACGGTAACAGGGCAGCGCAGCATTTAGTGCCTCGCCTCAGGTGCTGCAATACCTTGGGCCACCCCTGCATGCAGCACCCCACCTACGGAGATAACCACTCTTCTACAGGCTGCACTATATACAGAGGCGTATCTAGGGAAAATAGCACCTAGGGCAAACACTGACATTGCGCCCCCTGTCCAAGCATCTGACACCCATCTTTCAGATAACTTTACCATAATATCAGCTGAAAAATACAAGTCAAGCTCGTTAATTTTTTAATATTTCAAAAACTATTTAGCAGTGGACTTAGCCAGACCAAAAAAGGCTGGAAAACTACAAATTTCAGTATGTGGGGGCTCATGAAATACCCAAATACTATGTGGAGATGTACTTGGAAAACTAAACAAAAGTGCCTGTCTAATTCTCTACTATGCATTGGAGCATCACCATTACATAAATTTTAAAAATCAATGGAGAATTTGACTTTTCCCAGATACTCTGAAAATAATTAAAGGATATGCAGAGTAAACTGTGTCACTGCTTGAAATATATTCTAGTCTTTCAGAAAGACAGTTAAAATGAGAGAAAGAGAGCAAGAAACTCCCAGTGGGCCTTAATATTAAGGGTTTCACACTGATTCAAAGACAAACTCACCATTAATAGCCATATTAGCAAGACATCACATTTAACTCACTTATCACAAGAAGCAAAGTAAGAGCAAATGAATAAAATCCTAGCTCTTAAGCGTCAGCTCAGTATTCACAAGCCCTGATTCTCTGTACAGAGTGCCAATCTGAATATGTGTACAGTGTCTTATATTATATTTTTATTATTATTATTTTTACCCATAGCCCCTTTGGGGGGCTTCCTAAAGGCTGGGAGGGTTTGCAAAGATTCCCCCTCACCCCGCTGGCCTCTAGGGCCTCGCAGGGACCATTTGAGCATGTGCAGTGGCCGTTTTTAAAAATAATCTTTTTTTTTTTTTAAAGGCCATTGAAAACAAAATGGCCACCGCGCATGCTCAAATGGCCTCTGCAAAGCCTGGCATGACCTAGATCCTCACAGAGGCCATTTGAGCATGCACGGTGGCCATTTTGTTTTTGGCAGCCTTTTTTTTTTTTTAAATTAATTTTACAAGATGGCGCCCCCTTCAAGTGGCGCCCGGGGCACATGCCCTGCCTGCCCTACCCCTAGATACGCCCCTGACTATATAGTTGTCGGATTGGCTGGGCCATGGGCAGCAGCACTTGGAGGTGTGGGTCTAGAAGCCAGGGCTGAGACCATCAGGAACATGGGGCTGGCAAAGCAGATGGATCAGGTCTGGAGGATCAAAACAGGACTCAGGAGCCAAGCAAAGGTAAGTCAAACCAAGTAATCTATCAGGGACCTGTTGGAGATGGAGTTCAGTGCATCAACCTTTTGCACCAACTATCCTAATGACCACTAGGGGCATTGGGAGCAGAGGTAGCTAGTGAGGGTCTCCTTACCTGTCCCTGCTTGCCTCTACTCTATGACTCCTGCCTTGACTCCTCGGGTACTTCCTGTAGTGAGTCAGTCCTCTTCCTTTCTCCCTAGAGAGAAAATGGAAACATCTCTCTCCCTACCTATTCATTATTTCACTGATAGATCGAATAGGTCTTTCCTGTCTCAATTGTACTTCACCAATAAATCAACTTAGTATTTGGAGTGTACAACAATCTCCATGCATGTTCTTTAAATAGCTGCAGCAGCTACTCTGTAACTGGAGTGGGTAGCTTCGTTTGTTGGTGCTTTGCTAAACAATTACAAACCCCAACAGAACCAAAGCCAAGGACTGAGACAGGAGCCAGGAGCATGCAGAGGGTCAAACTGAGTAGTCACCCAGTTAGGGGATCAAGACAGAAGCCAGGAGTCAAAGCCACACTAGGGATCAAAACCAGATTAGCAGGCAGAAGCCAGAGGGATCAAACCGTTGGGATGTGCACAAATCGCTATTTGAACAGCGATTTATAACCCCCTACACCTTTAAAAGGGAGGAGAGCAGGTCCATACCTGCTCCTCTGCTGCCCACCACCACTTCTTGTTTCGGCAGCGCTACCCCCAGCTACCATTGCATGCCGGCAGTGCTTCTCCCAGATGCCCTTGCACGCACGTGGCCTCCGCGCATGTACAGTGGAGCCTGGTGGAATCAGCATCAGCACGGTGATCACTGCTAAATACCAGTTGCAGGGAAGCAATGGCAGGAGAGTGGACAAGCCCTCACCCCCACCCCCTGTGGGCTTCTCGAAGGCATCTGGTGGGCTACTGTGTGAAACAGGATGCTGGACTAGATGGGCCTTGGGCCTGATCCAGCAGGGCTGTTCTTACTGCACCACCGGGGCAAAGATAGCCAGGCGGGAGTATCACTGAAACAGGAAGTGGCAGCAAGCAGTGGAGGAGCGGGTATGAACCTGCTCTCCTCCCTTTTAAAGGTGGGGATGTGTTGTGAATCATTCTTTGAATAACAATTTGTGTGCATCCCTACCAAACAGGTAGGCAGAAGTCACAGCAGGCCAGGGATCATACCAAGTGGTCAGGAGAAACAGCTAGGAGATGTGCACCAAATCGGAACAACCTTGATACTGAAGCAAGGGGTAGCTTCAGACAGGAAGCCTTTTATATTCTTCCTGTCTGCAGGGGAGCCAATAACGGGTCTCACAAGGCAGGGCCAGCATAGGGTTTGGAAGCTCCAAAGTTGCTGCAGTGTAGCAAGGCCCCACAAGGGGCGGCATGGAGCAGAGTCCTTGCCACAGGGACCTAGAGATTGTGCATGGAACTGGTTTGGCCAGTCCAGATCAAATCCGGATTGGATTTGAACCAAGCCAGCCAGGCTTTGGGCTTGGCCGAACTGCGTCAAGTCTGGTTTGGCCATTGAACCAGGCCAAAACAGTTTGCAGGCCGGCTCGGAAATGCTTGTAAAGGGGAAATCCTTGAGGATTCCCCTTTATAAGTAAAGAGGGCATCCTTAATCCTTATGCTAAAGTCGCGGAGCGGGGGTGGAGAGAGAAAGCGGCTTCTGTACCTTTAGAGCAGATGGCAGCAGAGGTGGCGGAGAAGCATCAGAGGTGGTGATGGGTGGTGGCAGGGGCTCCTCCAAGCCCCGCTCCGGACTCCTAAATGACAGCCAGGTGATGCAAATGGCCTCTGCGCATGCACGGTCACGAAAATGGCCCAAATGTGGGCTGTCATTTAGGAGGCTGGCAGGGAGCTTGGAGGAGCACACCCCCACCCCCCACTGTCTCCGATGCTTCGCTGTCTCTGCCACGGCTTTCTTTAAAGGTACAGAGGCCAACAAAGGCCACTCTCTCTCTACACCCCTGCCCCTTTACAAGTATACCCAAACCAGCCTGCGAACCAGTTCTTAGAACAGGGGCCAGTCCAGTTCAAACTCAGACGAGCACCCCCCTTTGGGGGTCTGGTCCAGTTCGAACTCGGACTGCCCAAACCGGACCTGTTGGATGTCGAGCCCAGCTTTAATTGAGCTGGCTCACATATCCCTACAGGGACATCTTTGACAATAGTCAATCTGCATCTTTCCTTCCTACCACAAAATGTTCCCCTAGCGAGATCAAGTTAGGAAAAAAATGTAGTAATGAAAAGACATTGGTGTTCCATGACTTGGAAAGAAGATTGTGCAAGAAAGTTATGCGACGTGCAAAACATCATCTGGATCTCCTGCAAAATAACCCATAAGAATCTATGGTCATGATGGGACAAACCACTGTCTGGAAATAATCCTTCCCCACCCACACCCACACCCGCCCCCACACCCAAACCTGAGTATGAGAATATCTAGATGTAAAGATTGACCTTAATACCCATATCAGGGATTAGGGGGACAAGAAGTGAATACATAGCAATGCCATTGATGCTGTTGTAATTGTCTTTATTCTAAAATAAGAAATGTTTAAATACAAAGGAAAAGTTGGAGAAGAGGATCAGGTGACATATTTGCAAAATCAATGAGAGCAGGTGAGAGAACTTCCAAAGGGGAGGGAGAGCTCGGCCTGACAAAAACATGGAGGTCTCCATGGGCAAACTCCTGACCTTTATCATTAGCTAGGACTGTTTCTCAAGCATTGCAATGGACATGCCCAGGTAGAGAGAGATTTGGTGGAAGCAGGATGATGAGGAGGAGGGGGGGGTGATTCTCTCCCCCCATCCCCAGCATTTTTCATTCTTTCCCCACCTCCCCAGGATTTCCTGGGAACCACAATTTGAGGTGTGCATTGCACACTTAAAAGAGGCAGCACAAAACGGTCGCACAAAACTCTTGTAGTGGTTTTGAGGGAATCCTCATGGGGTTAAGAGAGAATAGGAAACCATTTATTTCAGCATTTCCTGGAAACCACATTTTGAGGTGTCCATTACACCCATAAATGAGGTGACACAAAACCAAGGATTTTGTTGTTGTTGTCTAAATATTTATACCCCTGTCCCTCAAGTACACTACTGCTTGGGGCAGCTCACAACATTAATAAAATAGATGCAATGTAAAATAAAAGATTAATAAAGTTCAACAAGTTAAAAGACCAAACTAAAACCACATGTAAAATTATAATTTTTTTAAAAAAAATTCAAATTAAAAATTATTGATAAAAAGCTGAGGATGATAAAGACTAAAGAACCTACCAGATATAAGCAGCAGATAAAACATTAAAATGCCTCTTTTAAAAGACATTTTTAAAATTGTTTTTTAAAACACTGAGGGAGGGACCATGGCAAAGCTCTTTGGGGAAGGCGTTCCAAAGCCGAGGGGCCACAGCCTAGAAGGCCCTGGTTTTTGTCCCGGCAAAATGGATCTCTGTTAGTGGCAGGGCCATGAGCAAGGCTTGAGATGCTGAGCAGAGGGCCCTGGCAGGTTCATATGGGTGAATGTAGTCCGACAGATATCCCGGCAGCACTAAGCCATGTAGAGCTTTAATCATCAAGACCAGCACCTTGAATCTAGACCAGAAGTGGATTGGTAACCAATGAAGCTGCTCCAGGGTGGGTGTGACACACTCATGAAGCGACTTGCACCCACAAAGCATCCTTGCAGCAGCATTCTGGACCAGCTGAAGCTTCTGAACCGTCTTCAAGGACAGCCCCAGGTAAAGCGCATTGTGGTAGTCTAATCTGGATATTACCAAAGCATGAGTGACTGAGGTCAGGTCCAAAACAGCATACAACTAGTATAAAACTCTGGGTGGGGTTTGGGGGAGATATGACGACGTTCATTTTTTTGTGATTTGGAAGAAATGGAGCTCATGTGGCCTCACAAAGAGACTTCTATAAAGGGTAAGAGGCGGGCAGTGAGTTGAACCTTTCCTGCTTCCTCTGTTACAAGTGAACCGTTGGCCGACACCTGCAGGAGAGAGACGGCTTGAGCTCTTGAAGAGGCCTCTCGACCATCACTGTCACGGCCAACCCAACAATGAATGTCACCGAGCAATGTCCAAGGAACAGGTAGAACTAGAAAAGGCAAGTACAAATGAAGAGGAGAGCACTTAACGTAGCTGTGTGTACGAGTAACTCTAGGTTTATCAGCACAGATGGATGCAAAACGACTGATGGCAGCATAATGCTTGGCAGCCACATTCACACAGGCAAATGTTGCCATGGGTGGAGCAGGAGATGCTCGGCTAAGGGGAAGGGGACAGGATTCAAATGCACCGACACGGCAAGTGGTGCAGCCCTTTCCAGACCATACCAATTCAGGTTGTGGGCAGCACATGGTGTGAGTGTTACCCCTTCAGCAAGAGGTTGCCAGTTCGAATCCTCGCTGGTATTTTCCCCCAGATGATGGGAAACACCTATATCGGGCAGCATAGGAAGATGCTGAAAGGCATCATCATCTCATACTGCGCGGAAGATGGCAATGGGAAACCTCTCCTGTATTCTACCAAAGACAACCACAGGGCTCTGTGGGCACCAGGAGTCAACACCGACTCGATGGCACAACTTTACTATAGCAAGTAGTCACATTACTAGTCTGAATACATAAGAAGATCTTTGTATTATAGCACAGGAGAAATGTAAATTATATAAACGGGTGGCAGGGGGGGTGGACATTGAAAACCTCAGAGCTATTCTATACATTATGCCAGAGATCCCAATCTTGGATCTACAGAGGTTGTTTGACTACAGTTACCATCATCCCCAGTCACAGTGGTCTGGGGATGATGGGAGCTGTAGTCCAACAACCTCTAGAAACTCAAGGTTCGGAACTCCTGCTTTGTGCAAACTGGAGTGGTAGACCTTTGGACTGTACCACTTCTAACTGTGGTACACATCTGACTTCAGATCTGACTTCAGGTGGTGGTTTGTGTTTTTGCATGCCTCCCCCCATAAAAAGCTCTCTATATGCCATATAGTACAACATGTAGGACTCCTGAAGTTTGAAGTGGTACAGTCTAGAATTCTACCACCTCACTTTGTGCAAACTGGAAAATGACTTTGGGTTATGAACATGGGGGCAAATTGTACTGCATTTCCCCAGAGTCATAACAGTTTTTAAAACAGGTTGCAATCCGAAGTACACTTACTGGGGAATAAGCCTCATTAATCTTGTTGAGACTTCTGAGAAAATATGCCTTTTGCCCACCTCTTTTTTTAGAGAGGAGAGCTGGTCTTGTGGTAGCAAGCATGACTTGTCCCCTTAGCTAAGCAGGCTCTGGCCTGATTGCATATGAATGGGAGACTAGAAGTGTGAGCACTGTAAGGTATTCCCCTTAAGGGAAGGAGCCGCTCTGGGAAGAGCAGAAGGTTCCAAGTTCTCTCTCTGGCTTCTCCGTGATAGGGCTGAGAGAGATTCCTGCCTGCAACCTTGGAGAAGCCGCTGCCAGTCTGTGAAGACAATACTGAGCTAGATAGACCAATGGTCTGACTCAGTATCTGGCAGCTTCCTATGTTCCTGTGCTCAGGACTGCACTGTTATATCCTCCCAACAGCACTCACCATGTTAATGTCTGAGTAATGCATGAGAGTTTCTTGAAGTCCATTATACAACAGGATTAGCATGGGATGCACCAAATAGCAGGCATAGCTGATTCTTGCTACCACTGCCCAAATGCCCCATGAAAGCAACGAGCTGATGAAACCTGTGAAGAAAAATATCACGTACCATAAGGAGCAAGCACCATCTCTTTCTCTTCATTGAGACGTGGCACTATTCATTGAGTTTGTGGTGCCCAAAGGTAGCATTTGAAATCTATCCAGGTAGAGGCTACGATATGCACATGAAAGCAGGCTTTCATGCCTGGATGGATGAGAAGGAACCGCATGCATAATCCGGGGCTGTACCCATGATTCCCCAGGCCTGATCCACCAGCTGAGGCTGCATTGAGGTAGCTACTCTCAGATATTTTTGGCAACTGCATCCTTTCTCTCACAGTTGCAGCTCTAACCTGACTGCATCCTAAGCACTGCACTGGCTGCCAATTTATTTCTGGGTACAGAAATAATTACCTTTAAAGCCCTCAGTGGCTTGGGTCCTGGGTACCTGAGGGACTGCCTGCTCCCAGCTGAATCTACCTACCTGACTAGGCCTGCTGCAAGGACTCTGCTCCATGTGCTGACACCAGCTACAGCTCATTTGTTGAGCACATGGGACAGGGCCTTCTCAGTGGTTGCCCCCAGGTTGTGGAACTTGCTCATAACAGAGATCCACGTGGCTCCCTCACTCCCAGCTTTGCAAAGGAAACTGAAGACTGCCTTTTTTTTATCCAGACTTTTGGCCAATGAATGCCCAATGCTCATTTTTAAAGATGTAGTTGTGTTGGATTTATTTCTGGGGTTTTAAAAAAAATGAATGTTGATTATTGTTTTTATCTTGTTGTTGACTGCTCTGAAGTCTTAAGACAGAGGGTGGTATGTATGCATGTATGTATGTATGTATGAATGAATGAATAAAATGCCAGTGCTGCAACTTTTTAAAAGTCCTGAGCTGGTTCTAAAAGACCGGTGACACCAGTTAATGGAGTAAGTAACATGGCTTCTCTCCCAGTACTGTACCTCCATAGCCTTCTCCACAGGCAAAAATGATCCATCCCACAGCCACTGCCCAAACTGTTCGGTGAAGGGCTTGGTAGATGGCTTTAGCAGGAGCATAGATGTTGAGGGAGTCCTCGAATGCATAGGCCAGAGCAATCACCATGAACATGGAAAAGAGCGCACAAAGCCACCCAATGGCAGCCTGTACCTGTCAAGACAAGAGAGCAACACACTCTTGTTCCCATGCATGTTAATGCATCAGTGTGATGTTTATCAGACTGTAGTCCTGCAGTTAGTTATATCTGTGGTAAATAAGCTTGCTTCTTTTTTTGTCTGCTTGTTAAGCATCCCTTTATTACCTCTTGTACTGGCTCATGCAATATCTCAGAGATCTTCACAATGATCCTGCAACATAGGAAGCTGCTTTATACTGAGTTGGTATAACAGAACTTCCCAACTAACTGCACTGGTGAAATGTGGAAGTGGGCATTTTTGATGCCCTCCTCTTCCCGGAGATATCCTCTGTGGCACTCGAAAATATGTCCCTGAGGCCTGTGCAACGCTCAGGGACATATTTTTGGGTGGCATAGAGGGCTTCCTGGGGAAGGGGAGAGTGTCAAAAATTGCCCCTCTCCCCCTACACTGGCGCAGCCAGCTAATATCAATTTCCATGTCTTTGCCACTTGCCCACCACAGATCTTCTTTAACCCCAGCAGATCCACCTCTATCTCCTGCTGAGTACTAGGGATGTGCCCAAAGTGCTGTTTGAGCAATTTTATTTTTGAAACAGGCCCGGGAACTTTGAGGAAAAGGAGAGAAGGTCCTGCTTCCTGCTGGGGTGGGTGAATCCCAATAACACCCGCATGGTGCCAGCATGCACATGGTGTCTGGAACATAGGAAGCTGCCATATACTGAGTCAGACCATTGGCCCATCTTGCTCAGTATTGTCTACACAGATTAAGCAGTGGCTTCTCCAAGGTTGCAGGCAGGAGTCTCTCTCAGCCCTATCTTGGAGAATCCAAGGAGGGAACTTGAAACCTTCTGCTCTTCCCAGAGCGGCTCCATCCCCTGAGGGGAATATCTTGCAGTGCTCACACTTAGAGTCTCCCTTTCATATGCAACCAGGGCAGACCCTGCTTAGCCAAGGGGACAAGTCGTGCTTGCTATCACAAGACCAGCTGTCCTCACATCTGCACATGTGTGGGCACCGTGCTGACCACGCAAATGGTACCCACACATGCGTGGATGCCATGTGCATGCTGGCACTGCGTGGGGGGTTATTGGGATGTGCACTACCCCAGCAGGAAGCTGCATGGCATGGTGGAGAGCAGGTAAGGACCTGTTCTCCTTTTTCTTAAAGTTCCCGGGCCCCTTTCCCATAAAGTGATCAAGCCGTACTTCAAACCATGCTTTGGCCACATCCCTACTGAGCACACTGTCCTTAGATGCCCCTTATCACTGAAATGCTCTTCTCCCTGACATCCAGCTCACTCCATCCATTACCATCTTTAAGAATCATAAGAACCAATGGTTTGCTTTCCCCTTCACCATATGATCTTCTTCCTCTTCCCTTTCCTTATGTGCCATGTCTCTTAAAGTTGGGTGTGGGGATTGTCGTGTATTGCTGAAAGATACCAAGGGTGTCTCCAGGCAGCAGCAAAAGTGCTGGAAAAGTGCTTTTGCAAGCTGAGTTAATTACATCTGCTTTCCAAACACACCAGCAGGCTTCCAAACCTACACTAATGGATGCTTTGTCCAGATTGGCAGTAGGCCAGCAGGTGGCACTGAGAAAACTTTCATCTGTAACTTACTTCAAACCTTGGGGTCATATTTGAAACCAGTAGGCTAGAATAAACCGAGATTGGTCAGTTCAGATGACACAACCAATCTCGCTTTATCTGAACTGAGATAAGAAGTAGACAATCACACAGGGATGGGAGGGTGAATGCATGCACCTGATGCTCAGAACTGGCCCACTGAGCAAAGGAAAGGGTTAAACATCCCTCTCACAGTGTGAATGATCTGAGATAACCAGAGTCCCCTAAGGCTGCTCTGAAGATCAGGAATCTTCCTACGTGTTCCATTTTGATGTATAACTTTCCACTCTGTCAGGCTATCATTGCATTAAAATCATGCCCTCCGTCTCTTTCCCTGCCACAACCTTCTTAATTTGCAATACACCATCAACCGCCTCTTGTCAGATCAAGACTGACTTCACTTTCTCTCAAGGTTAGGGTGGGAGCACTTCAAGGCAAAACACACCCCAGATGTGAAATTTTGCATATCACTTCAAGAACACATGAATATTTGAAATCAAAGGTGCTCCCTCATTTGCCAAGCCAAACAGGTTGCCCCAGGCATCCTTAACCACTGGCTCATCCCAGCAGAATTCTCCACTTGCATACATTTGACTCATCCTTTCCTTGTTTATTATTTCCTTGTTCCATGTTTCATTTTTCTTTTTATTCATTTCTTTTGGAAAGTAGGACAGTCTCATCATCATCGGAGCTGAATCGCAGGCTTCATCCTGGAAAGAACCGTCATCAGGGACAAGCCTACTATTCAGCTCTGCTGATAACACTCAGCCTTCTCAAAGAAATGTTTGGACAACAACAGGATGCCAGCAACAGATCATCCAAATGTACATTTGTGGTTAAAAATGTGTTTGCTGATGACCGGCTCTCTGAATGAGAGGGTGCCACATCCAAGCCACATATTTTTTTTTCTTATTATGGGAGGAGAGCTGGTCTTGTGGTAGCAAGCATGACTTGTCCCCTTAGCTAAGCAGGGTCCACCCTGGTTGCATATGAATGGGAGACTAGAAGAGATTCCCCTGTTGTTGGACTTCAACTCCCATCATCATCCCCAACCATAATGGCCTTTGACTGGTAATGGGAGCCTCTGATGGAGCCTCTGGCCATTGGGGCTGGGGGTGATGGGACTGGGGGCTGTAGTCCAATAACATCTGGGGATCCTGGAACTAAGTAGATCTGTACAGACCTGCCCTCACACCCATGTAGCCAGTGGCAGCCCATACAGGCAGAGCAGGAGAGTGGTAAACAAGCCGCAGGTGTTTCTTGTTCCCACTTTCCTCTCCGTGTCCTGGCTACCGAGTTCTGCCACCACTACCACCACCCCGCTGCCATTTAAGCTCAGGTACATGGGCTGCTCATTTGCTCGGTTCACCAACCTGGGAGAATGAGCAGCCCATGCATCTAGTAGGGTTGCCATATTCTGGTTTTCCAAATCTGGATGCCTAATTTGCATATTATGCAAATTGGCTTGAAAATCATTTTTGAGCAGAATAGTGACTGCATGTTTTGCTCCATAATTCCACTTCTATGAGGGCTAGAGCTTAGCTTTTTTTAAAAGAAAGAAAGAAAGAAAGCTGAAATCTGGGCAAATCTGGGTGGGCTAAGCAATCTGGGTGAGATGCTTAAAATCTGGGTGAAACCCAGAATTATGGGGGGCGTGGCAACTCTACCTAGGGTTAACACAGCAGAAGGGGAGGGGAGGCAAGACGAGGCAGCCAGGGTAGAAAGAAGTAAGTGGGAAGAAGCCACACCTGCAGCTCATTTACCACCACCCCAGCTCCACCCTTACAGACCGTTACTGCTTTCATACTACCTTTTGTGACATTAGCAGCCAGTGTGGCGTAGTGGATAGAGTTGCTAAAAACATTTGTGGGGAGGAGGCTGATTTGATTCAGGGCCACAATGTAGGGGGAGAAGAGAAGAGGGGTTACCCCCTCTCCCCTGCACCAGTTCCATCAAGCAGAGCTGTGATAAGCTGTGGATAAGGAAACAAGCCATTCTGAGGTCTAAATAATGCATTTGGAGGTCACATCTGTGGTTTAAAGCCACTAAACTGGTTTAATGGTCACTTGTTCTCCTCAGATCACTGGCAACTTTACTGGTGGTGCGGTTCTAGGGTTAGTACCCTCATAAAACGACAACTCCCACAATTCTTTGGAAGAAGCCCCAAGAGTTAAACTGGTATAAAACCCATATACAATTGAAATGTAGCTGAGGCATCAATTTTTTGTTAAGCACATCCTTCATTTACCTTTGTTCTTAGGAGTGGTGTTTGTTGGTGGTAGATGAATAACCCTAGAAGTATACCAACTAGAAATGGACCATACCGGCAGTAAGGTTTGGAATAATACTCCATGAAATACATGACAGTAGACATTTTTCTGCAAGAAGATTGGAAGTGTTTTCAGATTTTGCTTTATAGAAATCAGTGGTGTGAGAAGCAAGTCAGAGAAGTACGAGTCAACTGTATGAAATCCCTGTGCAAAACAGTTCTCTTTGATGGCTGATAATTTTTGTCCTCCACACTTTTGGAACCTTAGGCAGGCCTCCAAGCATGCATGCACAGAGTTAATTTTCCCTAAGTACAGTGACTTCAAATTTTTTAAAAAGGAGAAAAGAACAAAGTTTTCCTAAACACACACATTTGCTTTCACCTTTAATGCTAGCCACTTTTCATTTTTTACTACATATGTCTGCCTTTCTGCTCCTTATGCTCTTCCCTCCCACTTTCTTTTTATCTTTCTCTATCACCATTCCTACCTTCACACCTCCAACCTCCTTGTTGTGTCCCCCTTTCTTTAAAAAAATCATTTAAAAAGAAAATGGCAGCTATGCCTCGATGCAGAACACCTTAGGCTGCGTATCCCAACCCACGAGTTAAAGACCAAAAACACAAGTGAACCTATGGATGGAGAGCCTTTCAAGGTCCTTACCTCATATCATATGGATTTGCTACAGGAAGCTGGTAAAAGGATGACAACAAGGAGGTGACCGTAAAAGTTGCCAGGAACAGAAAGGTCCCTGTGACCATCAGTCCATACTTACTTCTGCCAAGACAAGAGAAACATAAGCAACCAAATGGACTGTTTGCATCGTGGGGTTTGCTTTGGGGATGGAGGGAGGAGGGAAGAACATTTATTTCTCCGATATAACTGAAATTACTATTTAGGCCAGTTTGGACAATACTTCCCTGGCCCACATGATGAATAAAGGCAGTGCGCTGAGAGAGCGCCCATTCCGACATCTTTCTTTCTTTTTTCTTTCTTTTTTAAAAAATGCTTTTTATTATATAGAAAAGTAAGGGAAAGGTTACACCTCTGAGCCACCAACTTGTCCAATAACACATAAAATGATATAACACAAGTTCATACCCATGTATGTGCTACGTACGTTCTTACTTATCATAGTTAATTGTTTACATACAGAACAAGTGCAAAAATGAACTAAATCTTGCCCATCAATAACTTTCTAACACACACCTAGTTGATATGAAGAAGAAAATTATAAGAAAGAAAGAAAATAATAATTGAACTCCCACCGGACCTGTCAGTCAACTAATACCTAGATAATAATCTTGTCTGGGGGGAAATGGTAATTTGACTATAAGTAGGAGAGAGAGAGAAAAGAGATCAGATGATTTAAAAATAGAGACCAATATTACTAAAATAAAAATGTTCCAGTTATTTTGAATATTATTTTAAATTACATCCACAATTTCCTGTATTCTGTATTCTGGTTAAATTCCCTGTAAACAAAACATATTCAGAACTTTAACGTATGTTACTAATTGGGCAGTTACCTATTTCCAAAGGCAAACCAAAAAGGAGCAACCATTTGAGAAGCAAAACCATTTGAGAAGTAAAACTAAAAAGGAGCAACCATTTGAGTTTGCTACCTCAAGCTGAGACTTTTGTAATGCCTCTGTGGTGATGGAACTGAAACTAACAGCAACACTTCTAAGAACATCAAAAGGATCCATTTGTAAACAACAACAAAAATCCATATATTTATAGATACTCTTCCCTAATATTACTTCTCCCTAGAGATTCTTCAAAAAATGAGTTGCAGATTTACTTGTATTGTATAAATAAATCTATAACCTTTCATATACTTCAAATCAAAAAAGAAAGAAAGAAAGAGGGAAACCAAAAAATGGGGGGGGGGGAGAAACAGAACAAAACAAAACTCAGCAAGCCCCCATGGAACAGACTTTCTCAAAAAGTTTAAAAATATAACTTAAAAATATTATTAATATATTGTAATAACAATAATTAATATTATCAATTATTATCAATTATCAGTACCAATAATTGTTTATTATAATATCAGCATTAATGTGTTGTAACACATTAATGTTAACATTGCTAATGTGTTACAAGCCAAATTTTAATGAACAAACCAACATACAGAAAGGGGGGGGGGTAGAAATATACAACTAGAAACTCCAATCTCCCTGGTAATAATCTTTGAAAACTGGTAAAAAGGTCTAACCTCTAGTATAGAACCATATTCTCCTGCATTAAATCCCTTCATTGAAAAGTTCTCCTTGAATTTAAAAACTAGTTAATCTGGTTAATATAAAATGTATTAATCATGATAAAATAATTACTTATTTATTTCTATCCTTCAAAACAGGCAAATAATAAAAATAATAACAACTGTTTATCTTTAGGATATAACTATAAGACATCTCAGTTCTATCTCCCTATTCCAAGCCTCGTAATTATTATCACAGGGAATAAACACTGATCTTTATGTAACTAAGCAAGACCTCTCCTTCAAATCCCCTCTTTCATGCATTTTTACGTAACTGTATACAGGGGAAACCACTGACCAATCTTTGAAGAGGCCCTAACTGAAATCCCTAGAATTAATTGCCAAAGAAGCCAAACCAATTACAAATTGTAAAATTAAAGATAATAATCCACTACAAACAATACTTTTAGAAAAAGTTTGAAGTTCAAGGAGATTATAAATCTTAATGTCCCAGATTTTCTGTCAGGAACAGAATTCTGGTTTCTGGTTGTTTAGTTTCCATTCCATTCCGACATCTTTCATGGATGTAACACCCTCCCAGGAGCCATTTTGTTCCCTTTCGTTATATAAGATTTTTTGAGAAGTTCTTTGTTGAAAAGCAGGGGCTGATTTACAGAGCAAGGAAGCACCAGTGCAGGAAGAGGAGCAGGCTAACAGCACTTTCTAACTAACTGCACTGATATACCAGGCAAGGGACAATTTCAATGCCCTCTCCTTCCATAATTTTGGGTGGGCTTTCTGGGGATCCCAAGAAGCCCTCTATACCACCCAAAAATACAGAAGGGGAAGGCCGTGTGCAGCTGTTAGCCTGTTCTTCTGCCTGCACTGGTGCTTCCTTGTAAGTGCTATTGCTATTCCTTGCTCTATAGGCCCGCCAGTATATAAACATTTATAGTAACAACAATAACAAATCCCTGCTTCCTGCTGCTGATCCTTGTCTGAACTTACTGGGAGATTCTTTGGCTTTTGTTCATGCCTGCCCACTCCATAGCTAAGACTGCAGAGAGATTACGAAGAATATTTATTGATTCAAACAAACTCAAGATTGCAAGACTAACGTCTCTGCACTGGATACCAGATTTCACTTTGCTTAGAGACATGCAGAATACCAAGCAGAGGAGGGTCCCTTGGAAAAGGGAATTGGTCAGGAATATGTTAATCCAGTCCCGAAATGTGGGAAAGCATCTGACTTCCTAACAAATACTTACCTACTGTAGAGAAAGACCAGCAGAGGGGTTGTAAAATAAAACTGGAAGTCGCTTGCAAGGTACCATGTCCACCCATTACACTAAAGAGGGGACAGGAGAAGAGAACACATTTTTATTGTCAGAATCTAGCTTTTGTCCTGCACACAAAAATCCCATAACTTAAAATTTTATCTCTATCAAATCCAGGGGCTGAAATGAACTTTTGATTCAGAGCAATGTCAGCCCTCCAACATACTGGTAGTAGGGGAGGAAAGCTGGTCTGGCAGTAGCAAGCATGAATTGTCCCCTTTGCTAAGCAAGGTCTGCCATGGTTTGCATTTGGATGGGTGACTAAATGGGAGTGCTGTCTGCTGTCAGATATTCCCTCCCGGGGAGGAAGCCACAGCTCAGTGGTAGAGCATCTGCTTGCATGCAGAAGGTCCAAGTTCCACTCCCTGGCAGCATCTCCAGGTAGGGCTGGGAGAGCCTCCTGCCTGAAACCTTGGAGAGCTGCTGCCAATCAGTGCAGACAATATGGCACTAGATGGACTAATAGCCTGTCTCTGGTATATGGCAGCTTCCTGTGTTCCTGTACCGATATGATATATTCTAAAAACAGCACAGTGTACAAGCTCCGAAGGGGCCTGTGTGCAAGAACTGAACATCGGTCCGATCAGATAATTTCCCCATAGGGATCAGTGGGAAATTCAAAAAGATTAATTACTCTAGCAATTATCAGCATTCTCTCCAAACTAAAACTCCTAGGATAGGACTAGTATAAAAGCATGTATATATTTGTAGGGTAGATAGGGGCCCACCAGCCACATCTCTCTCCAGGGCTGAATGATGACATTTTGCAGGAAGCAATTATGACATCACCGGTGGCTTCTCTATTATGATGTGCTCATTGTCTCCTTGGTGATGGCTAAAGCTCAGTGGGGTGAAGGATGCAGGAGAAGAAGAAGCAGCAGCATCTCACAGGGGTAGCAGTTGTGCTGCTTTTAAATATACAAATGAGTGGTAAGGCTGCCAGGAACAGGAATTTATAATGACTAGAGGCAGTTTGTACCCAAATGATCCAGCAGGTGAGGCAATTATTTCAGCATTTCTAAATGCCAAATTCTTTGTAAGTAACCTCTACCAAGGCTTGATTTCAGAGATGGCAGGGTGGA
The DNA here is from genome assembly GCF_027244095.1 of Hemicordylus capensis. Taxonomy (NCBI): domain Eukaryota; kingdom Metazoa; phylum Chordata; class Lepidosauria; order Squamata; family Cordylidae; genus Hemicordylus; species Hemicordylus capensis. Next base: position 22,120,358 of record NC_069658.1, on the reverse strand, counting down.
AGATACTACATTGCTTGGCACTTTTCTTCTTCTTCTCCTTCTCCCCCTCCCCCTCCCCCCCATGAGGTAGGTTAGGCTGAGAGATACATGACTGGCCCAGTCACCCAGTGAGTTTCATGGGGATTTGAACTCGGGGATTTGAACTCGGGTCTTTGAGCTCGGGGATTTGAACTCGGGTCGAATGGGGATTTGAACTCGGGTCTTCCCAGTCCTCCTAGTCCAACACTCTACTTTACCGCAGGTTTACAGAGAGGTTTTACCGCGAACCCAAAGTTGTCCCCCAAACCCGAAAAAACAGTGGATTTTTTTTAACCCTGTATTTAAGGGGCTACACTCTAATGCACTGTGAAAAACCCAAATTGCATGTGAACTGCTCCCTGATAACTCGCAGGGACTTCAGGCTAAATCTGGCTGATATGTGAATCAACCTTTTGCACTGACTATCCTAATGACCACTAGGGGCATTGTGAGAATAGAGGTAGCTAGTGAGGGTCTCCTTACCTATCCCTGCTTTACCTCTACTCTATGACCCCTGCCTTGACTCCTCAGGCATTTCCTGTGATGAGTCAGAATCCCTTCCTTCCCTCTTAGAGAGTAGATGGAGACATCTCTCTCTCTCCCTACCTATCATTATGTAGCCTATAGGTAGGATTAGGTCTTTCCTATCCAAAGTGTACTTCACCAATAAATCTACTTAGTATTTAGATTCTACAAGAATCTCCATGTGTCGTCTATAAATAGCTGCAACAACTAAACTCTGTGTTCTACTCCGTAAGTAGAGTGGGTAGCTTCTTTAGTGCTCTGCTAATCAATCACAAAACCCATCATGGGTAATTATGCCCTCCAACAGGTTAAAGGGCTTTAAAAGCCCCATGAAGCTTTTCACGTGGGGCTTTTGAAGCCCTTTAACTCGCATCTCCTCTGGAATGGAGGGGGTGCAGCAGTTCACACATAATTCGGGTTTTTCACTGCGCATTAGAGTGTAACCCAGTCTATATCTGGGGTTAAAAAAAATCCACTATTTGTGTTGGGTTTGGGGGACAACTTCGATTTCACAGTAAAAGCTTCCCATAAACTCACGGAAAAACCTGCTGTGCGTAAAAGCCCCTGGAGAAGCATCATCACCCTGGAAATAAATCAACTTGGACAGGAAACTACAGGTAAATGGGCAATAATAAGATCACATTCATTCTGGGAATCATCTGGAAAAGCTAAAAAAAAAAAAGGAATCATAGATTCCGCCAAGTCTAAGAAAATAAACTCATAACAAAAATTGTGATGCAAGGTAAGGAATGATACAAGGTCAGGAACAACTTGCTACATTGTTTCAGAAAAAGGAAGCAAAACCCTTCAGATATTAACATCACCTACACAGAGCTAAGTGCTCTATTGCTAAAGAAAGCAGCCATTTGGTTTCTTTCCTAGCGGATGAGAGGCAGGCTGGCAACACCATCACAATGCTGCTTTATTAGCAGGAAATAGCTTGGCTTGAAATGCACAGTTTTCAATCAGTTTAAGAAAGCAATGAACTCATAGGTAGGGGACACCAAAATTGCTGCTTTGCTTCAGGAAGAAGGCGATATGAAATATCACCAACGTGGAAATAGACCTTTAAGAAGTTAAGTCCTTATTGCTAATGAAAGTGGCTACCTGGACTCTTTCCACGATGAAACCTATCATTGAAACACCTATGATGGTTAAACACCTATTTGATCATTGTGGTGTCTATTTTTTATTTTATTTTTTTGGCAGATTGAAAAGGATTTTTCAAAGTTAAAATGGGTTGTTGCCCACCCATTCTCTAAAGATGTTATTGCTAGAAGAGGTTACCCTTCAACGAGTACTTGTAAGTAACTGCCTGTGAGCAAAATATTGAGGCGATTCTCACGATTGCCCAAAGCGGACTAAGGGAGCCTAGCCCGCTTTGGGGTGATTGTGTGCTGCAACGGGAGCCATGCAGGCTCCCAGCAGCTAGTCGCCCTAAATACCCCTCCCCTTAGCCGAGGTTAACTGAGCGAGCACTCCATTAACCTCGTCTTTTTGGCAACACACAAGTAGACCCCCGACCGGAAGGCTGCAAGCAGCCTCCCAGGCTCGGGGGTCTCTCCAGGATGCCCCGCACGCTTGTGTGGGGCATCCTGGAACTTCTGGGGGCCACATGGCCTCTGCTCCCCGCAACCCCCATCAGCTTCGTGATGGAGCTGACAGCTGTGTGGGCGGCTGATCCGGCTGCCCAGGGATGCCTTCCAATTGTCTGCTGGGAGAGTGGGCTAAGCCTGCTCTCCCCACAAACTCCCTTACGGCTCCTCTCCCTGATCGTGAGACTTGCCTCATTATCTTTTAAAACAGTGTATGGTGTATAAATACGACAGCAATGAATGCACCACTGAGAGACCTTAAAGGCCAAGCTGAAGACAGATCATCCTGGAGAGAATCTATCTATGTGGTTGCTAAGAGTCGACACCAACTGGATGGCACTTAATCACTCAATCAATCAATGACATATAAAATCAATCCATGTTTCCTACAAAGCCAAGCATATCATCAGGAATATTGGCAACACAGGAATTTCATTGCTTTGTCCCATCCAGAAGTAATAGCACAAGGCTTGTGAGAAGGAAGGAAGCCCTGAGAGCTATGCAGTGGTACTGTATGCCATGAATTGCTTTTGCCATTCAGAAGGGATTGTTCCTTCTTATTATGTGTGAACAATGCTAAACTTCTCTCTAGTTATTCTTTCAGATGGAGTGAAACAAAACATGTGGATCTGGATATATCTGTAAATCCAGAACCAACCAGATGAGCAGCTAATAGAGAGGAAATCTGTGGCAAGGGAATGAATTAATTTAGCATCGTTAATAACAAACAGAAAGGACGTGCATTCCACTCATTCAGCAAATGAATGCACACTCCTACTGCAGTCCTGTAGCCAGGATGGAGCTAGTGTGTGCACTGCCCCTCCTAGGGTGGTTGTTCTTTTTAATTGGAGTTTTAATTTGTGACATGACAATGGTAGCCCCCATTTATAAAAACACCACCTTGTTTTAAGAACAGGAACAACTGTAGTTAAAAACAAGGAGGAAGGTCCTCTGCCAGGGATGAGGGCAGGGAAAGTGACCGGTGAGGTACACTGGCAATAAAAGAAAGTAAGCCCCACCTAACATGGAAGGCTGGCTACAGTAGGCTTGTGCATTTCAATTTGGGTACAAAAAGTTTTGTGCCCGAAAATGGCAATTTCGGAGGTTCTGCAACCAAAACAAAATCAAGAATTAAAAACAGAGATTTTTGTTTCCAAATCGCAATGACTGTTTTTCATACAGAATGCTTTGTTCTTTGGAAAAGCATTGCAATTCAAATTGACGTCTCTGACTCTCTCCACTCCAGCTGAGGCACTGAGTGATTAGCAGAAGATAAGATATGCAAAAAGCTGTTGAGCATGAATAGTTTAGTTAAATGTTGTATTCAGTGTGATTGAAATGCAAACTGACCTTACAAAGGGATTTGGAAGACAGCATTTTGAGACAGAAATACCCAAATATCTTTGGGAGCTCAATGCAATTCCAAAGCTCTTGCTAAAAGCCATGGTATAAATTGTGTGGAGAAGCTTTTTGAGAAGCTGGTTAGGAAAGTTTTGAAATTACACAGGTGTTTCTTTCCAAAGGTTTAGAAAGAATCTCTTGACTTGTTCAGGGGTCTTTTGAAGAGCTATTTTGTTTTTCATCTGATTTTTATGAGTTATAGTGGTGTCTAAGTTTTGTTGCCCAAGTTGAGCAGTCTAATGTAATTTAGGCCACAATGTAATTTGATGGGACATGATGTCTAAACCAGGGGTTCACAACAATTCTGCGCAGTAGGCTGATTTGTTTGGGCTACGGCTCACTCCAGTTCAGTTAAATGAACATTTGAAGCTGTTCCATAGTACCAAGGCAGTTTTATTTTATTTTATTTACATTTTATATCCCACTCTTCCTCCAAGGATCCCAGAGTGGTGTACTACATACTTAGGTTTCTCCTCACAACAACCCTGTGAAGTAGGTTAGGCTGAGAGAAGTGAATGGCCCAGAGTCACCCAGGTAGTATCATGGCTGAATGGGGATTTGAACTCGGGTCTCCCTGTCCTAGTCCAGCACTCTAACCATTACACCACGCTGGCTCATTGGTCTATCTTGCTATCTCAAATGACCTGTGGAGGGAGTGTTTTTATTGAAAGATTGCTTGAATCCACAAATGGGTTGTGGTGCTGTGCTAGTGCCACAGGGACAGGCTCCCAGCCGCTGCAAAATTCTCAAATAACTGTGCCAAAAAATTAAGTAGTGTTGTTGTTTATCATTCTCTTCACTCTTTCAACTTGTTTATGTGGGGCTTCAGGGGCTAGACAGTGGGTTGGGTGGCAGTGCCCCAAGGGTGGTGCACCCAGATTCCAAATAGGGCAAAGGGCTGGTTTCTTAGGAATTTTTGAGGTTTACGAATCTCTAAGATTTCCCCCCATAGGGAATAATGGAGGTTTCAGCAGCCCCATAACTCCACCTGGGGGGCACTGGGATGGCCTGAAGCGAGTGGTGGTGTAGTGCACAAAGGGTGCCAACCACCCCCCTGGATTGCTAACACATTGGGGTACTGGGCTTTGTTGTTTCTGAGGTGTTGAGTTTAGATTCTCCGGTAGCAAATGAGATTTTGAATGAAGAACCATGAATCCACTCTCATATGCTACTAGAGAATCTACTCTCAGAACACCTCTAGAACAACAAAACCCTGTACTTCATGGGTTGGCAACCCATGTGGGTGGTTGGCACCCTATGTGCACTACACCGCCACTTGCTCTAGGCCATTCCAGTGCCCCTCAAGTGGAGCTATGGTACTGCAGAAACCTCCATTATACCCTATGAGGAAAATCTGAAAGACACATAACATCGTTAATTCTTTAAAAATCAGCCCTTTGCCAAATTCCTCTGAAAAAATTGTGGTAGCTTCCTTGTACCAACTGGGCACTACCACCAATCACACTCCACTATGGGCCACCCCTTCCCCCCACCCCACATGAAGCTATACTTTTCCTGAAACCTCCATCATACCCTATGGGGAAAATCTGAAAGACGCGCAAACTTCAAAAATCAAAAATCAAAATCAAAAATCAGCAGTTTGCCCAATTCCTTTGAAATTTTTGTGGTAGCTTCCACTCGTTGGGCACTATAACCCCCACCCACTCTTTTGACCATGTGACCCATTTTTTAATCTGAATTAATTCGGATTCAGATTCGGATTAATTCAAATACAAAACAAAACTGGGTGATTCGGAAGGCTTAATTTCGGACAAAATACAAAATGGGGTTGATTCGGATTTGGTACAAATCGAAACAGAAAAAATACAAAAATGCACAACCCTAGGCTACAGGGCTGCTTCAGCGGACGTATGAGCACATGTCCTTTCCCTCCACTACTTACTCTCTGTAAGGTGCAACCTAAACATGTTACACATGGAGCCATATACATGGCAACCTGCTTTGCACAATTCCAACCCCTCAATAAGGAAAGGGGGAGAAGACCACATGAACTGGACCCCTGCTCATATGGTTACACAATGCTTTGGCCAAGATTGCATCATGCAGACTTACTGACTCTGATCCAGTGATAAAGTTATTGATCAGCAATAGGTTGGCCCACCACACTCTTCTGCAGTTATCCACCTGAAGTTTTGAGGGCTCCCATAATGCCCCCCAAGGAGCAACGGAATACAGCCCAACTAAAAGACACACGGAATAGATATGAAGTGGCTGAAGTCTGCAAACACAAGAGCAGAAGAGTTTCGATTGGACAAAGCATTTTTTAAACACCTGATTTCCAGGGCTGTGCGAAGTTTCAGTGGCCTCTTCAGATTCAGCCCAGTTAGCTCTGAACAGAACCACCATCCAGTTTGTCCCAAACTGGGCTCAAAGGCAGTTTTGGGTCAGCTGCCAAAGCTTTGATTTGGTCCACTCTCCTCCCCACATCACTTCCTCAATCCCTTAAAGTATTTGCTGGATCAAGAAGGGGTCCGGAGACAGACTCCCAATGATGAGGGAGCAGAGACCTATATACAGTTTCACTTTTTAAAAAGCATTGTTTTCCTTTATTTGCCTTTGAGTCTTGGGAATGATGCAGGTGCTCCAGGGAACTGTGGTCTTTTCCAAGGCAGTAGCCATCGCTGCAAAAGACTGCAATCCCCAGAAGCTCCTGTGCCATTCCCAGGACTCCTGGGGAAATAAAGAAGAAGAAAAATGCAGAGAGAGAGGTGTGCTTTTTTTAAGGGAAACTGTGCGTGAGTTGCTGCTCTGTCTTTTGCCCCCTGCCAGGTCCAGTAATTATTCAATGGGATTGGGGACAGGCATGGGACAGGTTGAACCTTCAGTCCAAATTGAAGTGACCATTTTGAATCAAGTTGAAGAAGCAAAGACGATTCCTTCCCAAAGCAGGGAATTGAACTGGGGGCCCTCCAAACTGTTAAGGCAGCCCCCCCAATTGAAGCGATGGTGCTTTGCACAGATCATTGCAAAGCTTACAAGTGATTATTATGAACCTGGAGGGCTTCATTCAACATCTGAAGTTCTGTTCCACATACTCCCACTGGCTGGACACAGCAGTGCCTGTCCACAAGGAACCAGGTCTTCTCAGGAAAGGTGCAAGCCTTGTAAAACACCCTCTCTAGGAAGATCTATCGAGCCCAGAACTGAGTGTTTTGAGATGTCAAATAAAAACATGGCTTTGTAGATGAGCCTTTGACATAGGCCAGGAGTTTTCAGATTTGGGTCCCCAAATAGAACAGGGTTCCTTAACCTTGGGCCCCCAGATGTTGTTGAACTACAACTCCCATCATCCCCAGACATGGCCTTTATGGCTGAGGATGATGGGAGTTGTAGTCCAACAACATCTGGGGGCCCAGGTTTAAGAAACGCTGAGAGAGAAGCCTACATCTCCCATTGATAGAACCTGTAAGTTCATTTGTAGGCACAGGCTGGGTGAGGTTTTTGCTATTTGTATTCTCCCTATGGCTGCAACAGAGGCTGTTTCTCTTTCTTTCATCTGTCCTATTATGGTTAATTAATCTGGTTATTTTAATGTACTTATTCATTAATTCACTTATTTTCAGTATTTTTCTGTTTTGTTTCCTTTTATGTTGTTCTTTTGTGATTGACATGATTTTGCCATAAGCCATCATGATTTCTTTTGATGATGAGAGATAGATTGCATTTTGGAAATAAAATAAACTTAAACTAAGATAAAACATTTGCACACTTTACCGGAGAAATCGATTGCACAGATATTTCAGTGTGATGAGAAAGGTGAAGTTTTTTTCTGAACCATCCAGCATGTTCAGGAGAGACCGGGAGCTCAATAAACCACTGCAGAGGGAACACTGGTAGTAACTGTGTATTCTGCTTTCTTTAAGGTTGCTCTTAAATTCATCTATCCCACATAAATGCATTGCTTGTGAAAAGTCAACATTAGAAAATCAACACACTTGTCTACAGCCCATCAAGAATGCCCTGTTTGATTCTTTATTTTTTAAATTGGTATGCCCCATAAAAATGGCTGCCCCATAGGAAGACTGGAGTCTCCTTAGACTATTCCCTGCCCCCATTCATTGGACAATCATACTATTGCCACTTGAACAGAGCTAGCAAGAGCACTATATAGCATAAACTTATAGTTTAAAATAAACTTATAAACTATATAGCATTACGAACATAGTGAATGTATTATCTTGAAAGTTCCTGAAGGGTAGGTTTGATACTTTTCCTGTATCAAACCCTGCACTTGAACACTGAGGGTGCAAGGAGATGAGAGGGCATGAGATTCTTGATCATATCTGTCATCTTTTAAACACAAGGGTAAATATAACCACAGCACCCCCTGCTCCCAAACTCAAATCATGGCTGTGATGCTGCGGGAGGGTGCGGGTTAACCCTTTCCCCCTGAACCATTTACATGGTTCATTACCAGTCATTACCAAGGTGGAAGGCTACAGGAATGGATGGAATAGATACAGAAACATGGAAAGCGACAGAAGAAGAATCAGTCAAGGCCAGCAAATTTGGAGAACGACACATTGGCCAACAAATTGGAAGAGGTCAGTCTACATACCCATACCAAAGAAAAGAGACTTAACAGATTGCACAAGCACACAATCTATTCTCCTGGGTGTGCCTTGGAATGTGCGTCCCAGAGCCCAGTTGATTGGCTGGGTGGTGGATGTGCCTGATTGGCTGAGGCACACCCAGGAGGATTGGATGCCGTGGCAGCAGCCTGGCCATGGAGGCCAGAGGTGGCGGGCCTGGCCTGGCCAGAGAGGCAAGGCCCAGGAGGGGGGAAAGAAAGGGGGGCAGAAGTGGCAGTGGGGAGGAGAGGTGGCTGGGCCTGGAAGCAGAGACTGGAGCAGAATGGGGGGGGGGGAGAGGTAACTGCCGGCCCCAAAGAGCGCACAGATGCTCTGTGCGGGGTCAGCTAGTATCCTTAATTTCACATGCTAGCAAAATAATGCTCAGGATCATCCAACACAGAGCCCTACATGGAAAGGTAAATGCCAGATGTTCAAGCTGGTTTCAGAAAACGCCAAGGAACAAGAGACATCATTGCCAATGCACACTGCATAATCGAGAAAGCCAAAGAATACCAAAAAGAAGTCAATATGTTCTTTATTGACTACAGAAAAGCCTTTGATTGCATCAACCATATCAAGTTGTGGACTATCCTTAGGAAAAAGGGGAATCCCAGAACATCTCATTGTTCTCATGAGACACCTATGCACAGGACAGGAAGCCACAGTCCAGACGGAACATGGTGAAACTGATTGGTTCCAGATCAGCAAAGGAGAAAGACAAGGCTGTATACTTTCTCTTTATTTTTACTGTATACTTTCTCCTTATTTAGCGCAGGCTATTGATGTTTCTTCCTCCAACTTTAAAACCACTCTCATCTTCTTCCAGTCCAGCTTCTCTCAGTATATGTTCAGCATATAAATTAAATAAATAACTTATATGCTGAACATATACTGAAAGAAGCTGGATTAGAAGAAGATGAGCATGGTTTTAAAGTTGGAGGAAGAAACATTAATAACCTGAGCTACACTGATGACACCACTCTGATAGCTCAGAATGCGAATGATCTGCAAGCTCTAGTAAGGAAAGTCAAGGAGCACAGTGAAAAATGGGACTACGACTAAATGTAAAGAATAAACTAATGACAACAGGTACAGCAACTAGGGATGTGTGAATCGATTTGGGTACAAATTGATTTGTACCTGAATCTAGCTAATTTGGGCAATTTGGAGACAGAACAAATTGCCCCTCTGGTCCATTGGCTAGATTTGGGTTCAAATTGAATTGTGTCAGATTTGATTTGAATTGATTTGAGATTCGGATTCCTCCTATTAATTTCCCCAGATTCCCAGCTTTCATTTTTTTTTAAAAAAAAAAAGCTAAGCTCTAGCCCTTGTAGAAGTTGAGTTATGGCGCAAAATGTGTGGTCACTATTTTTCAAGTGCTTGGATTCTATGGTGTATAATAACTTTTCCTCAATGAGTCCCTAAGGGGATTCATTACACACCTTCATTTCTTCTATTCATTTTAACTGTCTTTGGACAGTGCCAACTGTCAACTGCCATGTGCCAACTACACCCCCTCCCACCCGCATGGCAGTGGGGTACTACTCAGCTTATGTTCTAGGATTTTTTCCAAGTGTTTAGGCTCTTTGGTGTCTAATAACCGTTTCCTCATAATGAATCCCTATGAGGATTCATTACACATCAAAGAATATAAACAATGCAATGAAGGCCTTGGAAAGGGTATGTAGATGCCATGACGTGTCTATACCTAAAAAGATTAGAATTGTTCGGACAATGGTTTTTCCTGTATCACTCTATGGATGCGAAGGCTAGACTTTGAAGAAGCAAGATAGAAAAAGTATTGACGCTTTTGAACTTTGGTGCTGGAGAAGACCTTTGAGGAAACCATGGACAGCCAGAAAAACAAACAAATGGATCATAGAACAAATCAATCCAGAAGTTTCGAGGCACAAATGACCAGGCTCAAACTATCATACTTCGGACACATTATGTGAAGACCCAGTTCCCTTGAGAAGTCCACAATGCTGGGGAAAGTTGAAAGAAAGAGAAGAAGAGAACAACCAGCAGCAAGGTGGATGGACTCAATTACGACAGCAATGAATGCACCACTGAGAGACCTTAAAGGCCAAGTTGTAGACAGTTCATCCTGGAGAGAATCTATCTTGTGTGGTCACTAAGAGTCAATACTGACTTGACATTACTTAATCAATCAATTTACATGATCCAAATTGTTCACTTCCACAATTGCTAATTTAAACACTTGATATACTATAAGGGAGACTGCTAAGGACATCTCGCTTACCTGATCAGGAAAAATGTGTCAACACCTAAATAAAATGGTCCACTTCTGGAATATATGTAAATAGGATTTTTCAGCATTTTTGCTTCCCATTCCAACGTGTTATCTGTAGCAATACACAAGGAAAATTTATACAAAGAAACAGAAACAAAGCAGGACCAGAAGATATTTGGATATTTACTTTGTAGAAACATTTCTTTTCTATTGTGTCGCTATGAAGGCCTCATTGGCTCAGGATGCATGCAAAATAGAAATGCTATGTATATATTGCTGTGTGGTCTCACAACAAGCCTATGTAGTTGTCTAGAGCTTCTAGTCTATTTGCTATAGAATTACCCAGAAGCAGAAGCGTATCTAGGGAAAATAGCGCCTAGGGCAAGCACTGAAATTGCGCCCCCTATCCAAACATCTGACACCCATCTTTCAGATAACTTTACCATAATATCAGCTGAAAAATACAAGTCAAGCTCGTTAATCTTTTAATTTTTAAAAAACTATTTAGCAGTGGACGTAGCAAGACCAAAAAAAATGCTGGAAAACTACAAATTTCAGTATGCTGAGGCTCATGAAATACCCAAATATTATGTGGAGGTGTACTTGGAAAACTAAACAGAAGTGCCTGTCTAATTCTCTACTATGCATTGTAGCATCAAAATTACATAATTTTAAAAAAATAAATGGAGAATTTGACTTTCCCCAAATAATTAAATTTTGAAAATACTCTGAAAATACTCTGAAAATAATTAAAGGATACGCAGAGTAAACTGTGTCACTGCTTGGAATATATTCTAGTATTTCAGAAAGACAGTTAAAATGAGAGAAAGAAAGCAATAAACTCCCAGTGGGCCTTAATACTAAGGATTTCACACTGATTCAAAGACAAACTCACCATTAATAGCCATATTATTAAGACAGCACATTTAAGTCACTTATCACAAGAAGCAAAGTAAGAGCAGATTAATACAATCCTAGCTCATATACTTCAGCTCAGTATTCACAAGCCCTGATTCGCTGTACATAGTGCCAATCTGAATAAGTGTACAGTGACTTATATTATATTAAATTAATTTTTTTTAACCTGTAGCCCCTTTTTTTTAACCTGTAGCCCCTTTTTTTAACCTGTAGCCCCTTCGGGGGGCTTCCTAAAGGTCATGGAGGGGGGTTGCAAAGGTCCCCCCTCCCCCCGCTGGCCTCTAGGGTCTTGCAGGGACCCTTTGAGCATGTGCGGTCATCATTTTTTGAAATAATTTTTTTTAAAAAAAATGGCCACTGAAAACAAAATTGCCGCTGTGCATGCTCATATGGCCTCTGCGAGGTCTGGCATGGCCTAAGGCCTCACAGAGGCCATTTGAGCATGTGTGGTGGCCATTTTGTTTTTGGCAGCAATTTTTTAAAAAATTAAAAAATGGTGCCCCCTTCAAGTGGTGCCTGGAGCACGTGCCCTGACTGCCCCACCCTAGATATGCCCCTGCCCAGAAGCAGGAGCTTCCTCTGTCTCAGCCCATCAAAAGCAGGAAGCTCTGTCATTTGTTCTTCGTTTGGTTTCCTGGTCTTAGGAACATAGGAAGCTGTCTTATACTGAGTCAGACCATTTGTCCATCTATTATTATTATTATTATTATTAAAACTTTTATACCGCCCTTCCAAAAGGCTCAGGGCGGTTTACATTAAAACACCTTAAAATCAGTTAATAATTAAAATAAAAATTATAAAACATAACAATAATTAACAATTAAAAACATCATAAAACTACAATTAAACAATCAAACAATTTAAAAACAAATTTTTAAAAAGCTGAGAAAGCCTGGCTGAAGAGATGTGTTTTCAGGTGTTTTCTGAAAATTGCAAGAGATGGGGAGGATCGTATCTCAGCAGGGAGTGCATTCCACAATCTCGGGGCAGCAGCTGAAAAGGCCCGTCTCTGTGTAGCCACCAAACGAGTTGGTGGCAACTGGAGACGGACCTCCTCAAGTGACCTCAGTGGCCGGTGGGGCTCATAGCGAAGAAGACGCTCTCTTAGATACCCGGGGCCTAAGCCGTTTAGGGCTTTATAAGTAATAACTAGCACTTTGTATTTTGCCCGGAAACCTACTGGCAGCCAGTGTAACTCCATCAACAAAGGAGTAATGTGGTCTCTCCGAGATGACCCAGAGACCAACCTGGCTGCCGCATTCTGGACCAACTGAAGTTTCCGGACTACGTACAAAGGAAGCCCCACGTAGAGCGCATTACAGAAGTCCAGTCTGGAGGTTACCAACAAATGTACCACTGTTTTGAGGTCACTGATCTCGAGAAACGGGCGCAGCTGGCGTATCAACCGAAGCTGATAGAAGGCACTCCTGGCCACCGCCTCAGCCTGAGAAACCAAGGAGAGACGTTGATCCAGAAGTACTCCCAGACTGCGAACCTGTTCCTTTTGGGGAAGTGTGACCCCGTCTAGAACAGGCAGATCAAAATCGTCTCTAGAGTTCTGACCCCGCACAATAAGTACCTCCGTCTTATCTGGATTCAGCTTCAGTTTATTCTCCCTCATCCAGCCCATTACTGCTTCCAGGCAGGCATTTAGGGAGGATATGCCAGCTCCTGAAGAGGTTGACATGGAGAAGTAGATCTGAGTGTCATCAGCATACTGGTAACACCCAGCTCCAAATCCCCTGATGATCTCTCCCAGCGGTTTCATGTAGATGTTAAAAAGCATTGGAGAGAGTATGGAGCCTTGAGGAACACCATACCTAAGCTCAGATTTTGAAGAGCAACAATCTCCAATCGACACCATCTGGAATCTGTCCGAGAGGTAGGAGCGGAACCACTGAAAAACAATGCCTCCCACCCCCAACCCCCTCAGACGTTCCAGAAGGATACTATGGTCGATAGTATCGAAAGCCGCCGAGAGATCCAAGAGGACCAACAGAGTCACACTTCCTCTGTCCATTGCCAATTGGAGATCATCCATCAGGCCGACCAAGGCAGTCTCCACCCCATAGCCCGCCCGAAAACCAGTTTGAAATGGGTCTAGATAATCAGTTTCCTCCAAGACTGCCTGGAGCTGAGAGGCCACCACCCTCTCAATTACCTTGCCCAGCCATGGGAGGTTGGAAACAGGCCTATAATTGCTCAACTCTGAGGGATCTAACGCAGGCTTCTTTAGAAGAGGTCTAATAATTGCCTCCTTAAGACAAGGAGGCATCCTGCCCTCCCTCAGAGAAGCATTTATGATTTCTACCAGGCCGCCTACAACAGCCTCCCTGCTAGATAGAACAAGCCATGTTGGACAAGGGTCAAGAGGACAAGAGGTAGGCCTCACCGCTCCAAGCAGCTTGTCCACATCCTCAGGAGTCACAAACTGAAATTGATCCAGCCGAATCGTATAAGAGGGGTTGTCGGACACCTCCAGTTCAGACATCAGATTAATTGTGGAGTCTCCATCTAGGTCGGCCCGAATCCGAGAGATTTTGTCTGCGAAAAATTCATTAAACACACCACAGCGGGTAACTGATGCTTCCAAATTCTGGTTCAAGGGAGAGGGAGCAGATACTAGTCCCCTGACAACCCTGAACAACTCCGCTGGACGTGAACTCGCAGAGGCAATACGGGCAGAAAAGAACCGCTTCTTTGCCGCACGTATCGCCTGAGCATAGATCTTTAAATGTGCTCTATGTCGTAATCTGTCGGATTCGAGTCGAGTTTTTCTCCACTTGCGCTCCAGTCGCCTACCTTGCCGCTTCAGCCCCCGTAGATCTTCTGTATACCAAGGGGCCAATTTTGAAGCAGGTCGGAGGGGACGCTTAGGAGCAATCGTGTCTACTGCCCTGGTAAGCAAGTTGTTCCAGTTGTCAACCAGGGCATCAACAGGATCACCTGCAGAGCCAACATTAAATCCCTCCAAGGATCCTTGGAATCCTACCGGATCCAGTAACCTCTTCGGGCGGACCATTCTAATAGGCCCCTCGCCCCTGCGGAGGTGGGAAGTGGTTGTAAGTCCAACCTTAACCAGATGGTGGTCCGTCCATGACAACGGGGAGATCGAAGGAGTCCCCACCCACGGAGCACCACCCTGATCAGAATAAAAGACCAAATCAAGCGTGTGACCTGCAATATGCGTCGATCCAGAGACCGCTTGGGATAGGCCCATAGTCGTCATGGCCGCTATGAACTCCTGAGCTGCCCCAGACAAATTGGTCCCAAAATGAACATTGAAGTCCCCCAGCACCAAAAGTCTGGGAGACTCCAACGCAAGTTCCACGACCAAGTCCGTGAGCTCAGTAAGGGATTCCGTTGGGCAGCGGGGCGATCGGTACACCAACAGAAGTCCCAATCTATCCCTGGTCCCCAAACTCAAGTACACACATTCGATATGGTCCGATACCCTAACAGGGACCCTGGTAAGGGAGATGTTATCCTTATAGACCACAGCCACTCCACCTCCCCGCCCACGTCCCCTCACCTGCTCCTCTACAGAATATCCTGGCGGGAGAAGCTGGGACCAAACTGGACCACTAGCCTCCCCCAGCCAAGTCTCAGTAATACACATCAGGTCGGCCCCTTCATCCATGATCAAATCATGGATGAGTTCTGATTTATTTTGGACCGACCTGGCATTGCAGAGAAGCAAGGTAAGGTTATGTGGGATGTTGGCAGTGCTCCCCGAGATCAAAGAGCTGGCAGGAGAGCCGGAAAGGGGGAGAGCTATTAGATTTCTGACCACCCTTCCCCCGGAACAGCCTGCGGACCTGCCAGCGTTACTTCTTCTATTCCCCACCACCACAGGAATAGCAGCCCCACCTTCAACGAAGGCATTCCCTGGCTCCCCATCTCCAGACAAACCCACACACATTACAACTTCAGCCCAACCTCAGCACAACCTAAAACTGATTGAACAGAAGCTTCCCTCTATACAAATGGTTGGACAAAGTGTCCAGCCCTCGCCCTCGTTTCTCACCCGAAGTGGCTCCCCCAAAGGGGCGACCCCCTTTGGTGTCGCCCCTTCGGTGGCGACCCCGCCGGTGGCGGGCCCGCCGCCACTGGCAGTCTTCCTATATAGGCTGAGCACTAAGCTCAGCAGGTGGAACCAGGAAAAAAACTGCCCACTCACCCTTACAACCCCAGTCCTGCAAAGCCTCTCCACAAGCAGTCCTGGGAGAAGCAGATGGCAACCCAGGAGGGCAGAAGAGAAGAGGCAAACACCCCAGTCTCTCACCCTGGGGGAGATGGAATCCTCTTCTCCTCTTCTCCAGCAGGCTTCTGGGGGCTTTGGCTACTGGCAGTCTTCCTATATAGGCTGAGCAGTAAGCTCAGCAGGTGGAACCAGGAAAAAGGTTCCACCTAGGTTCCATCTAGCTCTGTATTATCTACACAGACTAGCAGCGGCTTCTCCAAAGATGCAGGCAGGAGTCTCTCCCAGCCCTATCTGGAGATGCCAGGGAGGGAATTTGGAACCTGCTGCATGCAAGCATGCAGGTGCTCTTCCCAGAGTGGCTCCATCCCCTAAGGGGATATTCCCTATGGGGAATATCTTGCAGTGCTCACATGTAGTCTCCCATTCAAATACAAATGAGGGCAGACCCTGCTTAGCAAAGGGGACAATTCATGCTCGCTCCCATAAGACCAGCATTCCTTCCTTACCAGCAGGGTGAAGACAGAAGCTCTGGGTGAACAGCTATCTTAGTTGATCAAGCCACAGATTTTCTCATCTAGTGAAATATCTATCTGCTATCTCTGAAAAGGGCATTCTTTAGGGTAAAAGAGAGGAGATAGACCATAAATCCTCTGGGAATTCCACAGACTTGGGGCAGTAACCAAGAAGGCCCTTTTCTGAGGGCATGACAGCCAGGCCCCTCCAAGCGCCAGCATGCTTAGCACACACCCCTCCAACAATCTTGTGTAAGACAGGTAGTTTCACTTGGAATGTCCTTTAAGTAACTAGGACCCAGACTGTTAAACCCCTGCTAACTGGGCAAAGAGGCACCTTTTACCGTGGTGATTCCCTTTATTTAGCAGGGGGAGAGTAATTGGCCCTATCCACCCCCAGCACAGTACTTCCAGTGACTGTTGCTGGTGTCTATCTTATGTTTCATTTTAGAATGTGAGCCCTTTGGGGACAGGGAGCCATCTTATTTGTTTATTGTTTCGCTATTTTTGGAAGGGCAGTATAGAAATCAAAATAAATAAATAAAATAATAATAATAATAATAATAATAATAATAATAATAATTGTATTGATGATAAAATTCAGCCATCCCAGTCCTTGGGAAGGACTCGATGTCTGGATAAAACAAACCAGTCAATAACACCTGTCTGTGTAAACAAGAAATAATAATAATAATAATAATAATAATAATAATAATAATAATAATAACAATAACAACAACAACAACAACAACAACCCCAGTGAGGCACTACCTTGGCGTGGTTGTGGGGCTTGTGTGCTCTGAGGAAGGTGAGAGCAATGCCAGAGGTCCAACCATACTGGACAGGTCTCACCAGAGGAGCCAGACAAAGAGTGCCTCTCCCATCAACAATATGGTGAGACGTAACTTTAATAAATCTATACCGGATCGGTCATCGCCCGGGTCAACAAGGACCGCGCCAGGTGCTGGAGTCCCTGGACATCTGGTGGCAAGTGGGCAACAGGACTCAGGATCTTCAGTTGAGCAACCAGGGCTGAAGATTGCAAGGTTACTGGAAGAAACATCGCTTAACCAAAAAAATATATGAAACAAGGAAATAATGATCTGCTATTACAAGTCTAGTCCAACTAGAAGAGGTTATTTAAAAAGAATGTACCAAATTTGGAAAGAGAAGCATCCAGATACAGAAATAATAGAACAAAGGCTAGCAGACCAGAGAAGATTCATAATAAGAAATAAAGTATTCACAGGAGTTGAGCTGGAAGAACTGCAAAGAGCAACACAGGCTCAAGATATGGAAGAAGAATTACCACCAATTGAAGAAGTTGCTCAGGCGCAGGTGGAGGAGGTGTTGGAAATCGAGGATGCCACTGTTGCTGAACTGTTTCAAAATCAAAACCAGGCAACCTCCCCTTTGCCTTCACCTCAAAAACCCAAATGCCATTTAACAGAAAAGCAACAAGAACTAAAGCAAAAAATAACTGAGCACATGAACCAACCAACCACCAGGGTTTGACTTCCCGCTCTAAAAACAGTTGCCAAA
This sequence comes from Hemicordylus capensis, assembly GCF_027244095.1. Taxonomy (NCBI): domain Eukaryota; kingdom Metazoa; phylum Chordata; class Lepidosauria; order Squamata; family Cordylidae; genus Hemicordylus; species Hemicordylus capensis. Next base: position 22,102,791 of record NC_069658.1, on the reverse strand, counting down.
AAACAACTTGCTCAGGCATTAAAAGATGTCAATGCTGCACTTGCAGAAATAACAACCAAGAATTTGCAAGAAACAAACTAACTAATGCACAGTTCAGCAACAATAACAACACAAGAGCTCAGATATAAGATCAGTGGACCTGTAAAAAAAAGAAAGCAGTACATCACCTAAATGGAAGATTAGATTAGAAAATAAAATTTCCAGGCTTAGATCAGATGCTGGTAAACTGAAAGATATGAAAGACAAGAAGCTGAAGAATGAAAACACCAAACAGTATCTGATCCAAAAATACCACCTAGATTCAAGGAAAATTAGAGAAGTCCTGGAAATAATAAAGCAGCAAATAACAGCAGTGTCAAAGAAGATTAGCAGGTATGAAGCCAGAATTACACAACACAGGCAGAATCTCCAATTCCAGTCGAATCAGAGATGTTTCTACCAAAGCATAGAAGGAGCAACTGCAAGAAACCTAGAAACACCAAATAAAGAAGAAACAGTGCAATTCTGGGGGAAATTATGGGACAATCCAATAGATTATAATAAAAAAGCAGGCTGGATGAAAGCGGTCAAAAAATGTAACCAACAAATGCAAGATCTAATAATAACACCAGAATTAATAAGTGAAAGAGCAAAGAAAATTAAAAATTGGACTGCTCCAGGCGACGATGAACTGCATGGCTTTGGGCTTAAACACCTAACAAGCCTTCATAAACAACTATCAAAACAGTTCAATCACATTTTGCAAGCAGGTGATATTGAACAATGGCTAACAACTGGGAAAACTCATCTCATCATGAAAGACCCAGCAAAAGGTGCAGTTCCAAGTAATTATAGACCGATAACCTGCCTGCCAACCATGTTCAAATTATTAACTGGAAGAATAGCAGATGAAGTGATGCAACACTTATTAATTAACAAACAGCTTCCAGCTGAACAGAAAGGAAATTGCCCGAACACCAGAGGCACAAAAGACCAGCTGCTGATTGACAAAATGATTTTAGAAAACTGCAAGAGAAGAAAAACCAATCTAAGTGTTTCATGGATTGACCACAAGAAAGCCTTCGATTCATTGCCTCACACATGGATACTAAAATGTTTAGAAACAACTGGTGTCAGCAAAACCATTCAGATATTTATAAAAAAAGCAATGAGCATGTGGAGTACACAGTTAACAATCAATGGCGAGACACTTGGACAGGTTAGCATTAGAAGAGGCATTTTCCAAGGGGACTCACTATCCCCTCTGTTGTTTGTAATCGCCATGACCCCACTTTCACAAATACTAAACAAAACAGGCCTCAGATACCAAACATCTAAAACATCAAGTAAAATCAACCATCTGCTGTACATGGATGATCTGAAGTTGTATGGAAAGTCCCAGTCAGAAATCGAATCACTGCTAAACACTGTCTGTATATTCAGTAGCGATATAGCAATGGAGTTTGGACTAGACAAGTGTGCTGCATTAATAATGAACAGCGGGAAAATAACAAAAACAGAAGGAATAGAACTGCCCAATGGAAGAAAGATCAAGAACCTGGAAGAGAAAGAACATTACAAATACCTGGGCATTCTCCAGGCTGATAACATCGCACACACTGAAGTTAAAAGAAAAATTTGAAGTGAATACATCAGGAGAGTTAGAAAAATCCTCAAGTCCAAACTCAATGGCGGGAACACCATACAAGCCATAAACACCTGGGCTATACCTGTTATCAGATACACTGCAGGAATAATAGACTGGACCCAGGCAGAGCTAGAGACGCTAGATCATAAGACCAGGAAAATCATGACCATCAATCATGTGCTGCACCCCCACAGTGATGTCGATAGGCTATACCTCCCTCGCAGCTCAGGTGGAAGAGGAATGCTGCAAGTCCATCAAACAGTAGAGGAGGAGAAAAGAGGCCTTGAAGAATATATCAAGGACAGTGAAGAAGATGCACTTCAAATGGTCAATAATGAGAAACTATTCAACACCAATGAAACAAAGCAGGCCTTCAAGAAAGAACAAGTCAAGAACCGAGCAGAAAAATGGAAAAATAAGGCCCTGCATGGTCAATATTTGCACAATATAAGTGGAAAATCAGACATCACCAAGACCTGGCAATGGCTTAAGAATGGCAACTTGAAGAAAGAAACAGAGGGTTTAATACTGGCTGCACAAGAACAGGCACTAAGAACAAATGCAATAAGAGCAAAAGTCGAAAAATCCAAAACAAACAGCAAATGCCGCCTTTGTAAAGAAGCAGATGAAACCGTGGACCACCTAATCAGTTGTTGTAATAAGATTGCACAGACTGACTACAAACAAAGGCATGACAAAGTAGCAGGGATGATACACTGGAACATCTGCAAAAAATACAAGCTACCTGTAGCCAAACATTGGTGGGACCATAAAATTGAAAAAGTTGTAGAAAATGAAGATTGAAATATATTATGGGACTTCCGACTACAAACAGACAAACATCTGCCACACAATACACCACATATAACTGTAGTCGAGAAGAAAGAAAATCAAGTTAAAATAATCGACATAGCAATACCAGGGGATAGCAGAATAGAAGAAAAAGAAATAGAAAAAATCACCAAATACAAAGATCTACAAATTGAAATTGAAAGGCTGAGGCAGAAAAAGACCCAAATAATCCCAGTGGTAATTGGCACCCTGGGTTCAGTTCCAAAAGACCTTGAAGAGCCCCTCAACACCATTGGGGCCACAGAAATCACCATCAGCCAATTACAAAAAGCAGCTTTACTGGGAACAGCCTATATTCTGCGACAATATCTATAACAATTGACAATAAAATTCTGGCATCCCAGGTCCTTGGGAAGGACTCGATGTCTGGATAAAACAAACCAGTCAATAACACCTGTCTGACTGCGTAAACAAGAAATAATAATAATTGGAAAGGACTAGATGTCTGGATAAAACAAACCAGTCAATAACACCTGTCTGACTGTGTAAACAAGATAATAATAAATAATAATAATAATAATAAGTAGTAGTAGTAGTCGTCGTCGTCGTCGTCAAAAGTTATATGCAGCACCTTAAAATTGGACCAGGAAACAAACTGGCAGCCACTGTCCTCCTTTTGGTATAGGGATGATCATCGATATGTTCCACCTGGGCGGCTACCAATAACACTCTGGCTGCCACATTTTGTGCTGCCTGCAGCTCCTGAATACTCTCCAAGGGGCAGCCCAACACAGAGTGCCTCAGTAGTCAAGTGACATGGCCTGTGGCAGTTCTGCCACTGACACTTGCTCAGGGGTGCAAATGGATTTCCTGCATATGTGGGCCATGCATTCCAACGGAGGAGGCAGACCTGTGTGTGTCAAGCAAAGCAATTCCGTCCACTGTCATAAACGTGCAAACCCGGTGGCCATCCAATGAAAGCCAATGCCTATGGTAAAGAGCAATTTGCTGCCTCACCTTACTGGCCCCGCCCCCCGCTTTCCAGTCCCGCCTCTGGGCCTGAGCCTGCTGGCACCACTCCACTGTCTCTCCACTGTTGCACTGCCCTTCCTGCCTCCTCTCTCCCTCTCCTCCCATTCTTGGGCATGCTCAGGCCACCCACCCACCGAGGCCAGAGCCAACTGAAGAAGCTGGATGCTGCTTCAAAGCCAGGACAGCTGTGGCGGCAACCGTGGTGAGGGTGGCAGGTGGTAGCGTGCACCCTGGGAGGGAAAACTGGGGAGAAGAAAAAGGGGCAGGGCAGGCAGAGCATGGCCAGGAAAGGGAGGGGAGGGGAGGGGAAGAGGAGGCAGGAAGGGCAGCACGATAGTGGAGAGAAGAACGGGCAAGGGGGCAGCAGACCAGCAGCACACAGGAGGGGGTGTTGCCGATGTTGTTACCTCCGTTTACCTGATGACAGAATTGCCCCCAAAGCAACCACTGCAAACACAGAAGCTCAGTGCATATGTGCTGTATTCTGTCTAGCAGTCCTTTATATTTTGTTGATTAGAAGTTTGTCCCAGTGGGGACTCTGTAGAGAAAGGGGTGGGGCCGTAATCAGAAAGATAAAGGAGGGGAAGGGGAAGGAGAAAACGGAGTTGTTTCTGGAATTACGTCTTACTTAAACAAACCTAAGATTGCTTTGTATTTATAAGGGAAACCACTATAAAACTATATGCTGGAGCTTCCATGGATTGGTGGGGTTGGAATTTTCCCTTTCAAACTGCCATGCCGACATGCCCCAATATAGCTAGGCTTGCTGAGCAAAGTGGCACCTCTGGTCTAGCATTCTCGACCTGAACGCTTCTACCACGATATTCCTGTTCATCCCAGCATACCATCCCTCTCAGTGGCTGTTGCTGGGGTCTTCGTGTGTTTCTTTTTATGTAAACTGATGTGTGAACTTTTTTTTTCTGTTGAAAAGCCATACATAAAGTATTCCAAATCATCACCACCACCACCACCACTACTTTCCTTGAGCTTTGAAAAACTGCAATGAAATTTGGTGTGCATACTCAGGGTGCTATTCTATGTTTCAAGTTCAAAGAGTCCCACTCACCCTTTTTCCCCAAGTGGGCAAGCACAAAGATGTAAAATATACTGCAGCATGGGAGTACCGTCTATTGGACAAGGTGGACAAATGTCCCTCGACCCGGAGAGTCAAGGGACCCACATGGCTGCCGCCGGGCACTGCTGGGGCACACAGCACTTCCCCATGCCCCCCCCAGATTCCCCCCAATGCTACCTCCTCCCAGCCCCTCACTGCTGCTCCACTCCCTGACCTGGCCGCCATGCAGGAGGCACTGGAGGAGGGGCTGACCAGCCCCAATCCACTGCCACCCCTGGACAGAGGACTGCGTCCCCAGTGGCCCACGCCTGGCCCTGATTCGCTGCTGCTGTGGCCACCCTCCCGAAAAACTCACCAAATGGTGAATTCAAGCAATGGTGGGGGGAGGCTTGTGGGGGGGGTAAGGTTGATCTGCCCCCTTGTGTCTGACATCAGACGTAGGGGGATGGCTTCGGGCTCGCACGCGATGGAGACCTCCTGCATAACTTTGTCCCCCGGCCGCTGGGAACCTCGCTACGCCCTGTACTGCAGCGTGCACTGAAGACTGACATGTAAGAATGAAAGTTGGTATATATTCTCAGGACACAGTTCTATGACCTCCCACACCCATTTTAAAGGTGACTGTGGAAAGATGCAAAAATGCAATGCAATATAATATCCCTTCTCAATGGAGGAATGCTGGTCAGGAGGAGAGCTGGTCTTGTGGTAAAGTTATGCTGTCGAGTCGATGTTTACTCCTGGCGACCACAGAGCCCTGTGCTTTTTTTTTTTTTTTGGTAGAATACAGGAGGGGTTTACCATTGCCATCTCCTGCACAGTATGAGATGATGCCTTTCAGCTTCTCCCTACCTCGCTGCTGCCCGTTATAGGGGTTTCCCATAGTCTGGGAAACATACCAGCGGGGATTCGAACCAGCAACCTCTTGCTCCCTAGGCAAGTTACTTCCCTGCTGCGCCATTAGGTGGCCTGGTCTTGTATTAGTGAGCATGAATTGTTCCCTTTGCTAATCAGGTTCTGCCCTGGTTTGCATTTGGATGGGTGCGTACATGTGAACACTGCCTGCTGTAAAATATACTCCTTAGGGAATAGGGCCATAGCTCATTGGCAGAGCATCTGCTTTACATACAGAAGGTCCCAGGATCAATTCCTGGCAGCATCTCCAGGAAACTTTTCACACAGGCCTTTTGAAGCCCTTTAACTCACATCTCCTCTAGAATGAACTGGGTGTGTTCACATATCGGCTAGATTTACCCCGAAGTCCCTGTGAGTTATCAGGGAGCAGTTCACACACACTTCAGGGTTTTTTAAAACTGCGTGTTAGAGTGTAGCCCAAATTATATCTGGGGTAAAAATAAATAAATACACTATTTATGTCGGGTTTGGGGGACCTTCAAGTTCGCAGTAGTAAAGCCTCCTCGTAAACCTGCGGTAAAACCTGCTATGCATAAAAGCCCCTAGCTGGGAAAGCCTCCTGCCTGAAACCTTGGAGAGCTGCTGCCAGTCAGTGTAGATAATACTGAGCTAGATGAACCAAGGGTCTGACTCAGTAGAAGGCAGCTTCCTATGTGATCTTATGTTTCCCTGAAGATCCTGGAATGAAGCTGACGTGCACATTGAGAACAGAGTTCTACATTTCATGTTAAATGGCAGCTGAACCTCCATGGCTGTTTTTAAAAAGATCCAGGAAAAAATGGAAACTGCGTTGTAAAGTGAGACCTCTCAAGCATCAAGGTTTACTAATTTATAGCATTTTCAGTTTCTCATTGTCCTGTTCCACCTCTTCATAACTGATTATGGACTTTAAAAACAGAGCCAACGCTATTTATTGGCAAATCACAGCCCACAAACCATAATCCTGAATGTCAGCCTTGGAATAAAACAGCAATTGAGTTGATAAGTGAGTACATAAAGAGAACACTGAGTTTTCTCTCCATCAGAGCAATATCTGCATTTGCCCATACCTAAATTCTGCCATGCTGTCATTTGACTAGTGTGTCCAGAAATGATCCACAATAGACTCAGTGCTCTGATCCCATTTAGAACCAAGGAGCCTTCTCTAGGAGTTTTCATTAGCCAAATGGCCGGAAGGTTCTTTTGCAAGGAAAAGCATTTCAGAGTGTGGTCCAAGGTTCCTGAGAATGTTAAACAACAGAAAACACCCACTTGGGATTTTAATTAATTCATTATCGTACCTGATATACATGTGCAAAGTGGAGAGAGAGGCCTCTGTCATGGAGTTAGTGTAGTCCAGTAGATTTTATTATTTTATTTTATTATTTTATTTATTTGATTTCTGTACGCCCTTCCAAAAATGTCTCAGGGCAGTTTACACAGAGAAATAATAAATAAATAAGATGAATCCCTGTCCCCAAAGGGCTCACAATCTAAAAAGAAGCATAAGATAGACACCAGCAACAGTCACTGGAGGGATGTTGTGCTGGGGGTGGATAGGGCCAGTTACTCTCCCCCTGCTAAAGAAAGAGAATTGCCACGTTAAAAGGTGCCTCTTTGGCAAGTTAGCAGGGAATAAGTTGGATTCATTAATGGGCAATCAGCTACAAGAGGAAGCTTTTTATCCCAAACCTCATGAACTGTACCTGGAGTCACAGAGGTTTTCTAGACATCAATCAAAGATACTACAAACAGTGGCGTAGTGCAGGCATAGGTGACCTGTGTTCTGATCCCCAACCCTGCCAGTGGTGGTGCGCGCCCTAAACTGGCTGCAACAGCATGCTCCCTCTCTTTAGAAGTGCCGCTTGGGCGGGGGAGAGTGGAAATATTTTATTTAACTGACTTAGCTGCCACTGGTATCTGGAATGCAGTGTGGGACACAGGTGCCCGATTCAGCATGCAGGGGGAAGGCTGCACCCCCCCCCCACTGCTTTTTATCCTCCTAAAATGATATCGGCTACCCTTAGCCAGTGGGAACCCTGTGTAGCTTTGCAGGATTAAATACTTCCATCACTTTGCTCTTAAGAACATAAGAACAGCCCTGCTGGATCAGGCCTGGGGCCTATCTTGTCCAGCATCCTGATTCACACAGTGACCCAGCAGTTTCCTCTGGGAAGCCCACAGGCAAGAATTGAGGGCATGCTCTCTCTGCAACTGTTGCTCCCCTGCAAATGGTATTTAGAGGCAACTTGCTTCTGAGGCTGGAGGTGACCTATAGCCAACAAGCCTAGTAGGCACAGATAGATCTGTCCTCCATGAATTTATCTGAACCGTTCTTAAAACCACCCAGGAGTTGGCCATCAACACATCTTGTGGCAGAGAATTCCATAGGCTAACTATGCATTGTGTGGAAAAAGCATACCCTTCTGTCGGTCCTAAACTTCTTGGCAATCGGTTTCATGGATCTGATCATGAAACAGATTCTTCTCCATTTTCTTTTTTCCTGTCTAAAAGCAGACTGTAAGTTCCTTGGGGCAGGGAGTGGTCTTTTCTTTAATACACAATGTACAATGTTGCTGCTATTGTGGCTAATATCCTTACTGGCACTGCATGCGTGCCCCTAACATCTGGACACATACAGCGGTAGCCCCATGAAGTTCCCATGCTTCCAAAGTGCAGGCGCTCTTGCACAAAAGTGCAAATACTTTAGTAGCTCCCTTGTACTATATGTTGTGCTTCTGGAGCACAGGGTACTGCAAAAGTATTTTCACTCCTGTAGAAGAGCGCCCATACTTCAGAAGTGCAGGCACTAGCATGTGGGACACCGCTGCATGTCCACTAATGTTAGGAGCATGCATGCAGTAGTAGTGAGGATGCCAGACTGTGCATTTGTTATTAATAAAATAATAATGATGATGATGGTGATGATGATGATGATGATGATGATGATCCTACTTTGTCTGAATCATCACATACAGCAAGCAACGCTGATACAATTTCATAATGATTACATTTCTTCTCTCTGTTTGTTTTACCTTTATCCTTTTCAATTGAAGATGTGCTCCCATAATTTGCAGATGACAAACTCTCTGATGGCGATTCATTGTGCTCAGCTTTCCTCCATACATCAGCAGTGTAAATCGTTCCAGCAATTGGCAAGATGATAAAGAAAATGCTAACAAACCTGGGCAAAATAAAATTTCATTACTGGGTGAGCCTCGCTTCTGGAGGGCACTGTGGTTTGGGGGCTGAGCTTCTCACTACTTACAAACAGACAGCAACAAACTCATCAATAGGGAAAAGGTCCTTCGAGCATCTGGCCACAGCCGTCAATGAGACCGTTGAATTCAGAGTAAACAGAGATGGGAAAGGCAATAGAAAAGAGATGGTCTTGAATTTAAATATGTCTGTCAAGAAAGAATACATTAACATCACACAGTCAGGACAAAGCTGCCTTTTGCAGTGACAGATTTTAGCAGCTTGTTCAGGGAAGTAAATGGAAACATTTGCTCTTTTACATTCCAGAAGGTGCTTCTCTTTGGCAACAAGGGGGGTTATTATTCTAGCTGTAAACACATTTCCTTTCCCACAAATAGTAAGCTTCCAGCAGTCTTTTCCTTTTAGAATCTTTTTCATACCTGCCCTGCTGCCTCTTCCACTTTTTTCATACTTTCATGAGGCATGATGAGGCAGTTGCCTCAGGTGGCAAATTACTGGGGTGCCAACGAGGCGTAGAGATGCCCCCTGCTGCCACCGCCATCAGAGCAGATCTTTGGTACCCATCTGACCCTTGCCAGGAGAGTCTCTCCTCACTACTTGCAAAGCTTGCAAGAAACACAAGGAGAGATGGGGAAGCTGTTGGCAACCTTCCCTCCTCCCCACCCCCTTAAAAAACCAACCCTGCAAGAGTTAGTTTTTTTAAAGGGGGCTGGTCTGCATCGAAGTTGTGAAGTAAGGCAACATTTGGCATCTTGCACCAGGGACTGCGATTGCTTGGGCCTCCCCTGTTCTTTTGCAAGGAAAATTAAACATCAGCAAAGAGAGGTTACTCCAGTTATTGGAGACTGGGTCTCTTAGACTAAACAGGAAGTTTAAAATCAGTGTCCTTAACTTCTGTTGACCTTCAGACTTGGAGCCTATTCAAACATGTCTGTACATCTCCTGCCACTTTATTACCCACAATAGGATGGCTCTCAGCCAATACCGTGTTTCCCCCAAAATAAGACAGTGTCTTATATTAATTTTAGCCCCCAAAAATGCACTAGGGCAATTAGCGGTACATCAGAAATTACTGCTAGGTCTTACTTTCGGGGAAACAGGGTATGTAAACGCCCTCCATTCAAAGGTATAAGGCTTGTTCACACAATGATCAAAATCAGGGTAGGATTTGCACAACTGCAGCACACTTCATTTTCCCCCCAGTGGGAGTTTTTGCTCCCATTGAAGCTATATGGTGGTATACAGCTCTTGCACAATCCCCATTTAAAGTGTACCAAGAATCAGAGCTTTGAAAGAGACCAAAGGCTGACCTCCCTGTTATCAAAGGCAGACACACACTTACACATACTTAAAACCACAAGCTGTTCAGTTCTGAGGGCCATTCATAGCACAGTCCATTTACCTAGCATGGCTAATGCTGTAACTTCTTCTTCATGGCAGGAATCAGGGACACATATTCCATTGTAGTAATCAATTCTGTCCTAGGAGGCATAAGGCTTTTTAGTTCTCTCTTACTGCCTTAATAAATTTAAGGAGAAACAGAGTGGAGCTAGGCCAAAGCAGACAAACAAAGCAGATCCCCCAAATGCATTGTTTTCAACAGCATTCAAGCAAAACTTCTAAAAGATCACAGGATTATGTATGTCAATGGGATGAGCAGATTTAATAGAGGACAGGTGTCTCATCATTCTGATGGGGATGAAAAGGTTTGCCAGGAAAACTGCCCCTTCCATACATTTATTAAAAAGTGCAAGAACTCTACTCTTCATGTATGTATCTATTCATCTTATATCCTGAGCTCAGAGGGCTTGTCCCATTCTGTGCTCACAATGAAACTCACAACGAAACGGTGCAGCCCTGATTTAGTAGGGAAGAAAGCTCATCTTGTGGTAGCAAGCATGATGTGTCCCCTTAGCTAAACAGGGTCTGCCCTGGTTGCATATGAATGAGAGACTTGATATGCGAGCACTGAAAGATATTCCTCTTAGGGGATGGAGCCGCTTTGGGAAGAGCATCTAGGTCCCAAGTTCCTTCCCTGGCAGCATCTCCAAGATAGGGCTGAGAGAGATTCCTGCCTGCAACCTTGGAGGAGCCGCTGCCAGTCTGTGAAGACAATACTGAGCTAGATAGACCAGTGGTCTGACTCATTATATGGCAGCTTCTTATGTTCATACGTTAACCTATGAAGTAGGTTAAGCTGAGAGATGATAGCTTGCCAAGGCTATTCATGGCACTTCCTAAATGAACAGGGATTTCCCAGATATTAAAAGCATTATTTCATTAAAACAGTCACCAAATGCATACATACATACATATGGAGAGAATTGTTCTAATTTAAACAAAATCTACAGTCATGTAGAATTTCTCCCAATAGCTTTCCAGGGTGCAATGCCAGACTTTAGAAAGTCTGTCCTCACCCTTAGAATTTTATCAAATGTTGCATCCATTCTTTCCTTGAGCCTTTTGTGCTAGCGGCCGTCTGAGAGTGGGCTTCAAAGCAAGAGTATGAAAATTCCAGTTCTTGAAACCAGAGCTGCACAACTTCGGCCCTCCTGCAGATGTCAGACTACAACTCCCATCATCCCTGTCCACTGTGGCTAGGGATGATGGGAGTTGCTGTCCAAAAACAGCAGGAGGGCTAAAGCGGTGCAGCCCTGATTTGAACTGGACATGAGTTGCATAATAAGTTACACACCTGCTGTACTTGGAGTTTGCAGTACTGCCCTCGGAATCTTCCAGAAGGAGCTTCTGCAGAAACGCATTCACTATAAGATCCCAGTCTGTCTGTATTCCCACTAAGAACATTGCTGCTGGGTTTCCCCACAGAATCATACACTGCAATGTCAAAGCAAAGAGCTAAACAAATATCGCTGCTGCTGCTGCTGCTACAAAACTTTTCAAGAGAAGTTTCCAAAGCAGTTTACATAGAAAGACAGACATTAAATAGATGGCAATAAACAGGTCTTTGTCCATCAAAAAAATTGTCCGTTGATGAAAGCAGGGGTGATAACAACTACCGTATTTTATGGACTATAAGACTCACTTTTTTCCTCGAAAAATATCCGCCAAAATTCAGGAGTGTCTTATATGTTTTAACAGTTTAATATGTTAAAACTCTGAAAAACTGGATTAAAATTAAGGTGCGTCTTATAGTCCGTAGCGTCTTATAGTCCGTAAAATACGGTATGTTCTCAGTGGCTACTTCATTCTCTAAACAGTAGTCAGGGATAGCAGTGGCTGATACAGCAGAATGTTCCCACATGTGGGATTACAGCTCTTTTTGGCCTTGACCCATCTCTCTTGTTCTCTCCTTCTTTGGGACAACTATCCCCCACCGCTCTTTGATGCTGCGTCCACATGGCTGTTATCTATCCTTGAGGAGGAAAGGGCTGATCTAGCAAATTGCAGATATTGGTTCAGATGCCTGAAATTCTAGGTTTAAGAGGGGTATGGCAGGTTTATTCCGCTGATAGCCTGATGCTAGCACATTCATTAATGTATTATCAGGTTTCTTTGAAGGAAGTTCACTTAGCATGAGTAACTAGCCACCAACCAAGCAGCAACTGGAGATACTCCAACCAGGGAGTTCCCAACCTTGAGTCTCCCGATGTTGTTGGGCTACAGCTCCCATCATCCCAGCCACACAGGCCTTTGGCAACTGCTGTTGGGCTCCCAACATCTCCATTGTGACTAGGGATTATGGGAGTTGTAGTCCGACATCATCTGGGGACCCACGCTCTAACCAGCAGGCATCACAGGGTGATAGTAGAGACTGGGGGTGGTTGTTGAGTCAGCACCATGTGGGCACATGGCCAACTGGCAAGCAGTGTCTGGTGCAGGGCAGGCTACCACCCAAGTCATTGCCAAATGGTTACAGAGCAAACTTCTAGGCCCTGGACCAGCTGTAGCCATTGTGGCCACAGTAGCTGGCCACTACCAAATGGTAGCCAAGGGGGACCCAACACTCTTAGTAGTGGGTGCCACAAGGCAACAGCAGAGGCAGCTGGTCTATGGGAGGAGAGCTGGTCTTGTGGTAGCAAGCATGCATTGTCCCCTTTGCTAAGCAGGGTCTTCCCTGGTTTACATATTAATGGGAGACTACATATGTGAGAAATGTAAGATATTCACATGGAGCTGCTATGGGAAGAGCATCTGAGATTCCAAGTTCCCTCCATGGCAACTCCAAGATAGAGCTGAGAGAGGCTCCTGCCTGTAACCTTGGAGAAGCCGCTGCCAGTCTGGGTAGACAATACTGTGCTATATGGACCAAGGGTCTGACTCGGTAGAAGACAGCTTCCTGTGTTCTATGTCTCCACACTGTGTTCAGGTGTGTGATGACTAGTAAACAGTGGCCAGTTTTTGCCTGCCACATCACCCCACTGGCCATAGCTGGTCCAGGGCCCAGAAGTTTGTTCTGTGACCATTCAATAATAAAGTTAGCACCATCTAGCAGTAAGGAATTCACAGTTAGGAAGAACCATAGGGTTGTTGGGCCATCATGTGCAAAAGCTGAAAAGAGAACTAATGCTGAAATATGGACAATCACAATCCCTTTAACCTGAAAACAAATTTTCCTTCCTAATAAAGCTGCGGGGAGACTATCAGGGGCCAGCTCAAGAAGGAAGTTACGCCCAGTGAGAGAAACTCACTTCCTGACTGGTTATCAGTGTCGGGTTAGTATTGGGTTAGTAATGCTTTAAATGAATGAATAGCCTAAGTGCTGAAGATTGTTGCAAACTCCCTTTTTATTTACCTGTTGCTCCTGAGGGCAAGACTAGAATCAAGGGGCTGGAATTACAAGGAAGCAGATTTAACTAGACATTAGGAAAAGTTCCTGTCTGAGCTGCCATCAGTGGAACACCTTGCCTCATGAAGTAATGGACTCCACAGTGCTGTCTGTCAGGGATGCTGTAGATTATTGCACTGAGTAGGGGGTTGGGCTAGAAAACTGTCAAGATCCCTTCCTAATCTAAAATACTAGAATTCGATGATAGGTCCCCCCCCCAAGCTTTAAAAGCCTACTTACTCTTTATAGCATAAGCTCTGGGTTTTGCTGCATTCAAGTCGGAGAGAAATTCCGTGACATCTTCCCAACAGTTTAGAGAGAGAGATCTTGCAAGTGCAGAAGGTAGCAAAGGCAGCAGCAGGAGCTGGATGATCAAGATCTCCATCACCCCACTCCTCTTGTTTATTTCTAGGCTTCTTCGTTTAGCCCCCTGCTGTATTTAAGGGCTTCCAGCCACTCCCCTTAGGCGAGCAGGCAATACAAACTTCCTTACCGTAATCTGAAAACAGCTCAGTGTGATATTTCAAAAAACAGCGGCAGCAGGAGAAACAGTACCAAGCGTGGAAAGGTATTTGTGCTCCAGTGGATTATCTTCTTGGACACCTCAGCCATTTCCTTTATGTCCTTTTACCCACCTGCTGCAATTAGTTATGTGGATCAAGGCAGCCGTTCTTTGCCTTTTGACAAGACTCCTGTCATAATTGCATAATCATCCTACACGTACACACTTCCAGCATGGTATGTACGTATGGTTATGGAAAATATCGAGCTGGTAGATTTGGAGACAGATTTTCACTTGTCCATAGATTAAACAAGTTTAAACAGGAAAACTAACGGTAAAGATGCCCTTTTTGCCACAATCCCCCCAATAGGCTAGGAAATTACCCTTTGCTTGCCAAGGGTAATCCTAGCCGGATTCCTCTTTATAAGTACTACTTCCAAGCTGGCCCACAAGCCAGAGGCAGTCTGGTTCAAACCCAGACCACCTGAACCGGGCCAGCACGAAGCGAACCTGGCTCGCACATCCCTAACTCCTGATTGTAGACTCTTCCTCTTTCCCATTGCTTTAATGGTATGGAGAAAGGGAAGGGGCCACCATTGGGATCAAGTTTCACCAAGTTCAGTTGGTGCATCAGCTGTGTCTCCTTGTGGGAAAAAAGTTCTCTTGTCACAGTTATTAATGCTTGGCTAACAACTGTACTTCGTTGCTATAACACTTATGTGGGGCTGCCTTTGACAATTATTTGGAAGTGTCCTAGAATAAAGCGGAAAGGTTATTAACTGGCTCATTTATAGGGAACATATTTCTCTCTCATGCTTCAAGATTTCCAGCGACTCCCTGTTTGCTTTTGAGCATAATTATGCTATTTTTGGCTTACTTAAAAGGGCTTTAAAACTCTACCTGGCCTAGGAGCTGATAGTCTAAAAGACTGGCTGCTCCTGTATGAATCTTCTTATTAGGATCTTTAATTGGGACCCTTTTATAGGTGCCCTTCCTTTCATGGGGAAGAACAGACCAGTAAATCTTCCAGGCAGACACTTTCCTCTGTGGATGAATGCAATGAGCTTACAAAAGCCTTTAATTGGATTGTGTGTGTGTGTGTGTCACGGTTTAATTATTTAATGGATTTCCCCCCCTTGCATCACCATTTGGGGAATGATGAACTAATCAATGGGCACCTTCACACAACTGCCAGCAAGCCTGTAAGTAGGGGGGATATGTTGGGAGCTGAGAGCTCCCAGTGGGTGTGATGTTTGAACCTGCCCAAGTTTGGTTCCTGAGTTTCTCTGCTCAGCGTGTTCCCAACCTCCATTTGACTTCTGTAACCAAGATTCCCCTCCTTTTTGTTTTTATTAAATTTAAACCCCAGTCAACGTTCCAGGTAACAGTGAGGGAGGTGACTCAGCAATAATTCCTCCTGCATGAGTTGGCTTAGCTGGTTTGGCCTGGCTCGATGGCTGAACTGGACCGGCAAAAGGGGAATTTTCACTATTATTTTCCTGCCGGTAGGGATGTTGGAGGTGGCTGTGGTGGCGATGTCAGAGGCAGCAGTGGGGGCTCCTCCAACCCCCTCCCCCTCTGGCCTCCCAAATGATAGGCCGGGCTGGCTGCTATTTGGTGACCATGCAGTTATCACCATTTGCGTCACCATGCGATCGGACAGTCAGCGAGACTGCAGAAAGGTGGGGGATCTGGCTGAGAGGGCTTCCTTCTTGACAGAAGGGCAGCCCGCACAGCCAATCAGGCCAGAGTGAGGGAGGAGATTCCAGCAGCCTCAACTCCGGTGCCATGGGGCCGAAACTGTGGTGCCAACATTCAGATGTACACTGATGCCACAAAAATAGAGTTTGCAGTGGCGAAACTCCTCTGAACGGAAGCTGTTTGGGGAAGGAAACTGTGGGTCCCTTTCCGCTGCAAACTCCACTTTCCCGAATTCAGACATGTGGGTGAGGAAACCGGAGGTGAAGGGACCTCCAGTTTTCTGTTGTGTCTGAATTCAATCAGTAGGCCCCAGATAGCAGGAAGGCTATACTGTATATTGGGGACAGGTTACCTAAGAAACCAGGAGCATAGTTGAACTGTTGCTGGAGCTGTTGGTGAGAGAAACTTGAAAGAAGAAGGAGGGGAAGAAGGCTGAAGAAGAAGCCAAAGAGGAGAAGCAGAGACTTCAAAGAGAGAGAGACTTACCTGATGGCACCGTCCCTGTAACGGATCCAGAGCAGCAGAGTTCAGCATTTAAAGTGTCAGGCCTGACTAAAGCCACATGAGAGTTCTGTGGGACCATGAGCAAGGGGCAACTCTGGAGCTGGAGGGAAACTAGCCTGATTCAGACATTATGCTGTCTGAGTGTACATTCATAGTCATTTGTATGAATGGCTCTACCTGTGTTCATTTTAAAAGTTAACCTGGATACAGGCCCTTCAAATGCATGGAACAGATAGGAAGTGTCACCTGCATTCAGCATAGCAAATCTGTGTACAGATCTGTACCTTTATATACGAGTGTTAGACATAATGTATGAATGGGCCTGCTATTATTTGTGTAACTGTCTTTGTACTAAATGTTGGTTTTGTGACCACATTCAATTTGCATCTGCTTACTTTTTGCCCATAAATTCTGTTGAACTTGCCTTGCTTGTTAGATCTCCTTAATGTCTGAGAACCCAGGGCCATTATAGTATTCTCTCTGTGTGTGTGTATGGGGGTCAGGCAAGGCAGCTGTGATTATGAGCTCTCTGATGGAGCTGTTGAACTGGCAGAAGGTTGTTCTGAACTGATGGCTTTTGTTGTCAGGGAGAGCTCTGTCCCTTTCTGGCTCCTCGGTTCAGCCCTTCTCTTGAGAAGTATTACTAAGTAGTAATATACTAAGAAGTCAGTACTGTTTGTGTGTAATAAATTGAGAGACGTAGCTGAATATGAAAGAGAAAAAACACCAACGTATAGATGGGCTGATTATGATTATGTTACCACTCATTATGTGATACATTAGGTATTTGGTACAAATTTAATCTCATCTACTTTAATTTAAGCTTGATGTAAAATGCTTTAGTAAAAGAACATATTAAACACAATGTGATGTAAAGTTAATGTAAGTAAATTTATATTGAAAGGGAATGGAGGGAGGGGCTTCTAAGTTTTTGTTTTTTTAAAAAAATTGGTATTAGTATGCTCTGTAATTCTGTAACTCTGAAATGTGTTGGTCTACTGTGAAAAATTGTTCTGTAGTATGTTTGGCTCTTAAACTTAAAAAATCAACCTAAAGTCAGCCTACTCTCAAGAAGACCCCAGATCCACGCTCTCCTCCTCCCAAGAAGGCCCATTGGGAGGGAGACGGCAAAAACACAGGAAGTACCCAGTGCAATGGCAATGAGAAAGACCAAGTCTTAAGATGCTGGAGACTGTAGACAAACATCTACATGCTTTATTGACATGCATTGATGTGCCCAGTTCTAAAATTTATATAAATATAAATACACTTAGTAAAATCTCAAAGGATAACCACATGAATAGATAAAACATTTACCAAAACCTTGCATAAAACATAATGATGTAGTTACATCCTATACTTTTATGAGAGTGCTCTATTCACCCAGGTTTTTTAATTAGATTTATGGTTTTAAATTTTTAATGTTGGTTTTAAATGATTTTAATGTTTAAATGATTTTGTTTAATTGGTTTAGTTTTGATTTTGTTAGTTGGTTTTAATTGTTTTATTTTGATGTAAACTGCCCTGAGCTATTTTTTTGGAAGGACGGTATAATTCAAATAAATAAATAAATAAATATTTTAAGAGAGGACTACTTCTTTACTTCATTCTCTACACCAAACTTATGTAAAAGGAAATGAATAGTCTTCTGACAGAAAGCACAGCTGTTAACTAATACCTCTGCAGCTGCTAAGGGTTCATGGGGAATTCCATTTAAAAGCACAGCTCTAACTTTTAGTTCTCTCAAGAATTCATAGTTAATTTCCTTACTTTTAAAAGGATAAGCCATTAAAAGATGGTATTTAAAAGGAAGGTGTTTAAAATAAAGGGAGAAATTCTAGCTCTTCGTTCAGTTCCTTTGGGGTCAGAGTCTTTTAACTCCAAGATCCACCACATTATCTTTTCTTAATGTGACTTTTATCATAATCTTCTCTACTGCTCCAAATAGATACTAGATGCTGTTAGATGACTCTTTCCCACAAAATGGTTCACCATTGGGGCACCTACTTACTCTGCTTATATTATGCAGATGTCCCCCTATCCTCCTCTTCAAGGGTCTGGAGGTTTTGCCTATATATAATTTCTTGCACGGACATTGAATGATATACACATTTAGTGTCCTACAGGTAGTGAATGATTTTAATAAATATTGTTTAATTGATTTCCAAAGCTGTTCATTTTACAAGTGTATTGACACTATACAGTGGCCACATGGATGGCGGCCCTGTGGTGCAGTAGCCCTCAGCAGATAAACAAACTTACTTTCTCTGCATTCACTTCTGACCAGTATATCCTTTATAATGCATTTGTTTAAAAGAAATAACAGGTTTGTCTTGACAACCTGGTATATCCTGTAAAATGAACCAGTGTTTTCTGATATTCCTCTTGTTGGTGACATGATTAAATGGTAGGCTGCAATTCATGGAATTAGTAGATACCTTTCTTGATGTTTGTAAAAGATTTTTCTGTGGAATAGATGAAACTCCTATCACCTCTCTAGGTTATCCCCTCTCAACAAGCTGGTCCCTCAGGCCTCTAGACTCACAGAGGAATGATTGATCTGTGAACAATTGCATCTTATGCATAGAAATTGCCCATAAAGTAAATCTTCTCTGAGAGGTCTAGAGTGTGATCTATCAAACCTTAGGTAGTTATTCTTATCAGTTGGTTTCTTATAATCTGAAGTCATTAATTGTCCCTTCTCATTTCTAATTTAAAAATCTAGGAAATTAATCTCCCTTTTTATGTACTGAATATCAAATTGTATTTTGTCATCTCTTAAACTGACCCAATCAAAAAATAATAAATCCACCTCGTCACTCCTCCAAATGCAGAAAACATCAATAAATCTGTACCATAGGACGAGATATGGTAAGAAAGGATTGGTGGTAGCATGTATGTGAGTTTTTTCATGTCTCCATATATAAATTGGCAATTTCCGGAGCCATGCGTCAGCCCATTGCCACTTCTTTTATTTGCCAATAAAATTGATTATTACATTTAAAATAATTTTTATTAAATCTCAACTAAATTTACAAGAAAATGAGTGGGAGGATGTTTATCCTATCCAAAGCTTGTGTCTGTGGAATGCTTGGGTATAATGATCTTACATCCATGGTAACCAAAATATCATCCTTATTGGTCCTGACATTACTAATCTTATTAATGAAATCAATTGAATCATATCTAAGATGGAATTGAGGCCACAAAAGGTTTCAAAAATGATCAACAAATTTTGAAAGAAGCTCTAAAATTGAATTATTATCCAATACTATTAGGCATCCTGGAGGTGAAACACACTTTTGTGGACTTTCCCCTGAAGAAAGCTTATAGCGGAAACGTGTTGGGCACATCAATGCACGCCAATAGAGAAGCTTGTCTGCAGTTTCCAGCATCTTAAATCTTGGTCTTTCTCATTATCGTTCCATTGGGCAGGAAGCCACAAGCAGCCAGGTGAGCACTCTGCTTTCCAAGGTGCAGAATGAATTTTGTCCTGGTGCATTGGTGCCTCCACTCCCGGGGGACTCGGGGCTATGAAGAGGGCTCTGAGGAAAGGGCAGAAGCCCCACTGCAGGACACTGAGTCTTCAGTGCCCCAGTGCTCTTCTGGGGGAATGTCCAGCTCCAGCCCTGAAGGATCGTGGGGAGGGGGATAGACCTTGGAATCAGGCGTCTGGGCTGGGGTGGGCTCCTCCTCCTTCTCTGACGAGGTGTCTTCGGAGTTGGTGCACAGGGAAATGCCAATACACTCGCACACGAAACGACGATTAAAGATGCTCGTAATAAAAAGGTAACCTTTATTATTTCATTCACTCTGTACAAAAACACACCATCACTGCATATAGTGACAACCCATTTGTTATACAAGTCAGAAAGTGCACATCAACAAGCGTGAGGGTTTAAAGAGGTACACAGTTTGTTTTTTAAAGGCAGTGATAAGCTAGTACACATCACTGGCGGAAGCAGAACAGGAGCCCGCATACTCAGCTCGTTTTTAGAATCCAGAAGTTCTCCATAACCACCCAACACTTGATGAGTACAAAGGGGAGGGGAGAGGAACAACAAGCATTCACTAGTCATCAATGAGAAACGAAGATCTAGGAATGTCCAACAGCGAGAACTCTCATTTCCGATAGAATATTTATAAGAACGGTTAGAAGGTCTACTCCCGTATGTTTAAAATCAATTAAGTTGGTCAATAAATAACAGAATCTCACAATTATTTAGGGGGCGGGGGGAAATGACGCCCCAGATTTATTTACATGTGAAATGTGTTTAATACAATAATTATGGACAAAGCATATAACATCGGAGAGCAGCCAAGACTCTTCTTTGTTTTTAAGAATGGAACGTTTATTACGATATAATCATGCAGATATCTTTCTCTCTTTCTATATGTATATACATACATATACAGAAAACATTGGGTTTTTTATTTTAAAAAAGTACAAAATTCATTTAGGGGATATATGTGTGGTATAAAAGCAGAACAAACAAACAAATAACCCACAGAGAACTCACTGTAAATGGGGCACCACATGATACTATTTCTGTATTTCCTGAAAACAATTAACTAATGATAGTAGGCATACTATGGGGTGTAAACAAAAAAAAGGAAAGTATCACATTCTGCACCAAGGAAACCCATAGCCAATGCTCAGAACATGCAAATCAAATGAATCAAATACATTTATGACATAAGAATGGGGTAAATAGCTGCACAGTTCTGCTCTGTCCTTTCCTCCCCCATGCCCAACAGGAATCTTTCAAAACTATTTAGCTTAATCCAGAAGTTTTGACGTAAACTGAGACCCTGCCAAGTGCATAGGATGCCTTGTGGATATTTTGCTCCACAAGTTAAGAACCACTTTTTGCACACCGCAAAGATTCCCTATTACACATATAGGCCTGGTTCACACAATCATTTGGATCTAGATATAATGTGGGTTACTGACATTAGCATGGTTGTGTGAACCCACACCAAGGTGGTTTATGGACCAAGATGAATCTGAGATCCCCACCTTGGCATGGGTTCACACAACAACGCTTATGTCAGTAACTCAGATTACACCTAGATTTGAACTGTATGAACCAGGCCATTTGCCAAAATAGAAGAAAATGGGGGCAATCCTTGTACACCAACAGCTGTCTGATCACAGCAAACACTGGATCATGCCAACTGCTGGCACTCTTCCAAATTTTTTTAACTTACAAAATCTTTTAACAATATTTTCAGGCATCTCTGGTAGAGGGCACCTTGTTTGGGGTATGAAGCGTATTATAATCTAAATAGCATCCTTTAAGTCTATATGAGAGGTTAATATGTAGTAAACTGGTTTTGATCTTATAATCCTTGCTATACCTCAATTTCTATTGCCATGACCATGAGGCCTATACATTAGGAAAATGGGGGGAGAGAAGTTTTCAGGAACCCAAATCCTGCACCAGATACCAGATTTGTATGTGGAATTCTGGGCACCACACAAAACAAACGGCACTGGGTATACTTTTTCAAAGGACCAAATCATTTGCCCAAGTGACGTTGGGCACAACCCAAACTGGATGAGAGGTGGCGGAGTGGGTAAGAGCTAACAAATCCTAGCTTCAAATCAATCATGAGCTCATTATACAAGCCACCAGCTCTCAGACTCAACTTGCCTCATCTGCAACCTAGGGTTAACGCTAACCTGCCTTACAGGAGCCCTATTCACATGTTACATTGAACACTCATGCAACAAATGTACAGTGTGCACAGATACAGATCTGTACACAAGTACAGTTATTCACACATTATGTTGAAGACAAATACAGCAGTATATTTCCTATCTGTACCATGCGTTTGAGGAACCTGTACCCAGGTTCACATTTAAAATGAAAACAGGTACAGCCATTCACACAGAAATATGTACACGTGTATACTTGCACAACATAACGTCTGAACAGGGCTAGGACTGTTGTAAAGACTATTGAAATAATGCATGCAAAGTGCTTTGAACATTCTAAAGCACTTAATCAATGCTAATGTTATCTAGATTCTTAAAAAAAAATCTTCGGGATGTGAACTGCTCACTAGATTTTCTTTTGTCTTCAGTCATGATTTCTTTGCAATGTCAGAAGCAGATATGAGCACATTAGTAGTAGTAGTAGTAGTATTAATATTCATTTATACAACACTGTTAGTATTCACATGCTTCACAAGCCTTCTCTCATTCATCCTTCTGTGATACCTGCATCATGGTCCCCTACTAACTGAGCAAAGAGGCACCTTTACAAAGTGGTGATTCTCTTTATTGAGCAGGGGGAGAGCAACTGGCCCTATCCATCTCCAGCACAGCATCCCTCCTGTGGCTGTTGCTGATATCTATCTTATGTTTCCTTTTTAGATTGTGAGCCCTTTGGGGACAGGGAGCCATTTTATTTGTTTGTTTGTTTGTTTCTATGTAACCTGCTTTGGGAACTGTTTGTTGGAAAGCGGTATATAAATATTTGTCATATTTGTTGCATTACGGTATGACTGTCACTTTCTGTAATGAGTCTCCTGAAAAACATCCCTGATTCTAAAGCAACAGCCTGTTCTTCCAATGTCTGGGCAATATACATCTCAGTTCAGATTTTAACAACCACTTAACTTGCACAAATTCCGGCCTTGTTTACACAATCAAGATGCTGAAACCGACTGAAAGCAAAGAAACAACTCACTTGCCTTGACTCTGTTTTAAGCAAAGTATAAACCACCATAAAAACATCACTGTGATGCAGACCAGAATTCAAAGTGTAAACATATGAGGCTGCTTATATTCAACTGCTCCACCTTGCCCAGAACTGTCTGCACCAAGGGTTCTCAAATGTGGGCATCTAGTGTTGGACTACAACTCCCATTATCCTCAGCCACAATGGCTGGAAAATTATGGGGGTTTTAGTCCAACATCTGGGGACACAAGCTTGAGATTCCCTGGGGCTCCCCAAGTTTTCAAACATGGGCTTTCTCAACCCTAGCTGGAAATGATAGAGTTGAGCCCAGGATATTACGCATGCAAAGGATGTGCTCTACTACTGAGCTATTGTCCTTCTACTCCCATGCACAGTAATCAGAGAGCAACCAAGAGACTGTAAGGAAGGGTATGTGAAACGGAAACACCCTAGTGGCCAATGGAATCAACACAATCTTTAACTGTTCCTAAGCATGCAAACAAGCCATTACAAGCCTTGAAGACGGGTCCTTGTTACATCATCACAAGATTCCAAATCAATACCTTTTAAGCAATCACTCGTCTTAGCTAGAATAAAACAGGACACTAGAACAACAAAGATGAATTAATGGCTGGTGGCACTGGCACTTGTTCAAAGGGGTAAAATTGCCAAGGCAATGGCTTAGTTGGTACATACACAGTACATCTACCATGTAAGCTCTTTGCCAAGAAAAACTGGATTCTGCTACCTGGATAAATAATGCAAACTAAGCCAATCTGCACATATTTTTTGCTTATTTTGCATAATTTATTCTGCTCCTGCTAGTCAGGGGAAGGGAAATACAGCCATGCAATGCTGAAACCTACCATCCCATGCCACTGAAAACCCTATCCATATTGTCTTCTGGCCTGTAAGATTTTAACAACCATCCTCTGCAGTCCATGAAGAGCTAGAAACTTGCTGTAAAATAGGTGAACACACATGATTTTAATCACACAGGATTCTCTATCCAATACCAGTTTCTACATTTGTACAAAGCAAACACAAAGCTGCAGAATACACAAGAGCTCAGTTTAAATCCTTCCAGTTCTCACAATCCAAATGGGCTCAGCCCTGCTTTTCCCCATCACACAACTGACAGGAATCACTATGGGAACGAAGTTCAAAGGCCGACGGGTATATGGTGACCACTGTGGTCTCCAAGGAGAAGATATTCCTGGTTGTGCATCATGGTACCTAACTGAGATTGTGCATTTAACCAGCCAACTGAAACCAAATTGGTATGTTCACACTTTCTGACAGTATTAACGTGATGTATAATCATTACTTAAGCCTCAGGACATTTGGCTTTAGCAAAAACGGTGGCTCAACCTCTATACCTTCTTAGGCGAGCAACCAGGTCTTAAGACCACAGTGTTTCTGAGTCCAACTGAAACGCATTCATTCCATGAATGTTTCAATGTAGTGTTTAAATTATATGACACACCATCTTCTCTCCTCAACTGTAAACTGATCCACAGCATTGCACACATTTGTTTTCATCCAGAGCAGCTAGGATTATTCTGAATCCCACTTTGTGGGAAAATGCTAACCCGAATACTGAAACACATTTTAACACAGGCTTTAAAATGTTATATGGAGTCCAATGACATCTCTCAAAAGTGCAATGGAGAAGCTAAGGAGTGTGATGCTTAAATATGCAAGCAGAATAATCCTCCTCGGATATTCTCCTGCACTAGAACCACTGAAAAGAACAGGGGCTCTTTCACAGCTCCTATACATTTTAATGTCTTACAAAGAAGAATTCCCAGGTGGATTCTGTGTTTTTCATACCTGGAAAGACTTCCATACCTGTTTGAAGATCATTCTATATAAGCAGGAAGTCAATCCAAAGCAGAACGAGGTGCCAAAAAATGGTTCAGATTTCTTTTCTTTTTCTTCAGTGAACCAGAACCAAACATGAACCTAAAATCTCTTGATTGGCTTGAATCTGAACCAGGGGTGTTTGGCAACCGCGATCGAACCGGTTCTGTACATCCGTAATCTGAACTGAGTCCCTAAAACAGAAAAACTGGTAACTGGTTCAAAAGAAGTGATTCAATAAGCATGCACTCAGATTGCAATTGCATCCTGAATGGGCTAGTTCAGCTACCACACAGAACCTCAGTTAAAGCTGGGCTCTGGTTTGACATCTCTGAGCCTCAGGAGCATACACTCCTCGCTCCCATCTCAGTGCAAATGTAGATTAAAGTAAACCAAGATTAGTTATGATGCCTGAACCCACCCATCTCAGTTTATTCTAGCCTACTTATTTGAAATGAGTCAAGATGTGTACCCAAGGTTTTTCAGCAAGTTACTGATATAGGCTTATTTGGAGTAAATATGTTAGAATAAACCAAGATCAGTGGGGTTGGACATCACAACTGATCATGGTTACTTTAACCTAAAGCAGAAGCAGACACTCACGGAGGGATGGGAGGGGAGAGCAACATCCGCTCCTGCGGCTCAGAGACAACCTATGGAGCCCAGTTTTAACTAAGTTTCTGCGCATTGTCTGAACCACCCCAATGTGTTATTTTCCTGTGCTTTTTTTTAATCTTACTGTTCACATTTTGTTTCTCACAACATTAAAAATAAACAGCTTTAAAACAGAATAAATATTTTTTCCAAGTTATACTGCAAGCAAAAGAGTTTGATACCTGTATGTAATGTATCTAAGTAGGTTCAAACATCTGACTCGGTTACAGATCTTAATCACTTTTTAAAGTTAGTACCTGAAACAGAAAGGAACCATAGAGTTGAAAAATACTGATGAAACTGAACCAGTCCCAAATTCTTAACGGCTTGGATCCCTCAATATAGGAAAGCCTCTGTTTATAGATAAAACACATGGGGTGAAGGCAATCCATTGGGAAGCCCTTCTGCACAAATTTCATTCAAATGAACAATAATACTTTTGCATGGCTCCTTTTCGTTTCAATGCTGTGTTTGTGCAACATAATGTCCACACACAGGCTGTTTAGAATCTTTATACATGGAAAGAGAATATCTTAGCTTATTAGGGAAGGTATTCAAAAAGCACCTAGAATTTTTATTCAAGAGATTGTCTTAAAATGATCCTAAATCTTTCTGCTCATAAGAATGCACAAATATGCAAAACTATTTGGGGTCATTAGTCCTGTTGGTTGTTCAAAATACACACTGACCAGCTGCCTTTCATTCTTCTTTTTGAATTCTTGCTTTCTGGTGCAGTTCTGTCAAGCACATTTTCCTCCTGAAAACATTTCTCATGCCCCTTTCTGACTTAAAACTCAGCTGCAAGGGAGCCACCAGGGCATAGGACCTCCAAACACCAGCCTGACCATTTCAGAAGCTCTGGATCACACAAGAGTCCAGTAACTCCACCCCACCGTGTTTCTTCCCATGCTGGCATTACCCAGATTCCTGAAAGGGGTGATGCTGGGCGGGGTGTGGTGGGGGCTCCTCCCACTCAGCTTGGAGCATCTGACAGGATCAGTGTGGTATGAGAAGGACATACGCAGAAGCAGTTCCTGTGGTGCTCATATAATGTCAGAAAGGGTCTACATATGAAGCGGTTCAACAGAATCCAAAGCACTGCCCCAAAGTTAAGAACTCTGCTTGAAAACAAACTTGCTATTAGAAAAGACATAACAAAAACAAAGAAACCCAGGATTTCCCAGGAAATATCAATAAAAACATGTAACAAAGAGTATAAAAGTCATTTGTTTAAATATATACAAACTCTGTTCAACTCAAATACTGCTTTATTTAATGCTGTTTTGTGGGGCTGGGGGGGTCAGATTATATTTATATATCTCTATATATCTCTATATATCTCTATGGTGATGAAGTGAGGAAGATACATTTAAGTATAGAGTCTATTGCAACAGCCTGGGCAGAACTGCTAACTCTGTTGTGTGGCAAACGTTCTGTACCAAAAAAGGGCGTCCTTTATGTTCTGAAGCAGAGGCGGCTTCCCGTGCCCCACCACCCGCCTACTTTTGGAATATGCACGAGATATGGAGGAGGGGCAAGTCATTTCTCAGCTGAACTCATTCGTTTGGATTTAATGAAGGCCATCCCATGTGTCCTCATGTGGGTATTTAAGGCAGCTTCCGTTTCAAAGGTCTTTGCACAAACTTTGCACTTCCTGTCAGACGCAGTGCTGTCAGCTGATTCCTCCTCCTGGCTGGGCTTGTTTTCCTGTTGACTGTCTTCCCCTGATCCATTCTGTTTTGAGACGGGTTGAGGTTCCTTCAGCTTATGCACAATGAAGAGGTGTCTGGAGAGAGAGACGTGGGAGGTATAGCAGAGACCGCATTCCCTGCACTGGTAGGAAGAACCGTCTGATTTGTGCTGGGGGATATGTTCGTGGAACTGAAGAAGGTTCTCTGTTGTGAAGCCGCAGACGGCGCATTTGTGGACTTTGAAAACGTTGATCTTCAATTTCTTCAGCGGCTGCGTTATGGCGCCTCGTGGGGGCCGGAATTCCAGCACAGGTTCCTCCAACTTACGTTTCGGACTGGGAACCTGAGCAGAACCATTACGGTATCAGGGTTAGAGTTGGGCTAGGATTAGAGAGGCCCGGCTTCAAACGCCCGTTCAGCCATTCGGCCAGTCACTCTCTCAGCGGGTGACATGCAAACTAAATTACTCCTGAGTCGCCCTATTGAAATTAAATGGTCCTTTAGAATAATTCCTGAACAGTACGATTGAGTTACTTGGGATGGGTTCTCATGGTCAGAAATAAGGTGGAGGAGGGGCTAGCAAGGATTCTGCAGCCAAGCATGCTCCTGA
The DNA here is from genome assembly GCF_027244095.1 of Hemicordylus capensis. NCBI lineage: Eukaryota > Metazoa > Chordata > Lepidosauria > Squamata > Cordylidae > Hemicordylus > Hemicordylus capensis. The sequence goes on along the minus strand of NC_069658.1, from coordinate 22,075,155 downwards.
AAATTGATCGTGTGCGAGGAGTGTAAGGAGGGGCAGTTCTTTAAAGGCTTGCAAGTGTCAGATTGATCCCCAAAAGCTGCTCCAATGGCAGCAGTGTGGGGTAACTCACTGCCCTGCTGGCACCCCAGTAATCTGACACCTGAGGCAACCACCCTGCCTTGCCTCATGAAAGGTCTGCCCCGCTCCCTCCTACTGACTTTACCCTCACAACAATACTTTGAGGTAAGTTAAGTTGGCTGACATCCAGAAAAGGGAGGATTCTCATGATCAGCTGGAGGAGTGGTCAGCTAGGATTTAGCAGCCATGAGCACTCCCCAAAACTGACCGTGTGTGGCGTGAAAATCCCAGTCGGAGGACCAGGAAGCGATGATGTTGGAGGGGCAATTCTAGTTGGTCAGCATGGGCAGCGGACTGCCTCCACCCTAGATCAAATCTAAGATTTTCAGTGTTGGCTGCCCACATCGGCCAACTAGGATTGCTCCTCCCAGACAATAACTTCCCATTCCTCTGACTGGGATTTTCATGCCGCACATGATTGATTTTCAGGAGTGTGCATGACTGCTGAATCTTCCAACTTCCTTCTGGTCATAAGAACCCACCTTTAGTCTGGATGTCTAAAGCTTAAGGTCCCTCACAGGATTGCTGTAAGGGTAAAGTGTAGGTATTAGGGAGAGGCCCTTTCATGAGGCAAGGTGGGATCGTTGCCTCAAGTGTCAGATTATTGGGGCACCAGCAGGGCAGTGAGATGCCTCCCACTGCAGCAGCTTTTTGGACTGCTGGCACGCTTCCCTCCTTGCCACTCTCCATGCCACTTTTTAGGCTTGCAAAGGTTGGAAAGGGAACCAGCTCCCACCAGGGCAAGGGGCAGGCAGCATTTGGTACCTTGCCTCAGGCACCACAGTATCTTGGCCCACCCCTGGACAGAAATTAACATAAGCTGCCCTGAGCAACTTGGAGGAAGAGTGGGATAAAAATATAACAAATAATTAAATAACCTAACTTTTAAATAACATGGAGGGGCGGTTCCACTATGAATTGCAGCATGCAGGTAGGTTAACTATTTCGCTTTGTGTTGTTTTTCTGCTAAAAATCACCAAATGGTGGTTTCCCCCTAAGCAAAACAGCTTTCTAACCAAAAAATCAAATTGTTTCATCTGGAGGCACTTTCTCAATTTTAGTATGAAAAGAAACCTCTGCTCTTTTCAATTCTGATCTGTTGCAAGATTACAGAATTGCAGTCAGCTGAGATTCCAGAAAGCTTCTAAAGAAATACATTTATAGAAAAGTAGCACACAGAGACCCCTATCTCTCTTACCTTGGCATCTTCTTTGACTTCACTTTGTCTTATGTTGGTTGATTCTGTCATCTCTTTCACATCAGGCTCCTTAATGCCATGCATCAATTGAATGTGTTTTTCTAGCATCAATCGCTTGGTAAAAGTACGCCTTGAATCTGGGCAGTGCCTGTATAGGAAAACAGACACAAATAACGAGTCCAATGCTTGGTACTATTTGAGTTACACAGGTACAACAACAACAACAACAAAAATGTCTGCTTAAAGGAATCAAAATTTTGTGCCAAGCAAACCTTAATGCTCAGGAACCAGGTTCCTGGAGGGGATGGGGCTGTACCTCAGTGGTAGAGAATCTGCTTTTCATGTAGAAGGTCCCAGATTCAAACCCTGGCATTTCCTGGTAGGGCTGGGGAAGACTCCTGCCTAAAACTTTGGAGAGCTGCTGCCAGTCAGTGTAGACAATACTGAACTAGATGGACCAAGGGTCTGACTCAGTATAAGGCAGCTTCCTATGTTCCTCTGGGTGTCCCTGTGCGGCCTCACAAATACAGTGGCCAAATTAACAAGCCCTGCCATCTCTTCCAGCTCCAAGGAGGGCTGAAAAGAATCCCCCCTCTTCTCCAGCTCAAAGCTTGGAACTGAGATGGGAAGCAAGACATCTTTGACCTTGTGCTGACCTTTCAAGGGTACAGTGTGAGGTCAGGGACAAATCTCAGGGGTGGGGCAAGGTCTTGGCAACTAGGGATGGTGCTTCAGCGTACATCCAAGGGCGGTGAGGGGTTCCCTTAAGGGGAGGCAGGCAGGACCTACCTGCCCATCCTCCAAGCCCCCGCTGGCCCACCGCAGTGCGGTTGAAGCAGAAATACTTCCGCGCAAGCTGCAGCTTGTCCTGCTTCCCCTTTTAAAACGCTACGCCGCGGCAATGGGATGTGTCCCCTGGCATCCCTTGCGCGGTGTCGGTCCACCTCCCCTTAAGGGAACCCCTCGCTGAAACGTCTTGGCGACAGGGAGCCGAAGTGTTCCAGCGCCTCTCCAAAGAGGTGCTGAAATGCTTTGGGCTCCTCCCTACTGGCAACCACATATGTCAGTTTGGCCACCAAGACCAGCCAAAACTTGCTAATCCCTGCATCTCTCTCTCTCTCTCTCTCACACACACACACACTGTTAAATTTATTACACTGCATGATTACATGCTGGGGTGATATCCCAGGCCTGGTTGCTAATCCACGCCTCGACAGAATGAACTGAGAGCAGAGCAGCCTGTTTAGAAGAGGCTGGGGGAACGAGGCCAGCCACAACACCAAACTGCAGAAAACTGCAGAGAGGGAGTAGTCAAGCGTGCCATTCAAAAAAGTCTTTAAATTTTCTACAAGTGATCCATAAATGTATTTAATAAATGTATTAAATGAAAATTGAAAATAAATCTTTTCAGCAAATACAAACCATATTGCTATCACCATTCCTCATTTTAAAAACACTTTTTGTTTTACAATTTTATAAAATTGAATGAAACTTATTTCATAGGTCATATACATAACACAGCCGTACAGTCCCTCCAATAATTAATAAGAAGGGCCATAACTATTACAAAATATCACCCATGCCCAATTTCCTTTGGAGCAAACATACTGTTAAATTTTAAATACCATAAAATATTATAACAACAGTCTCAAATCATCATTGCTTCCTCGGGAACAGTGTGTTTGTGACATCTATTCCAATACATTAAAAACTGAATCCAATTTTCATGATATGCCTTAATCTGATTATATTTTTCAATACCTTCCCAAAACCTGATTATGCATTCAAGCCTGGTTATAGGTATTGTGTAGGTTCAAACAACCTTCTAATAAACAAGCCTTAGAGCACCACACGTTTGTGTGCTCCCACTGTCTCTTCACGCCCTAGAGGAGCAGACTGAAAATATCTGATCTTAGTTTTGTCTGAACTCGTGGAGCTGTGGTTAGTTTTAACTCTGGGTGGCTTCGTACATAAAGGCAGCAAGTAAGGAGGAAGCACACACCTCTGGCATATTCCACTCTTCTGTGTCATCCGAAGCCACGAGTGTCGGTTTGACAACGTCAGGTTCCCTCCGCTGCCTGACATTTGCATGATATTTGTAACTGTCTGGCTACACATCCCTGTCCCCTTTACCAAGCCCGGCTAGGCTTATCAGGTCTGGCCTCAGAGCACAGACAGCGAGGGGGTTGAGCATCACCCTTTTCCTCCTCCGTCCCAGGCTGCTTGCTCCTTGTGTCTGCTCCTCTCTGGGGCCCCTGACACTCTCCACCAGCCAGCCTCTCATCCCTGGACAGCTCCTTATATGCCTCCTCACAGGCTATGCATCGTCCACCCCCAATTATGGGGCCAACGCCCCTCTTTATTCCCTGTAATTGTCTACCCTTCACAGCTGCTGCCAATGCCTCTCCCTGTTTTCCCTCCTCCTGCTCAGACCACCTCCCTTCAGGAGGCGTGCTGATGATGTCATCCTCACACACCTCCCCTTTGGCCTTTACAGGGCTCTGCTCCTCTTCCACTGGAATCGAGTCCCTGACCGTTGGCAGTCTTTCATCCACTTCTCCCCGGCTGCCACCCGTCCCTGTCGCCTTGGGCCCCCTCACCACTCCGTCCTCGGAGGTAAGGACAGCTGACCTCGCCGGACAGTAACCTACCCCTGAAGTTAGGTGGAGGATGTCAGACAACTGAAGGAACCTGACATCGAGGTCATTCAAACAAGCGAAAACTGTTCTACCTGGGTTTGGAAGCTGCTTGTGCTCCCAATTTTTGGTTGTGTGGAAGCAAGGTAAGAGGAAAACCTGGGTAGAAGTGATTGTGTGGAAGCAAGGTAGGAGGAAAAGCTACCCAGGTGATCTTCCTACCTTGCAAGACCATATTATGCAAGATCATGGTTAGGACAAACAAACTTTGAACTTTGGGTTCATATCACGACTGACTGCTTGAAATAAACCATGGTTAGTTGACTGGCATGGGTTAAGAACATAGGCAGCTGCCATATACTGAGTCAGACCATTGGTCCTTCTAGCTCAGGATTATCACCACAGACTGGCAACGGCTTCTCCAAGTTTGCAGGAGTATTTCCCAGCCCTATCTTGGAGATGCCAGGGAGGGAACTTGGAACCTTCTGCATTCAGATGCTCTTCCCAGAGCAGCCCCATCCCCTAAAGCAGGCCTGCTCAACTTAAGCCCCCCAGCTGTTTTTGGACTACAACTCCCATAATTCTCAGCCACAGCAGCCAATAGCCAGGGATTATGGGAATTGTAGGCCAACATCTGCAGGAGGGCCGAAGTTGAGCAGGCCTGCCCTAAAGGGAATATCCTACAGTACTCACATGTAGTCTCCCATTTGAATACAAACCAGGGTGGACCCTGCTTAGCAAAGGGGACAATTCATGCTTGCTACCACAAGACCAGCTTTCCTCCTTAGACCAGATGAAATAAACCATGTTCTGTGTGGTGTCTGAACCTGCTCTGTATCTATCATCTTGCCTGTGAGCTTCCCAGAAGCATCTGGTGGGCCACTGCATGAAACAGGATGCTGGACTAGATAGGCTAGATCCAGCAGGGCTATTCTTATGTTCTGTCACCTAATAGCCTTTGCTACTTTCTTTCAAAGAAGTTGAATTTTTATGCCAATGTACACTATTAACTCTAGATGCTGAGTAGCACCAAAAAGGTCTGGTCAGCATTACAATTACATAGCTTTGCTGGGAGAAGATGCCGATCACAGAAGAGAGAGGCTATTTTGAAAAGCTACTGAAATGCTTGGCCTTGCAAATATCGATAGCAGCAAGCCTTTATCATAGGAACACAGGAAGCTGCCTTATACCGAGTCAGACCACTGGTTCATCTATCTCCGCATTATCTACATGGGCTGGCAGTAGCTTCTCCAAGGTTTCAGGTAGGAGTCTTTCTCCGCTCTACCTGGAGATGCTGCCAGGGACTGAACCTGGGACCTTCTGCATGAAAAGCAGAAGTTCTACCACCGAGCTACAGCTCCAATTGATCTTCCTCTCCCAAAATCTGTGATACTAGGCAAATGCCCCCTTCTTTCTGTTTTGGCTCTACATGACGAGAGAGGTCTTTGGAAGTGCAGTTTCTCAGGACATTATCTGGACTGTAGTCTGACTCCACAAGCCTCCTAGCATTTTCTGAACCATTCAACTAGAAAGACAAAGCGACTCCTCACAGATGGGTCTTAGGAATATTCTCTAAAGTAGAGATTTTCAAAGAGTGTTCTGATTACTCTTTCCATGGATGCTAACCAGAGGTTCCAAAATAAAATGTCACTACCAATCTTCCTCTGCAAACAAACAGCCACAGGGAAGAGATGGGTGCATTAGGACGTAAGAACAGCCTTTCTGGATCAGGGCTATCTAGTCCAGCAACCTGTTTCCCACAGTGATCCATCAGATTCTAGGGCCGAGCTGAACAACTTGGATTCTTCTGCAGATGCTGGGCTACAACTCCCATCATGCCTGACTCCTGACCACTTTGGCTGAAGATGATGGAAGTTGTAGTTGTGCTGCCCTGTTCTAGGGCATGCTTCCAGTTCTGCTTGACTGTCACCACTATGCACACACTGATAATGCACCTTAGAAGCTGCCCCATAATCCTCTGCAGTTTCCATGGCAGACATATAAGGGTTCTGCAGCAGACAGAGAAAACTGGAAACAGTTCCCAGAGGGTAAAAGGTCCAAAGTCCTCTCCTCTAAAGAGGAGATTCCATCAACTCTGTCAGTAATTTCAGATACATAACCCCCTTGCATGCCATGCTGACTTCACCGGAAGAAGGGCATTACAAAAATTACATTAATAAACACAAGCAGGAAATTCCATTCTCAAGTGCCAACAAGTCTGTCTCTCTTCAATACTTTAAAGGGGGAAAAACCTTTAAAAGTAGAACTTACGAGCAAGTATACACTTTCCTAATGCCTTTGTGCTTGATACGGTTGTGGCGGCAAAGGCTGTGTGACGAACTGAAAGATTTGTCACATTGCCGACAAGGATGCTTCTTCATTTGCTGCAACAAAAGGAAACACAGGATTAGGATCTAAGGGGGGGAAAGTCAAGTTGGACAGTAATGCCAGGATCTACAATTTTACAAACATCCGCTATCTTTCTACAGCAGTGTTACAAAGGTGACACATCCTAGAACTGTTTCAAAGCAATGTGTCCACAAGAGGGAGCAAGGCTGTATACAGAGAATTATTTCTAGAGAGCAATGAGAAT